>NC_061814.1:31937318-32246763 GCF_021462225.1 Girardinichthys multiradiatus | reverse complement strand
ATTTTCATCTTTCTGAGAATGTTAAGTCAAGGCTTTAAACATCTAACAATCCGTAATTAAAAAATATTATTTTTACATGGATACAGAATTAATGTTTTGAGTGCCATCTTTAATTGAGGATACATCCAGCAGACTGACTATGAGGCGTCCTGTGTCAATGCTGAATCCATCAGTCTTGATGTCAGTGCCTGGAAAATAAAATAGCTCGCTATGATTCACAAATCCCTAAAAGAAGCAATACCATCTCAATTACAACCACATTTATTGTCATCCCTGTTATAGATGCGTAACAAACCTTAAATTAATTAATTTTTTTAATAAAGTAGCAGTATTACTCACTGAAAAACAAAATCTTTAAACTAATTACATTAATTCCATTTTATTTAGTCACTGCCACTAAGGTAGCTGAAGACCCATATAAACGTATTTCAACAATGAAGAGGATGTCAAGGGAGGTAAATAATCTTCTACAATAACGTGTAGAGATCTCCAGAAAAGAGTGGCATCCTGGAGGCCACCAAGTGTCCATAGCAACCATTATGTGCCATCCACGTGCCAACCAGTTTTTTAAAAGTCTCATTTTGTCCTACCTCTACTATCATAAACGTAAATATCTGCAGCTTGCTAAACTCTGCTGGGACTTTAACTGGAACAATGTTCTTTGGTCAGATGAGACAAAGATCAAGCTTTTCTGCAACAAACTATGGTGAGTATGATGTAGTATGTATGGTGAAGGATTTGTGATGCTGTGGACCTATTATCCTAAAGACTTGCTAGCCTTGTTAGAGGTTATGGCATTATGAACACTTGAAAACACCTAAAGATTTTAAATAAAAATATGGTGGACTCTGGTCATCACAGGGTCTTTTTTTTACAGGGCAATGATCCTTAATACATGACTGAAAAGGGTTCAAAGCATCAACAGCAATAGTGCCAATGTTTGTCCCAGCAGTGATTTCATTCCAAACAATATCTTAATGCTACATTAAATAAATGCATCCAAATTAAAGGCTGAAGTTTCCAAAATTTTAGTGTGCGATTATTCCCCTGCAATAAATTTTAAGCTTCCTACACTTCTTCACCAGGGCTGCTAATAAATGTGACAGGTACTTTAAATGTAACTTCTCAGTATACTTACGTTGAGAGACAATGTTGTTCAAAATTTCAACCAGCTCAAAGGCGGATATCTCCATGTCCTGTTTGGAGAAATTTAAAATTATGACCTGATTTCCTCCTGATGGAGCGTGGAAAAGATCAAATTTCCCATGTAAAGGTAGCATGTGTGTTTCTGAACCTACACTGCCAGCAACTTGCTTGAAGATGTTCTTGAAATGAGGATCAATGTCCTTTTCAGACACTTTCTCCTATAAGAGAGTGATATGTTAGATTAAATTAAAGCATTAGCATTTTGAAAGACCAGCAAAGGCTCTGTGAAGATAAAAGAAACCTTACCTCTTCTATTTTCGCATAAATCTTCTCCTCCAGTCGTCTAAAATAAAAAATCTAGAATTATTCCTGCGTCATTGATACATTGGAAGAAGAGGTTCTGCAAACAGCAACTTTGAACTCTGGGGATGTAAATTAACCCAGATATGCATGTATCTTAGATACCTGGTTTTGGCCTCTTTCTCTGAGAAGACCCTGAGAACAAAACTGCCGTTCTTGTGAGGTAGAAAGGTCGATGGAATGATGGCATATTCTCCAGGAGGGAGTTTGAAGCGGCTGCACACTTCACGGGTGTTGATGAAGGTGTTGCTCATTGCCACGGTGTTTTGACGCAACAGCACATCTGGGCCGAGGCGTACATTGCTTCGGCCTTTGTACTTAGAGGAGAAAAGAGCTTTAAAACTGGGATGCTCCGGGAGCAATGAACCTTTTACATGTTAGTTTGAAACTGAAATGAAGGAAAGAGCTGAACAACTAAGCAGACACAAACCTGATCTGGGATCTGTAAAAAAGAATCACAAACATTTTAGATAACATCTGTTATTTTAATAGAGTTTAATGGCTTTAAATTAGGTGTCATATTACTTCATGACACCTTATAAATGGCAAAGCCGATGGTCTCCAGGTCGCGGTTAAGCTTCCTCTTCTGCCGTCCTTCCTTTTGCATCAGCCCCACCAAAAATGTGCATCCATCTTTCCCATCCAGAGGATCGTCATCCACATCCTCCAGACGCACAACAAACTGAGGGTTGGATGAGAATGTAGCTGGAGCAGACCAAGAGGAGAAATGTTTTACACAAGGAAACAACATGGGACTTTGAGCTCGGAAATGCAGGAACCTTTTCAGGAATCTGTCTAACCTGCATGATTTCTGCAGCCGCCAGCAGTGGATCCCACCCTCCACATCCCTTCAAACTGGTAATAGTTCCAGTGGCCAACTTCATCGCTTTCGAGTGTGTCTGGGGTCAAGTTGCAGATCTCCAGCTTGGAGAAGTTCTTGATGAAGTCTGAGTAGGACATCCTGAAAGGAAGACTTATTTTGTTCTACAATGTGTTGCAAAAATATTCACTCCACTTGAGCTTGCCATAACAATAATATCGAAAAAAGTATTTTATTGGGATTTTACGTGATCCAACAACATAAAGTAGTGCAAATCTGTACAATGGAAGGAAAATGATTCATTATTTTTAAATCAGTTAGAAATTCACAGCATAAAAAGTGGCATAAATGTAATATTCAGCCCCAGATTTTCAGTTGAATTTAGATCTGGACTTTGACTTGGCCATTTTAAAACAAGAAAATGCTTCGATCTAAATCATTCTATCGTATGTTTAGGGTCATTGTCCTGCTGGAAAATAAACTTTTGCCCAAATTCTAAGACCTTTCCAGCCTCTTAGAAGTTTTCTTCCAGGAGTGCCCTCCATGTACCACAATCTTTCTATCAACTCTGACCAGTTTACCTGTCCCTGCTGAAGAAATTTGCAATTCACAGCATGATGTTGCTGCCACCATGTTTCGCCTTGGGGATGACATGTTTAAACATGTTTAAACATGTCATGTCAAAAAATTGTTTTGTTTTTATTTAACCAGATAATTTTTTCCATGTGTGATCTATGGCTTGTGAGACTTCTAATGGCTTTCCTTTAACAGTGCCTTTCTCGTTGAGGAATTGACCAGTGCTCTGTGAGCTTGGAATATTGTTTAATAACCCTGCTTTAAACCTGTCTGTTGTGTTTCCTGGTCTTCTTGACCAGGAAACAACACAAATGTTCTCTAACAAACCTCTGAGGCCTTAACAGTATAGCTTATGGCACTAGATTAAATTTTAGGCTTTTCAGATTTTTGCAAGATTTTAAAAATAATGCATCATTTTCTTTATATACTTCACAATATGCAAGGCTGTGTATTGGTCGATCACATAAAACTGTACTAAAATTCAAAACTCTGCATACCAGAATTCTCCATCTTCAGCCACCTGGTTCAACTTTGATTTATCAACCTCACTGACATGCCTCCACTCAGAGGATCTGTTTTAGAAAAATAGGTGATTTTTGTTATTTGAAAAAACAATGGTCAATGCGCACAACTAAGTAAAAACAAGAAGGTGGATCCACAGTTCAGAAGAACATCAGAAAGTAGAGAACCAGCACTCTGTATTCATTTTTCTTAATGTGCCCACATTAAAGAAAGAAGAAAGAATACAGAGTGCTGGTTATCTTTTTTTATTTTTAGTATTTACCCATCACTCCAAGGACCTGTCCATTCCACCTCTCCCCATGGGTTTCTGATGCGGACCAGTTGCACAACACTGCCACGATAGTTAACCTAGGAAGAGGGGAAAGGAGCAACATGAGTGTGCAGCATATTTGGGCATAATGGAATACTATTTAAAAAACTTAAAATAATTACCTCTTCCGCACCAGTAACAGAGTATGCATGTCCTTTAACAAGCTTCAGAGCTGTTACTGCCTCTGTCTCATAGGCACTGGTGATCTATGAAGCATCAGAGATAAACACTTTAATCAGATGCCCTCATGACTATTCTTCTGTTGGTTTTCAAATTGAAGTGCTGTTAAATATGAAAATGAGACGTACATCAATAGAGCAGCCAAGCAGTGAACCCAGACACAGGGCTTTCCGGATTATTTGGAAGAGCGACGGTGGAGCCTCGTTTAAGGTGTAGATTTCAGCAATTCCTCCTGTGAAATCTTCAAAGCCCTCGATTGTGTTTCCTCCAGAAAGAGCCTCATAGCAGCCGTTCACCCTGTCAGACACAGAGGGTGGAGTAACACATTCAGCCCATGCAGTTTACTCTCCAATAAATAAACATTGTACATGTTTGAGTGATCTGTACTTTGCGTAAGCTTTCTCCAGCAAAGCACTCCAGAACTCTGATCCCTCTGCTGAGTGAACAAACAGAAGCTTTCCATCTCTGGTGGGTAAACGATCATCTATCACGACATCCACCCACTCACCATACTGCCAGAACTTAAAAAACACAAAAATAGATATAACTTAGCTATTAACTAAGTATCTGATCTCATTCAAAAAGCCTTTGTGGGATCCTTGAAATATTTCAACATCCACTTTTACAGTTCTGAGTCTGTTCTCAGAACTGGGGGACAGTGTAAGTCTCATGTTGTTCTCTCAAGTGATGAATTTGCTTAATTATCTTTAACTGAAGATACTCAAAGAAAGATGCCTGCTGGGTAAGTGTTAATATTAAGGTGAGAAAGAGTTTTCCAGACCTGAAAGTGAAAGATTCCAGCATAATCTTCAGTGAAACTCTGTCCAGGAGGTACCACACGTTCTAGGACCCGCTGGTCAAGAGTCAGGGAAGCAATGGCAGCCAGAAGCCAGCAATCTCCTAAAACATAAGGGCAAATAAATGCCAATTTAATTCAAGAGATATTATTTACATTTTGAAAACATAAAAAAAGATCACATTTTAATCTTATGCTTTTTATGTTATTTCCTTCGGGGCTCCTACTTCTGTTACAAACTATTTTAACAGCACATAATTACATTATTTTAATAATAATAATAATAACTGCAAAACTGAATTTAGTTTAAGTTATATCAATAACTGCAATGAAACCAATGTCATTCCTTCTTTATCACCACACAAGAAGAGGAGAGAAAAAACAATTAATTTATACAAATGAGAGAAGACGAAGCCAATACAGTCAGTTTAGAGAAAGAGATTTCTGGTTTTCAACATTAGTAATCAAGAGTTGCCCAAAACTTCATGATCCAATGAGCCTTCTTTTACTACTGTAAAATTTAAACCATGAAGCTGAAAGTTTTTATTTTTATTTTCTTGGGGCACTAGTGGCCTTTATTTTGGAAAGTAGGCAGATTACTGTTGTAAGCTGAAATCTATGCACAGCTGAGAGAAATGAGAAAATATACAATTAGGTATACAAATTGTTGTAGAAAGACCTGAACTTCACTAAATAACAAAACTAGAATCAGTCTTGGCAGGTTTCAGTAGCACATTATCACAGATTAGTGTACACAGAGGAAAGGCATCCTAACAATTTTGAACATTTATTTGTTGTCAAATTCTGAAAGTACTAACTATAGAATGGCGAGAATATTTTTAAGGTTTAACTACTCTGGTGAAAGATAAAGACTTTTGACAGAGCAAAGCAAAACATAACCTGACACCACTGAGTTTCTGGATAAGAAATAAAACGTGCAGTCGTGTGCATGTTGGCAGCCTAGAAATAGCATTGGTAGGTGTGAACGTTTTCTATATAACAAATATTTCTGAAGTCTTCAGGGTTTGGCTTAAAGAAAGAAAAAAAGTGAATCGTAAATTACCACATGCTGTAAATGGATCAGCAGGTGTTTTTCATATGCAAATTTAATGGGAGCAATGAAGGGTTTATAATAGAAGTATTGTTATTCTTTAAAAATAAATGCATAAAACTCACCTAAAGCTCCTTGACAAATGTCCGTCCTCGTGGCTCCATTGTCAATAAACATTGGGTTGGGACACAGTTCCTAGGAGAGGAAAAACATAATGATTCTGGCCCATTTTCTTTTAAAAATGACTTCTATTTATCCAATACTTGCTTATTTTTAGTGGGGTCTTACCGTGGGCCTCTTCCAAACAATGCCTCTTGTCTTGGACGAGTACGGTCCCAGCTCATTGTAGCCTAGTGATTTGCTTTCAGCATTGAAGAAGTCATCCTGGAACAAGCGTCCGCTGTCCAGACACTTCTGCCGCAGGGTGTCATAGTCCTGATCACAAAACTTCACTGCCTTCTGGTTGGTACCGATGCCCTCTGCCTTCTGTTGTTGATGGGCCAGTCGATCTGCTGTGGATGTCATCTTCACCTTCTCTGTGTGCTCGTTTCCAGGATTTCCTTATTTAATAATTGGGCTTGGTCACCGTGTGAGACGATCTTCAATGAAGTGAACACTTCCCTGAAGTGCCTTTGTCTCAGAGGCCTTTATAGTCACCTGTGGTGATGGGAAGATGGAGTCAGATAACAAACAGGGAGGAGCTGTATGTGGACAGGTGAGACGGATTGTGTGCAAAGCAGCAGCCATAAGCAAAGCCACTGTAAGCTCGCTGTGACCACAGCTGAAACAAAACAAGGACACACCTAAAAGTCACAAAAACATAAGCACCTATTACCGTTTCATTTTTAGCACTATATATTCTATATGGTACTTTGGGAATGATTGTGTTGAGAAAAAGCATTCTGATATACTTCTACCAAGATAAAAACAACAGACACTCAAACTCCTAGAACTTTTACCTACAAGGAATTAATACATTTAAAAAAAAAATACAATCTGTACAGTGCCTCAGTTGTCTCAAGGTGAACTAACACTGGAAATGCATCTCCATTATACTGCAGCTCTCTGCTTTATATACTTCAGTTTTACACGCACTATCATCTTGGCACAGTTTGCAATAACAGGGCTCCCCATCTTCCTCGGAAGTTGGGTGAGATAACTTCTAGCAGATACTATTCAGTGGAAATTTGGCTTTAGTCTTTGAAGGTTACAGAACTCAGCAATGTAACATTAATGCCCTAGAATTACACAGTATAAAGGATCTTAACATTACAAACAATAAAATGTTTCTATCAATATATCAAAACATTATTGTGATTTAAAATGACATGATATGAAACCTAACCAAAATGTCAGTGTTGTAACGGCCTTTTGCCAGACATAGCTGGTTGTAGAAACAGACTGCGTGCTGTAAATACAGGTAGGAGTTCTGAAAAAAACTGAAGCACCTGTTCAAATAGGTCAAATTTCATATACTATGTTTCATAACCTGGGGCATGCACTGACACACCCAGTCAGGAGCTGTGGCGTTACGTCCTCATTCTGTGTTTACATCCTCCATCCGAAACACAGGGCAGTAAAGCCCTATACAAATGTGTTTTTTAACTCAATTTAATCCAGAGTTAAGCTGAACATCTGTGCAATGTCAGATTTAAAAGAGAATGAAATATGTGTTTTTCAGAGAAATTTTAAGCACCTGAAGCTTACATTGTCCAGTCATTGGTGCCCAGTCCCAAAACTTTGAATTATCCTGGATCTGTCACTGATTTAAATACACTGTGCCTTGCAAATGTTTTCTCACCTCACAAACTATTTCCCATTTTGTCATATTGCAACCACAAACTTCACAAGTCTGGCCAATAAAAGTGGCAAAGAAAAGCTAATCTTGAGAGGCGATAAGATTCCCAAGTTTGTAGTTTTGCCACAAGCCATTTAGGGGATACATCAAACATGTGGAAGAGGATGCTTTGGTCAAAGAAGAACAAAATTTCATTTCTATCCGACAAGCAAAAATGCTATGTTTTGGCAGGACAATGATTCTAAAGATACAGCCAGAGCCACAGCTCAACGGTTTCGATCAAAGCACAGTCATGTGTTTGAATGGCCTAGTCAAAGACCAGACCTAAATCCAACCAAGAATCTGCATTGAGATTTTAAAACCAATTTTTACAGACATCCCCTTAAAAATCTGGCTGAACTGGAATATTTTTGCAAAGAAGAATGAGAGATTTTATTTGTAAAAAAGAACAGTTGAACCTATTCTTAAATCATGAGACCTCCCCATAAAATACAATGAAACTTGTGGCTGTAATGTGACAAAAAGTGGAAATACTTTTCAAAAGTACTTATACGTCAGCATAAAAAAACTGGCCGACTGTTACGCCCACTTTGAAAAGCTGTTAGACAGAAATCCTTTAACAATTATTGCAAAATCCTGGTAACCTATCTGGCAGGGTGCTCTACTCCCCTCCTGTTCACTGCTGGGACAGGTGCCAAGCCCACCACCACTCCAAACAGGATTAAGAAGGGGCAGAACATGATTCAACTCCCTTCAAAAATTAATAGAGGAATGCGTCTATCATTCATAACATCACAGAAGAATGTGTGGTTAAATGAGTAAGAGTTCCCAAAACAGACAACAAACCAGTAAACAACTGGATTGTTTTTTGTGGGAGGAAGAATCTAAGAATTAATTCACCCAATGTAATTAATCACATTTTAGGCAGACCATAGTTCATCTTTTGTTCGAAATTTCCATTCAAAATCCTTCTAAAGGTTTACAATTTAAAGACATCAACATGTTGCGGCTTTATTTAGCATTTGTATTGATGTGTTTGATCTTTTTGTTTAAAGTCTAGGGATATTTATTCAATCTTTGAAGCCCTGAAAGCGGTTTGGATGAACTGAAACGAAAGGAGGAACTGGAAGGGGGGAACCTAAATAAAAACTAGTTTTCAGCTGTAAACAAAACCTAAACAAAAAGGTGAGGTTTTGTGTATCAAGTTTCCCAGAAAAACCCTCAGCAGTACAAAGACAGTCAAACTATACAGGAGCTGAAGCAAAGACCCTAAACAAGCAAAGGAACCTGGCAGAAAACCGGTCGAGCAAACAGAAACCAAGAGGAACAACTGGTCTGATCTAAGGGTGAGTAAACTGCACATCCATGAATTAGAATAAAATAAACAGGAAAATAAAAGAGACCAGCCCTCTATGAAATAAAAGAGGACAGAAAATGGCAAACATACCAAACCTGAAAAAGGGCAGAATGAGGAAATAAATAAAAAAAAATGAACCTGATATTCCGGCAAACATACAGGTCCTTCTCAAAAAATTAGCATATTGTGATAAAGTTCATTATTTTCCATAATGTCATGATGAAAATTTAACATTCATATATTTTAGATTCATTGCACACTAACTGAAATATTTCAGGTCTTTTATTGTCTTAATACGGATGATTGTGGCATACAGCTCATGAAAACCCAAAATTCCTATCTCACAAAATTAGCATATTTCATCCGACCAATAAAAGAAAAGTGTTTTTAATACAAAAAACGTCAACCTTCAAATAATCATGTACAGTTATGCACTCAATACTTGGTCGGGAATCCTTTTGCAGAAATGACTGCTTCAATGCGGCGTGGCATGGAGGCAATCAACCTGTGGCACTGCTGAGGTCTTATGGAGGCCCAGGATGCTTCGATAGCGGCCTTTAACTCATCCAGAGTGTTGGGTCTTGAGTCTCTCAACGTTCTCTTCACAATATCCCACAGATTCTCTATGGGGTTCAGGTCAGGAGAGTTGGCAGGCCAATTGAGCACAGTGATACCATGGTCAGTAAACCATTTACCAGTGGTTTTGGCACTGTGAGCAGGTGCCAGGTCGTGCTGAAAAATGAAATCTTCATCTCCATAAAGCTTTTCAGCAGATGGAAGCATGAAGTGCTCCAAAATCTCCTGATAGCTAGCTGCAGTGACCCTGCCCTTGATAAAACACAGTGGACCAACACCAGCAGCTGACACGGCAACCAGACCATCACTGACTGTGGGTACTTGACACTGAACTTCTGGCATTTTGGCATTTCCTTCTCCCCAGTCTTCCTCCAGACTCTGGCACCTTGATTTCCAAATGACATGCAGAATTTGCTTTCATCCGAAAAAAGTACTTTGGACCACTGAGCAACAGCCCAGTGCTGCTTCTCTGTAGCCCAGGTCAGGTGCTTCTGCTGCTGTTTCTGGTTCAAAAGTGGCTTGACCTGGGGAATGCGGCACCTGTAGCCCATTTCCTGCACACGCCTGTGCACGGTGGCTCTGGATGTTTATACTCTAGACTCAGTCCACTGCTTCCGCAGGTCCCCCAAGGTCTGGAATCGGCCCTTCTCCACAATCTTCCTCAGGGTCCGGTCACCTCTTCTCGTTGTGCAGCGTTTTCTGCCACACTTTTTCCTTCCCACAGACTTCCCACTGAGGTGCCTTGATACAGCACTCTGGGAACAGCCTATTCGTTCAGAAATTTCTTTCTGTGTCTTACCCTCTTGCTTGATGGTGTCAATAGTGGCCTTCTGGACAGCAGTCAGGTCGGCAGTCTTACCCATGATTGGGGTTTTGAGTGATGAACCAGGCTGGGAGTTTTAAAGGCCTCAGGAATCTTTTGCAGGTGTTTAGAGTTAACTCGTTGATTCAGATGATTAGGTTCATAGCTCGTTTAGAGACCCTTTTAATGATATGCTAATTTTGTGAGATAGAAATTTTGGGTTTTCATGAGCTGTATGCCAAAATCATCCGTATTAAGACAATAAAAGACCTGAAATATTTCAGTTAATGTGCAATGAATCTAAAATATATGAATGTTAAATTTTCATCATGACATTATGGAAAATAATGAACTTTATCACAATATGCTAATTATTTGAGAAGGACCTGTATATCCTGTTTCACTACAAGCTTATTCAAATCATGAACCAAACAGTAACATTTAGTGACTAAAACACAAGCTTGACTAAAAAGTTTAAACAAACCTTAGTGTCTCAGTCTCTGATTTATCTCATGATAATGCAGCCTAATGAAATGGTATATGGCCTGCCCTTGTATAGTTCTTTATCAAGTCCAAAGACACCACAGGACCTTACATTACAATCAGTCATCCACCCATTCACACACTAACAGTGGTAGGCTTCGTTGTAGACACATCTGCCCTGACACCGGGCCTTCTGACCGCCATCAGCAGGAAAGGCGGGTAAAGTGTCATTGACTGAGACGGACAGAAGAGGGGTTATAATTATACATTTAGCATAAGATTATCCTTTGCCAAATTTAGAAGAGCTTGTGTTCAACCTCTTTTTTTAGCTTTTGAGCTTTTTCAAGTCTCTGGCTCTGATGCAGCCACACCAGTAGATGATGGCAGAAGAGATCACACTCGTCACAAGAGACCTATAGAAGATATGCAGCATCTCTCCCTGTACTCAGCTTCTTGTCCATCTCTGTACCACCCCATGACTGCTGAATCATCAGACTATTTCTGCAGATGACAGGAGTCTGTGTTGTACTGGAAGTCTGAGGTGTACAAAGTGAAAAGGAATGGTGAGAGCACAGTCCCATGTGGTGCACCTGTGCTGCTGACTACCTGGTTAGACAAACAACCCAACATAAACAAGATGGCGCCAACGATGGCAGCCTCGGAGCTTCGCTCTCTTTGTTTTTGTATTTTGTGTGTTTTTATGTTTTTCGAGCCACAGTTCTGTGGTCTCATTCAGTAGAGAGGAACTTCAACATCAGAGAGTCCTCTCTTGGGTTTTTTTTCATCATCTTTCATCGATCTGAGGTTCACTGAGCTCCTGGCAAGCGTAGCTGCGGCTCTATATGGGATCCTGCGCCGAAAACGTCGGAGGGGAAAGCGTGCTGGCGCACTGGTAAAGCTCCGCAAAAGAGGACTTCGCACACCACTGCCTTCAATCCACCTGACAAATGTCCGCTCTCTAAACAACAAGATGGACGAGCTGCTTCTTCTCACCGGTAAAAACATGGACCTCCGCAGATCAGCGGTTCTCTGCTTCACCGAGACATGGCTGAGTGAAAACATCCAGGACCGCGCACTGCTGATGCCGGACTTCCAGCTGCTCAGAGCGGATCGCAGCACGGAGCTATCAGGGAAGAAGCGAGAAGGCGGAATCTGCTTTTATATAAATGAAGGTTGGTGCAGAGACGTAAAAGTGCTGGAAAAAACATGTAGTCTGGATCTGGAGTCATTTTCCATCATCTGTAAACCGTTTTATTCACCGAGAGAGTTTTCCTCGTTTATAATAATTGGCTCATATTTTCCACCGCATGGCTGCACTTCTGCCGCGGAAAAACATCTCGCTGAGCTGATTACAGACGTGGAGAAAAAATACATGGACTCTTTCATCATAATACTGGGTGATTTTAACAGAGCAAACCTCTCAAATGAACTCCCCAAATACAGACAACATATTAAGTGTCCCACCAGAGACAAAAACACACTGGACCAATGTTACACAACTTTACAGGACTCATATCATGCTGTTACCAGGGCTGCTCTGGGTTTTTCGGATCATTATCTAATCCACCTCATCCCAACCTACAGACAGAGACTAAGAGCTTCCAAACCCAAGGTTCACACTGTGAAGAAGTGGACTGAGGAATCAAAGCAGACGCTACAGGCCTGCTTTGAATGCACAGACTGGACTGTTTTTGAAACCTCAGCCACTGACTTAAACCAACTAATTGATGTGGTGACATCATACATCAGTTTCTGTGAGGACATGTGTGTGCAGACCAAGACCTTCTGCACCTCTGGGAACAATAAGCCATGGTTTACTCCACACCTCAGGAATTTGCGCAGGGAAAAGGAAGAAGCTCACAGCAGTGGAGATTGAGTGCGTTACAAGCAGGCCATGAACAGACTAACAAAAGAGATCAAAGCAGCTAAGAGAAGCTACAGTGAGAAGCTTAAGAACAGCCTTTCTACTGGTGACACTTCAGCTGTATGGACTGGTCTAAGAAACCTGACTGCCCTCCACCCATCCTGAACAGAGTCGTCTCCTGGCCAACCATCTGAATGGCTTCTACTGCAGACATGACAAGAAGCCATTCACATCTCAAATCATCCCCTCTACATCCCATTGAGGAACAAATTCCTCCCATAAAGCAACCAACCCCCTACCATCAGATCCTCTGTCTGCACTAAAGATCTCAGAGGAAGAGGTAAACAGGCTCTTTCAGCACATGAAAACAAAGAAAGCTGGAGGACCTGATAACGTCTCCCCATCATGCCTGAAAGCCTGCGCACATCGACTTGCTCCAATCTTCACAAGGATCTTCAACAAATCACTGGAGAAATGTGAGGTCCCCTCCTGCCTCAAACGATCCATCATCATCCCAGTTCCCAAGAAACCCACCATCGTAGGATTAAATGACTACAGGCCTGTAGCCCTGACGTCTGTGGTCATGACTTGGTTTGAGAAATGTTTCCGCAATGAATGACAGAACAGGTGTGTATTTATGGAGTGTGACCAGGTGAAACAAGGAGACAGATTAATAGGTGCAGGTGATCCGAATTAACAGAACAAAACGTGGCTGGAGCAAAACAGAGACTCTTGAACACAAACTAACAGAAACTAGAAAAACATGAAGCAAAAGCATAACCAGATCCGAAAACCAAACTTGACAAAACATGAACAAGACGACAAAACTAAAGCATGACCAGGAAAATAAACAGATCCATGATTCAAAACTTGAAATGTGAATAAGACCAACAAAAACCCAGAAACCAAAAACCAAACAACCCCAAATCATAACACTATTAACAACAACAGCTCACGTTTGGGTCATTGGAAGACATTTTCTGTCCTCATGAAATTTTTAAATAAATCATGCATAAATTACAAAAACATGCACTTGTTATGTCAATCATAGCTGCCCTGAGACAAAATATAACTGTAGCTGTAGTAAAAGTGATTACAAAATATTATTTATAATGCCAAATAGCTCTTGAGCACCCCCTAAAATGGCTTTTTGTTCGTGTCCCTCCCTCATGATGACCAACTTACAATCAAACATAACAGATAAAATAAGTCTGAAATCTGATTTTTTTTTTTTTCAATTTTGTTGATATACAGGTCCTTCTCAAAATATTAGCATATTGTGATAAAGTTCATTATTTTCCATAATGTCATGATGAAAATTTAACATTCATATATTTTAGATTCATTGCACACTAACTGAAATATTTCAGGTCTTTTATTGTCTTAATACGGATGATTTTGGCATACAGCTCATGAAAACCCAAAATTCCTATCTCACTAAATTAGCATATCATTAAAAGGGTCTCTAAACGAGCTATGAACCTAATCATCTGAATCAACGAGTTAACTCTAAACACCTGCAAAAGATTCCTGAGGCCTTTAAAACTCCCAGCCTGGTTCATCACTCAAAACCCCAATCATGGGTAAGACTGCCGACCTGACTGCTGTCCAGAAGGCCACTATTGACACCCTCAAGCAAGAGGGTAAGACACAGAAAGAAATTTCTGAACGAATAGGCTGTTCCCAGAGTGCTGTATCAAGGCACCTCAGTGGGAAGTCTGTGGGAAGGAAAAAGTGTGGCAGAAAACGCTGCACAACGAGAAGAGGTGACCGGACCCTGAGGAAGATTGTGGAGAAGGGCCGATTCCAGACCTTGGGGGACCTATGGAAGCAGTGGACTGAGTCTGGAGTAGAAACAACCAGAGCCACCGTGCACAGGTGTGTGCAGGAAATGGGCTACAGGTGCCGCATTCCCCAGGTCAAGCCACTTTTGAACCAGAAACAGCGGCAGAAGCGCCTGACCTGGGCTACAGAGAAGCAGCACTGGACTGTTGCTCAGTGGTCCAAAGTACTTTTTTCGGATGAAAGCAAATTCTGCATGTCATTCGGAAATCAAGGTGCCAGAGTCTGGAGGAAGACTGGGGAGAAGGAAATGCCAAAATGCCAGAAGTCCAGTGTCAAGTACCCACAGTCAGTGATGGTCTGGGGTGCCGTGTCAGCTGCTGGTGTTGGTCCACTGTGTTTTATCAAGGGCAGGGTCAATGCAGCTAGCTATCAGGAGATTTTGGAGCACTTCATGCTTCCATCTGCTGAAAAGCTTTATGGAGATGAAGATTTCATTTTTCAGCATGACCTGGCACCTGCTCACAGTGCCAAAACCACTGGTAAATGGTTTACTGACCATGGTATCACTGTGCTCAATTGGCCTGCCAACTCTCCTGACCTGAACCCCATAGAGAATCTGTGGGATATTGTGAAGAGAACGTTGAGAGACTCAAGACCCAACACTCTGGATGAGCTAAAGGCCGCTATCGAAGCATCCTGGGCCTCCATAAGACCTCAGCAGTGCCACAGGCTGATTGCCTCCATGCCACGCCGCATTGAAGCAGTCATTTCTGCCAAAGGATTCCCGACCAAATATTGAGTGCATAACTGTACATGATTATTTGAAGGTTGACGTTTTTTGTATTAAAAACACTTTTCTTTTATTGGTCGGATGAAATATGCTAATTTTGTGAGATAGGAATTTTGGGTTTTCATGAGCTGTATGCCAAAATCATCCGTATTAAGACAATAAAAGACCTGAAATATTTCAGTTAGTGTGCAATGAATCTAAAATATATGAATGTTAAATTTTCATCATTACATTATGGAAAATAATGAACTTCATCACAATATGCTAATATTTTGAGAAGGACCTGTAGTGTCCTTGTAATAATTAAAGCATTTAGTTTTATCACAGACATATTTTAAATATTTGTAATTATGGTCTGAAGTTGTGTCTCTCAACATATATGCAACCCTGTTACTAAAACCTTTTACCCATCTAGAGGAAGAGAACAAAAAGTCAGCTATAATACTCGGTAGAAGTGGCATCATCAAACTAATTGCATGGGTAGATCTAATGTAGCTCCCCCCTTCTGTTTGACATATTTTTTCCATGTTTTCAGCCATTATGGAGTGTGTCACTCAAAGCAACGCAACCCTGTTACTCGTATTATCGGAAAAAGACATATTACTATCAAAGTTTTTCTTATTTTATTATATAGCTAAGTATTATCTTGACCAACTAGTATAGCAGCTAACACAGCTAGCATGCACTTTTGAGCAACAACAAATAGCTTTGATTTGAAACCCTGTCACTTGAAACCCTGTTGCTGTAATCAGAGTAACAGGGTTGCAGTAACAGGGCAGTAATACGGTGGCATATCCTTCAGAAAGGACAATTTATGAGTAAGCAGAAAGACTGCAGTGAGAGAGAGCAGTGTGCACACCGAAAGAGATTAAGAGAGCCACACAGAGTAAGGCTGGGAAAAAGGCAACTGAAGGATTTAACACTTCTTCAGTGAGCCCTGATCCCCCAATCAACTCCCTACCAGGGACTTTAAGGTCAGAATTGAAGTTTAGGTCATTTAGTACTTTATGTACAATGTGTACTAATGACTGTAGGTAATTACTTATATACTAATGTGTCCCTGTGTGGTAGTGTAGTGTTAGGGTTTGAAAACTTTTGTATTGTTTATCACAGTCCGCACTAAGTGCTTTTCCCACCTACATGTGATTGAAAAGGATATGTGGGAGGCAAATGAGTTATGATTACCAAGTCCTCACTCCCTCTCTGTTTAAAATCAAGACACATGAACCCTAACCTCTGACCCCCCACACACACATACCCTGAATGTTTGTTGAACTGTGTGTGAACCAGCATGTATAAATAAAGAGAGAAGGGGTGCCAACACTTTGTAGTCTGCACTGCAGAGCTACCCTTGCAAGTAAATTGACTGTATCGTTCTTGCCTCTGAGTTGACTAAATAATACCTAACATGTAGCAATCCTGATTGTGTCCTAAAGGGCATCTGATGTCAGCAACAGCCGAAAGACTTACTTACTTATACACTAACATGTATTTATGTTTATGTGCATCTTTCTTATAGGCAACGTGATCATGAAAAAAAAAATTATTATTTTTAATTTAATGTACTATTTGACCAGATCTAGGTTGTGGTCCTTTTGAAATTTTATATTCAGGTTTTTGTTTTATATGAGCCATCTTGTTTAATTTTTAAGAAAAAAGATACATTAAATACCTTACACAACATTACTGTGATTCTGAGTAGTTCCTGGTCCCAGTTATTTCATGATTTACAATCAAAAGTGATGTGTCCCTTTAACCCTGTTACTTACTGCAACCCTGTTACTCTACTTTCAACCCTGTTACCATGTCACTTTTTATTAAAATGGAGTTTAAACGAAAATTCAACATTCACAACTCACCATCACCTCCAGCTTTGTCTAATTACTCCTCAATGCGGCTCTGCTCCACCAATCAGCTGCATTTCTCCCCAGCCAATCATCCTTCAAGGCTCCGCTTTAAAAGATCTTCATCCATGGATCCCTCCGTTCTGCAGCTGAACTTTGACCCTCCTCCACCCCATCTCCACCATTTGGCCTTCAAACTCCTTCCAAATCTCCTCAGGCCTCCACTCCACCAACAGGATTGGATCTCAGGGAGAAGACATCTCTAAATCTAGCCCTAAGATGTTCATTCAAGTGCATGTCATTCTCAGCATTCACGTCTTCCACTGGGGTCCGAGCGCCAAAGAAATAAATATTCACTAATAAACTTTTCTAATTGCATCCCTGTCTTCTCTTTGTGAGTCTTTCCAGGTTGAAATAATCCTACAGGACTTTCTCAGCTGACAAGGATTTAATCTATTGTCCTTCTAATAAGTAATGCATGATGCATTCGAGCAAATCTAAATAATAAATGTTGAAATTAGTAAAACAAAATGTGAAAACTGAAACATTGAAAAGATAGACATAAAACGTTGCCCAAATAATATAAGTCTATTATCTGAGATTAAATTAGTATTCAAATAAAATTGACCTTCCCTTTCTTTAATTATAAAGGATTTATTCAAAATTACTTTTGAATTATATGTTTTTCAGGTAATTGAATACCTAGAACAGGGTTGTGCCAAACACAGCACATGATAAATGAAATGTCTCATAAAAAGTGAACCATAGATGCTTGAGCTGGATGAATCATATTATATAACGGTTTATTCAGTTTTTCCTGAAAACACAACAAAAAATTAAAAAAAATAAATGGTCAGTTTATCAAAAATGATGGTGCCTAAATGGTCTTCCAATTCTGGAATGACCCGTGTTCTTTTCTTATTCAAACTAATTTATAATTTATTGACGTCATTCATATCAGAGCCCTTTTTTTCCAGTCTTTGGCGCCCCTAGCGGCCACAGTTTGGTACTGGTGGTGAGCAGTGGGGCCTCCTCCTGAAGTGGGCCGGTCTATCCTGCAGTGCGTGTGTGAACGTGTGCACACAGAAAGAGAGGAGGGCTGGACCACTCATACTGTCCCCCTGTCACTGATTCACAGATTCAGCACAATAAACGCGTTTTGTTTCATACTCAGGGAGTCTGAAGCTGCCTTCCTAACCGGTGGTGAGTTGATGCCTTCGTTCAACTGAAAGACTTTATTTAGACACAGTTTGTGATTAACGGTGGGTTTATTGTGGTGCAGGGTAGTGTACGGAGAGCTGGGTTTAATCTGCTGCACTCTGTCGCTCTGATAAGAATAGACAAGGAAGCGACAGCTGCGCAATGAGATAGGCAGAATCAGTTCAGCCTCTGATTTCTACTGTAAAATATGTGCAGCTTTGATCTATAGTTGGGAGAAACCTTGGTATAATAGGAGGGGCACAGACAAGCCACTTGAAGACAGGCCTGCATGTTCTTACTGAACAGGTGCTGCAGAGCAGTTTGGGTTTAATCTGCAGGCCTGACTAATTGTGTCTTTTTCAAGTAGCTGAACAAATCCACTGAGGATTTAGCAAAGTGTTTAATATAGTGTATGTACATCATTTGTTTGGCCCCTGCAGTCATCTCACAGAGAGACTGCTTGTTGTTTTAGGGTGTTGTTCAGGGTTGAAGTCCAATGGATCATATCATCATTACTTTACTGCAGGGATCAGCATTTTCTTTCTTCCCCTGCTACTGGAGAAAAAGAGATCCATTTGGTTCTGTGTTTTCCTTCTGACACTGGAGAGGGACATTCCTGTAAAGTCTCCACTATAGCCAGGGGCCTCAGATTGGGGGCTGGCCTCTTTGAACAATGTCCTTGTCTTTTTTTGTTTTTTATCAAAAGCATTGTCTCTTTTGACTCCTCAATCATGTATTCAGAGTTACTGGGCCTTGATGACCATGGGATGGTGTATTCATGGTGATAATCAGTGTTAGTTTACTGCCAGACAGTTTTAGTTTTCACCTTATGACTAGAGAACCTTCTTCCACATGTTTGGTGTGTCCCCTGCGCCTCTTTGCTTCCACTTCAAAATTACGTACTACTTACTGTTGGTTTGTCACACAAAAATCCAGACAAAATAAAGTTTTTGTCTGTAACATGATATACTGTGAAGGCTTTCTCAAGGCACTGTACCTCCATCCAAGTTTTCTTTACAGACTCAGCTCATTAGGATTCCTCTGGAGTTGAGCAGAGCTACACAATTGTTCTAGTTTTTCCCCAGAACAGACCTAGTAAGGGACGTAGCAGCCTTTGTGTTGTTATTGAGTTAATTATATATATATTTTTAGTCGTTCCTCTGATGTGAAATAAAATGAAGTTAAAACTGAAAATTATTAGCAGTTATCTGATTTATTTCTGGCTCCAAATCCATGAATAATCTTTTCTCTCTCTTTCCTTCTTTTTACCTCATTGTAAAAAGAATAGGTATCGTATTTCTAACATGTTTTCTGGTATTTCTTTAATTTAAGCTTTGCTGTGTTTAAAGTGATGGGTCTTGTGTCACATGTATCCCCTTTTTTATTCTTTAATGTGCGCATGCTTTGTTTGCTAATTATTCTCCACTGGGCTTTTATTTTTGTTGGTTTCTAACTAATGTTTTTCTGTCTGTACATTTGCTTTGACTTGATAATTGGCTACCTATTAGGCACGTTTTAATGTGAAATGAAAAGCTTTGCTTGGAAAAAAAATATCTGAATTAGTATTTTCTTTTTTAAAACAATATTCTAGACCCAAGTGCTGGGATCATTAGCCTTTTTTAATGTACATTTGCATTTCCTAGACTTTTTCTGAATCCTTAATACTCACAGCTACAAACTTCAGTGCTTTTATTGTAACTTTTTTGTGTTAGACCTTCACAAAGTAGTGCCTATTATCAAAATGGATGGCTTTCAAGAATTTGGACATACAAACGTTTGAAAAGTGAAATGTGTGTTTGTATTGAGCCCCACTTTTTGCTGCAGTCACAGCTGTAAGTCGTTTGGGTTTGGTTTCTACCAGCTTTGCACTTCTAGAGATAGAACTGTTTGCCCGTTCATTTTTGTGAAATTGCTCAAGCTCTTTCTAATTGGATGGACAGCATCTGCGAACGTCAGTTTTTAAGTCTAGTTGTAGATTCTTAGTTGGATTTAGGTCCAGACTTTGATAGGGCTGTTCAAACTCACGCAGTGATCGAAACCTCCACTGTAATTCTGGCCGTATGTTTATTATTGTCGTGCTTGAAGGGGATCCTCCTCAGTGTATATATACTGAGATAATTTACAGACAGGTGAACCCTGTTTACCGATTTGGTGGGTTCTGAAGGTGTAGTCCCACTGGGTTTTATTCATGGGTTTTAGAGCAATGGGGGCAGAATATGCAGTTGAGTTTTTTCCCTTTTTAAATGTTTATAAATTTATAATCAGTAATAAATAATTGTGAAAAAAAAGCTTTGACTTGCAGAAGTCTGCTGAAAACAGATATTTTAAATTTGTTCTAAACAGATTTACCACTGGATACAATGTCATAACATTCAGAAAAGAGTGTGTCACTGTTTAGCTTGCTGCTATTTTTAAATTGCACCTTGCATACCTACCCACAGGCTCCATATTTCTGTCCTGCTCCCAGTATGTATTCGGTTGGTGGGATATCTGCAAGCATATACGCCAACAGGCTTCGATCAGAGGGCATGGGTTCCAAGGAGCAGGCTGTGCACTTTGCCAGCCAGGACTACGAAGCTTTGAAGCAGGAGTGTCTGGAGGCAGGCTGCTTGTTTGAGGACCCCTGCTTCCCTGCTGAGCCTCCATCTCTGGGCTTTAAAGAGCTTGCCCCGTATTCATCTAAAACCAGAGATGTGGAGTGGGTGAGACCCACGGTAAGGAAATAAATTACTGGAAAGTTTATGCTTTACTGACTGATAATTTTGGGCATGCGCCAGTAGGAGATGCTAACAGTATGATAATGTTGAGTGAAAATACCATGGCTTCACAGTATTTACACACATTTTAAGCAAAAATTAGCTATAACGAGTTCTAAATTTAATAGTTTTCAGATGCTGTTAGTTTAAAAGATTAAAACTTTTTGCCAGTTTACTGCTCTTTATATAATACACAAGATGATATTAACAGGTTAATCACTCAAAGTATCTGCTCTGGAAGCCAGCCTGCACTCTGCTGCTTAACAGATAGGCTCCTCATAGGTTGCCAACTGTAGTTTTAAAACATTGTTACCTTTAGAGTGAGTGGCTCTCCTTTAGTTTCCACACTTTTACTATTACTGTTTCATGTGAGTATAAAATAATTTTTTGAACAGCCAATTTTGTTTTTTTCAGTAAGTGAGGAAAAGTGTAGGGGCCTTCTTTCAACCAGCTGAACGACAGTGTGCAGCAACAGGTAGAGGAGGGTTGACACTGCTCTATAAAGCCAGAGAAAATTCTGGCCTCTCATTCAAATGGAAAGTATAAAAATAATAACTTAAATTATTAAAACTTTTATCTAATAAATGAAGTAAATAAAATAATTATCGAAAGCATAACTTTTAAATGCCTTGCTACCAGCAACTAGTCTAGTTAATATTTTTCCTTTTTCCACATTACAGACCTGAAGCAGATCAGATGGATTCTTGCTTTGAATGCTCGACATGTAATATTTCAGGACAGAAATTAAATTTTGAATGTTGCATGTAAGCAGGGGTATCATGTCTCACTTCATGTCCTGCAAACCCGGACAGAATCAGACCTGTAGGGACTTGCATTCTAAAGACCGCTGCAGCTGTTGGCTTCTCATGGCATTCTCAGACCTCTCCCCACTCTGACATTTGTTTACAGCTCCCAGTATAAACATCAGTAAAAACTAATTGGGGGCATTCAGAACAAGAAATAATGTATGGAAGGAATTTGATTGTCTTGACCCATTTGTGTTATCTTTATAGGAACTGACAGGTGACCCTCAGTTTATTGTGGGAGGAGCCACCAGAACCGACATCTGCCAGGGAGCTTTAGGTGAGTTATCAATTTCTTGTTAGAATTAGTTAAATAAACAGGTTCTGATGAAGGTTTCTGCGCACTTTTTCTCCCCTGCAGGTGACTGCTGGCTCTTGGCAGCCATAGCCTCTCTGACCCTGAATGAGAGGCTCCTTCATCAGGTTGTTCCACACGGCCAGTCCTTCCAAGATGACTACGCTGGAATCTTCCACTTCCAGGTTGCTTCTTTACAGTTTCTACTCTTCCTTTTTTATTTCTCTTTAGCAAACTTGATGGATCTCTTTTTTAATGCTTTGCATTGCAGTTCTGGCAGTTTGGTGAATGGGTAGACGTTGTGATTGACGATCGATTGCCTGTCAAAGAAGGAGAGCTCATGTTTGTCCATTCAGCTGAGGGCAATGAATTTTGGAGTGCACTCCTCGAGAAAGCTTATGCCAAGTAGGTTTTAAAAATCCCTTGCATTAGTTTGTTTAGAGGGATATTCTGAAGTGCTGCTGCTGCTGCTGCTAAGAGCAATTATTCTGAAGTGTTTCTCTAATGTGTTATCAGGCTAAATGGCTCCTATGAGGCTCTCTCTGGAGGAAGTACCACTGAGGGCTTTGAGGACTTCACAGGGGGTGTGTCTGAGATGTACGAGCTGCGCAAGGCTCCCAGAGATCTCTACAGGATAATCGGTAAAGCCTTGGAGAGGGGCTCCCTGCTGGGCTGTTCTATCGACGTAAGTGCTGATTGCACCTAAAAAGACCAATTTATTTCCATGTTATTTAATTTCTGCTCACTTGTTGAAACAGATCACCAGTGCCTTTGACATGGAGGCTGTGACATTTAAGAAGCTTGTGAAGGGCCACGCTTACTCCGTCACCGGACTGAAGGAGGTGTGTCTCTGCACGAATCTGTTAAAAACCAAGCATGAAAGTTGTGGTTTTTCATTTACCACCTCTCTGCTGTGTCACAGGTTAATTACCATGGCAACTTGGTGCGCCTTATCCGAATACGTAACCCCTGGGGCCAGGTGGAGTGGACAGGTGCCTGGAGTGACAAGTGAGAATGTTCAAACTGGGATTTACAGGCGTATTTTAAAAAGTTTATTTATTTTGATATCCAAATTCAATTATTAAATGGATTAATTACACAAAGAGGATGTATTTCAAGACATACTTTTCCCTTCCACTCAACTTTCCATCAACGTGTTTGGATACAGCACTCTGTTTAACAACTCTGAGGGGTATTACTGACTGTCTGCTGAACATTTGGTGTTTTACCTGTCTTCTCCATAATGTGTAGGCAATAACATCAAATTTTTTTTATAGATTTTTGAAATTTGTCATATGCATTTATTGTAATTTTCATTTCTTTTCAGAAACTGAATTTTAGGCTTTCATGAGCAGTTTGCCATAATTATCAAAATTAATTAAAGTAAAAGCTTGAAATATACCACTGTTTTTCATCGTCGACTTCTGCTTCATCCGGGACCGGGTCGCAGGGGCAGCAGACTCAGTAGAGACGACCAGACTTCCCTCTCCCCAGAGACCACCTCCAGCTCTTCCAGGTGGAGCCCAAGGCATTCCCAGGCCAGCCGAGAGACATAGTCCCTCCCCTGGGCCTCCTCCCGGTGGCATGTGCCTGGAACACCTCACGGGGGGAGGCGTCCAGGAGGCATCCGATACAAATGCCAAAGCCACCTCAACTGACTCTTCTTGATGTGGTGGAGCTGCAGCTCTACTCCAAGGCCCTCCTGGATAGCCGAGCTCCTCACCCTATCTCTAAGGAAGTGACCCGCCACCCAGTGGAGGAAGCTCATTTCAGTCGCTTGTATCTGGGATCTCGTTCTTTCGATAATGACCCAAAGTTCATGGCCATAGGTGAGGGTAGGAACGTAGACCAACCGGTAAATTGAGAGCTTCGCTTTGTGGCTTAGCTCTCTCTTCACCACAACGGACCGGCACAGCGCCCCCGTTACTGCGGTTGCCACACCAATCCGTCTGTCGATCTCCCGCTCCATTCTCCCCCCCACTCGTAAACAAGACCCTGAGATATTTGAACTCCTTCACTTGAGGTAGGAGTTCCCCTCCAACCCGAAGAGGGCAAGTCCCTTTTCCAGTGAAGAGCCATGGCCTTGGACTTGGAGGAGCTGATCCTCATCCCAGCTGCTTCCCACTCGGCTGCGAACTGCCCCAGTGCATGCTGTAGGGCTTGGCTAGAGGGGGCCAGCAGGACCACGTCATCTGCAAAAAGAAGAGACAAAATCCCCTGGTCCCATACCAGACCCCCTCCGGCCTAGAAATCCTGTCCATGGTAGTTATGAACAGGACCAGTGACAAGGGGCAGCCTTTTGAATTAAATTACTGAAATAAATGAAATCCTTGATATTTAAATTTATTAGGATGTACCTGTATATGCCTTCTTAAGGCTTAAGACTTTTCTATCACTGGTTTATTTTGTGAACATTTAGTTTTAGAGAGATTATCTCTTCTTATACAGTGTCTCTTACTTATAGTTCCAATGAATGGGATGAGATTGACCCATCTGAGCGTGAAGACCTGCATCTTAACATGGAAGATGGAGAGTTTTGGTAAGATTTACCTGATGGAATGTTTTAAGATACCACAAGAAGTTGAAAGGAATAATATGCATTGCTTTTTGATTTGGGTTTATACAGTGGCCTCCACAGGTGTTGTCTCTGGTAAAGTTAAAAAGCCTTAAAAATAATGTAATCTTCTATTGCAGTAGCAAAATCTTGCACTGAAAAATCCAACCTTTACCTTTAGTACATTTAGTCATTTCTTTTTACAAAATCCCAGGTGCTTTTGTATAAATGTATAAAGTGTCAAAATGCTTTAGTTACATTTATTTTATAAATTGAACAAAGCATCTAGGAACTTAGTGATTATTGAGCAGAATGGCTACATGCCTAAACATATCTATAGTACATTTCACATATCTACAGTCAGAACAATTAATATAATTTTTTTTTTAACAACTGGAACCGAATCAAACAAGCCTGGGTGGGGACGCAAGTTTATGTTGCCACCACACGCATTGTGCAGACTGGTGAGACAGTTTTTCCTGTCCTGCGGTAGCTTACTTTAACATGTGTTTGCTAAACTAAAGTGCTAAAGCATTCCATACTCATTGTGATCCCTGTGATGCCGTGGGCCCTGGGTAACCTTGTTGAAGTGCATGGTAAATGTAGTCTTTGAAATTGACATTTTTAAAAATTCCCCAGACTCAGGGTGCCTAAATCCTGTCCTCGAGAGCTACTATCCTGCAACGTTTAGATACATCCCTGCTGCAGTGCACCTGAATCAAATGAATGGCTCATTACCTGGCATCTGCAGAGCTGAATGGCATGCTGAGGAGGGAATTCTGCCATTTCATTCAGGTGTTGGGGAAGGGATGCATCTAAGAATATGAAAGGATAACCGCTCTCGGGGACTGGACTTGGGCACCCCTGATCTAACACATGTGGCCAAATCAAAAGAGAAATTAATTCTAAGATACTAAATCAACATTTTGCAATGGCTATCTCAGTTCCTTGACATAGTAAATATGTATGACATAGTAAATATGTATATCACCTATGGGGTTATCTGAAGACATGAGAGCACAAGACATGATTGAGAAATCTGGATGATCTAGGGAGATTGTGCAAAGATGAGTAGCCAAAGATCCCTCTCTCTGTATGGTAAACTTGTCAAATGTTACAGAAGAAGACTGCGCTTTTCTCATGTCAAAAAGAGAGTTCAATTCAATTCAGTTTTATTTATATAGCGCCAATTCACAACACGTCATCTCAAGGCACTTCACAACAGTCAGGTACATGCATTCCAATTAATCCTAACCATTGAGCAGTGCCGTCGGAGTTAGCTTTTTATTCAAGATAAAAAGTTTTTCTGTCTAAGGAAACCCAGCAGATTGCATCCAGTCAGTGACTTGCAGCATTCCCTCCTCCCGGATGAGCATGTAGGGACAGTGGACAGTCACTGGCGTTGACTTTGCAGCAATCCCTCATACTGAGCATACATGCATGCTCATACTGAGCATGCATGTAGCGACAGTGGAGAGGAAAAACTCCCTTTTAACAGGAAGAAACCTCCAGCAGAACCAGGCTCAGTGTGAGCGGCCATCTGCCACGACCGACTGGGGGTTTGAGAGAACAGAGCAGAGACACAAAGAGAACAAAGAAGCACTGATCCAGGAGTACTTTCTATGGGAAGGAAAAGTAAATGTTAATTCATGTAGCTCCTTTAGTCATTTCACCTAGAAAGAAAGTACAGATAAACTCTGAGCTAGTTTTCAAGGTTAGAGTCTGAAAGAGAGCACATAGAGTTAATCACAGTAAAAGCTCAGTCAATTGCCATGTCTAGCAGAGAGAAAGGGTTAAACACTAAAAGACAGGGCTGTGTGGGTTATACATAGTAGTAACAGGATGAACTAGTGAATTATTTATTAATCCAAACTAATCTCATCTAGCTTTTAATCAAACTATATGCATAGTTTAAAAGTGAGTGGTTCTGCTTTTTTTTTGTCCAGGATGTCCTTCAGTGATTTCTTGAGGCAGTTTTCTCGCCTGGAGATCTGTAACTTGACTCCAGACGTTCTGAGTGAGGACAGCCTCAGTCACTGGAACACCATGAAGTTCTACGGTACATGGAGGAGAGGTAGCACCGCAGGGGGCTGCAGGAACCATCCTAGTGAGTGGCTGTCAAACAGACCACTAAAGGTCTAATGCAAAAACCTAAAAACATGTAATGGAATAATAACATCAGGGTTCCTATAAAGTCATACAGAAGCTGGAAAAGTATAGTATTTGCATTTATAATTTTCCATGTAAGGGGAAAAAAGAACATTTAGTATGGGAAAATGTTTGCTTTTTTCAGACTTTTCTAATGTCTACCGTTTTCTGCATTTGCTTAATAAATGCAGTGATTTCATTTTATTATGTATTAAATTGACATTCTCTATCTTTAAATTACCACAAAGTTTGCTGATTTGAATATTTTACCCATCAGCATTTTAGGATTTTCACTTGGTGACTGAATGCACACTTATTGAAAAATCAGGAAAGGGCAATTTTATGCTACCTTTTTAGGTCTCTAAAGAACTTTAAATTCTGAAAAGGACAGACTTTTAAATTTGTTGATATCGCTTTATAAAGCACTGAATGGGCTTGAGCCAAACTACATTTCTGAGTTGCAAGTCAGGTATAAGGCAAGTAGATCTGTTAGCTCTTCAGAGACCTACTCACTCAGTTTTCCCAAGACCAGAACAAAACGGGGGAGGCAGCGTTTAGTTTCTATGCTCATCAGCTGTGGAATAAACTGCCTGAAAACCTGATATGTGCAGAAACTGTTGGTTTGTTTAAATAAGGACTAAAAAACATTGAGTTTACAGCAGCTTTTGATCAAAGAATCTCACTAATTAATAGTTTGCCCAGTCAGGGATTAGATAATAATCACTGGACAGGTATTTGTACTTTTTTCATAGCTATTTGTATATTTTAAATCTGTAATTTACATTTGATTTTATTTATGCAATGCAAGTGTTTGACATTTTGATCTCTCTTTTATGAGTTTTGTGGGGGTTTTTTGTTTTGTTTTATTGTTTTCCTTTGATTGCCTGTAAAGAACTTTATTTGAATGGTGCAATGCAAATAGATTTGCCTTTCATTCAAGTTCAACAGAACATGTAGTTTTTAGATGGGGTCTAAAATTCCAGTTATAGCCATAAAAGAGTTGCCTTATTATTTAGGGAAACTAAAGATAATAAGAGTTGACTACTATTCAAGCTGGTCAAAGTTAATACTTTTGTGTTCAAATGTCCAGACTTTTATAACAAAGGGTAAAAATATAAATTATGGAAAAGTTAAATAATGTGTAGGAACCCTATAAAGTGTGTAATGTTTTACAAAACAGGCTTGACATAAATGCTCCGTTTGTGTAGACACGTTTTGGATAAATCCCCAGTATAAGATCACTTTGCTGGAGGAGGATGATGACCCGGAGGATGATGAGGTGGCGTGCAGTTTTCTTGTAGCCCTCATGCAGAAGGACCGCCGCAGATACCGACGCCATGGTCAGGACATGCACACCATCGGCTTTGCTCTCTATGAGGTGAGAACAGAGCTGGGATGCAGGCATCATCTCTGTTTTCATACTACAGTTTAATGAGATGTCTTCTGCCTGTTGCCATTTGTTAACAGTTTTCCCTTCTGGTTTTTTTTTTTTTTTTTTGCAGATTCCAGAGGAGGTAGGCATAGGATCACTTTCTGCACTTTTTTCATAATGTTGTCTAATTTTCATAATTGCGACTCAGTTTGCGGTTTAGTGTAAGCCTTCCTATGCTGCTGAGACCGCAGTGGTTCCCAGTGTCTGCCCTCTTGAGAAGAGCACCAGACTATCCACTGGGTTTTACAGCATAGAGATTTTCAATATATGTCGTAAGTTACACATGATGAGTATCTTTTAAAGGTCTGAATGGAGATTAAGTATATGAAACACTGCAAAAAAAAAAAAAACAACCAAAAAAACCCTTTTTAATCTAGAATTGCAGAACTTTAAAGATTCACCATATAAAAACAAAAAGTGTAATAATGACCAATAATTTAATGGTTTTACCTATTTTAATAGTAATAAAGCCAGTAACCATATACCATAGGTTTTTAGTTATTCATTAATAGCATATTTTTAAAAATAATCTTTGAAAATGTAATAACTGAAGCCAGTCATGGTATAATAGATAAACCAGAGTACATTTCTTGGAAATATGATTTCCTTTCTGCTGTGTATTTATTTATTCTTTTTCTTGTTGTGCATATTCTCAAGAATATTTACAATGCACCCCTCCCTGTCTTTATATGTGTTCACAAGAGCCTATTTGAGAATTAACCCATGCCTAAAATCTTAATTGATCATATTGTTTATTTTTTCCTAAATGTGTGTAGCGTTAAGAGGAGCACAAAGAAATCGGACCTGATGCAGACATAGCCCACCCTGACCAAGACTATGCAAAAGGCCTCTGTGTTCGGTGTCTATTAGCTTCACAATAGGGGCGATGGAGGAGTGTTTGTCACATCTCAATAGCTGTTAGGAAGAATATATTCTACAGTTTTTTTTTTCTCAAACCTGTAATTTATTTCTCAGGGAAGGGCCGCTCCAACGACGGCATCATATAATAGAGCTCTTTTATTATTTCTGGTTGGATTAGTGTTTAACCCAAGGTCTGAGAGTGCACTAAAGCAGGGGAAATCAATGTAAAAAGTTTTAAGTTAGCAGAAGAAGATTATTACTTTAAAGTATATTACCTTGGAAGCACATTTTTATCTGAGTGTAATGTCATGATGAAGGATTTTTGCACAGTCTAGGACAGTGTGTTGAATTTGCGTCAGGTCCGATATTTTTTGAGAATCTCTTAACGCTACATAAGTAAACACAAAATTTTATGTATGGATAAATATTTAGTTAATTGCTGTGAAGTCTACTTGGTAGTTGGTCCACTTAATGCAATGCGCTAGAATTAAGGAATACGCCCTACATACATGCACAGTTATTATATTTTCAAAGGATTTTGGAAATCTATGAAGGTAATCACCAACATGAATTGTAATAGCTTATTACACTGTTGCTAAAATGTTATTACATTATGGAGTCATTGCATTATTGGCCATTTTTATATTCTTGCTTAATACACAGGCTGCTCAGTGGTGCAGTTGGAAGCATAGTTATGCTGCAGCAAGAAGGTACTGGGTTCAAATCCTAGTGCATGCGTGAGAACCCATGTGATGGACAGGTGACCTGTCCAACCACCTCTCGCCCAATGGTTGCTACACACAACAACATTTGAGACCAGATTTAGTTGTTTTCAGTAAAAGTAAATGACTAAAGTGTTGCATCTAAACTGCGAACATGATTTAAAGCTTTTCTATCATTAAGCTACAAGACCTTTTATCACACAAAAAAACCCTTGAGTTCCTGTGAAAAGCATCAGACCTGACCTCTCATCCCTACATAGGGGGATGCAGCTCAAAGTGGCTTCTCGCTGTCCTGTAAAGGGTAGAGGGTCACAAATAATTTTTTTAAAATCTTTTATCCCTTGTGTATGCATGGATCAACAAAGGGACACATGACAGAGCTGGCTTTTAAAAAGGTTTGGGAACAAACTGTTTTGAAGCATTTTATCACACTCAATGCATGCAAAAGCTTTGCATTTATTTATACCAAGCTCCTTAAACTACAGTCAATCTGCTCCATAAAGCAACTCTTATCTTTAAGTTGACTTTCATCCACACCTGGCAATAATCCATGCATTGTTTTTAAATTGATTGACGTGAAAATATGAAAACCTATATTACTGTTTAGAGGTTTTAGATACACTTTCTCATTTTATGGGTCTCTTTATTTTCATGATTATTTACATTGTAGATTCCCACCAAATGCATCGAAACTGAATGAACACACATGAAATTGTATAGTAAACAAAAAGTGTGAAATAACTCCAAACATTTTTATAATTTAGATTCTTCAAAATAGCCACCCATTGCTTTGATTACCACTTTGCTCTCTTGGCATTCTCTCCGTGAGCTTCATGAGGTGGTCACGTGAAATAGTTTTCTATTGAGTCTTGAAAGAACTTCCCAGACGTTCATTGAGAGACGACCAAAGGTTAATGTTTCAGTCATCACAGCAAAGGGCGACTACTTTAAGGAATCCAAACTAAAAAACGTATTTAAAGTTCTTTTGCAAATTTTTGTTAGCTACAAAATTCCATGTGTTCATTCACAGTTTTGATCCCTTCAGTGAGAATGTACGTACATTGTAAATATCTTGAAAATAAAGAAAACCAGTAAAGGCGTGTTTGTAAAACGTTTGACCAGTAGTGTGTATCAAGTCATTTGTCTCCTGCTGTCCTCAGTACAGAGGCTGCCAGAATGTCCACTTGAAAAAAAATTTCTTCTTGAGTCATTCATCATGCGCTCGTTCAGAGACCTTCATCAACCTGCGTGAGGTGAGCACGCGGCTGCGGCTGCCACCCGGGGAGTACCTCATCGTGCCTTCCACCTTTGAGCCTGGCAAAGAGGCAGACTTCGTCCTCAGGGTTTTCACCGAAAAGCAGTCAGAGACAGAGTGTGTGTCTGTTTCATATTTTTTTTTTTCCAGTAGTCATAAACTGTGGGAAGGAAAATCTCATATTTATTTTTTGTTGCAGAGAACTGGATGATGAAATATCTGCTGAATTTGAAGAGGAGGTGTGCATCGGGGATGCATTTTTTCAGAACTAATTGCATAAAATATATAGATTTCAGATTTTTATGTTGACTGTTTTTGTCCTGCAGGAGCATATAACAGAAGATGATATTGATGACTCATTTAAGTCCATGTTTGCCCAACTAGCAGGAGAGGTAGGTTCTAAAAATGAACCTGAAATTTAAAAAATGGTATTGATAATTTTAGCATTTACATTATTAGATGTAGAATGTCAGTAAAGCTAAAACATGATTTTAATGTGATGAAATAAGAAAATAGCTCTGGCTATGCCCATTTTCCCCCTTTCTTTGTGGTTTTTACAGGACTTTGAGATCTCTATTCGCGAGCTCAGGACAATTCTCAACAGAGTGGTCGCCCGGCGTGAGTTTTCTGCTTAACCTTAGAACAATTTTAAAGTTCCTACCTAATCCTGTTACTGGTAACACATCTCCAGTTTGTCTATTATACAGGGGTTGGACAATGAAACTGAAACACCTGTCATTTTAGTGTGGGAGGTTTCATGGCTAAATTGGACCATCCTGGTAGCCAGTCTTCATTGATTGCACATTGTACCAGTAAAAGCAGAGTGTGAAGGTTCAATTAACAGGGTAAGAGCACAGATTTGCTCAAAATATTGAAATGCAGACAACATTATGGGTGACATACCAGAGTTCAAAAGAGGACAAATTGTTGGTGCACGTCTTGCTGGCGCATCTGTGACCAAGACAGCAAATCTTTGTGATGTATCAAGAGCCACGGTATCCAGGGTAATGTCAGCATACCACCAAGAAGGACGAACCACATCCAACAGGATTAACTGTGGACGCAAGAGGAAGCTGTCAGAAAGGGATGTTCGGGTGCTAACCCGGATTGTGTCCAAAAAACATAAAACCACGGCTGCCCAAATCATGGCAGAATGAAATGTGCACCTCAACTCTCCTGTTTCCACCAGAACTGTCCGTCAGGAGCTCCACAGGGTCAATATACACGGCCGGGCTGCTATAGCCAAACCTTTGGTCACTCATGCCGATGCCAAACGTCGGTTTCAGTGGTGCAAGGAGCGCAAATCTTGGGCTGTGGACAATGTGAAACATGTATTGTTCTCTGATGAGTCCACCTTTACTGTTTTCCCCACATCCTGGAGAGTTACGGTGTGGAGAAGCCCCAAAGAAGCGTACCACCCAGACTGTTGCATGGCCAGAGTGAAGCATGGGGGTGGATCAGTGATGGTTTGGGCAGCCATATCATTGGCCCAATACTTGTGCTAGATGGGCGCGTCACTGCCAAGGACTACCGAACCATTCTTGAGGACCATGTGCATCCAATGGTTCAAACATTGTATCCTGAAGGGGGTGCCGTGTTTCAGGATGACAATGCACCAATACACACAGCAAGACTGGTGAAAGATTGGTTTGATGAACATGAAAGTGAAGTTGAACATCTCCCATGGCCTGCACAGTCACCAGATCTAAATATTATTGAGCCACTTTGGGGTGTTTTGGAGGAGTGAGTCAGGAAACGTTTTCCTCCACCAGTATCACGTAGTGACCTGGCCACTATCCTGCAAGAAGAATGGCTTAAAATCCCTCTGACCACTGTGCAGGACTTGTATATGTCATTCCCAAGACGAATTGACGCTGTATTGGCTGCAAAAGGAGGGCCTACACCATACTAATAAAATATTGTGGTCTAAAACCAGGTGTTTCAGTTTCATTGTCCAACCCCTGTAGTTCAGTGTAGTTCCTACACCACTTCCCAGACTGCCTTGCAAGCCTCTGTTTATCTTTATTTATCCAACTTAAAATCTAAATTTTGCTGTTTCAGACAAAGATCTAAAGACTGATGGCTTCAGTATTGAATCATGCAGAACCATGGTCAACCTGATGGATGTATCCTCTTGACTTATTGCACAACAATGAACCAGTCAATTCCAATTCTGCTGATTATTTCTGGAAAATATGTGCATTTGTCAGCTGAATAATTGCATCGATGTATCATTTGATGCCTTCACACATTGTTCACCAGAAAGATGGCAGTGCCCGCTTGGGACTGGTGGAATTCCAGATCCTCTGGAACAAAATCCGAAAATGGCTGGTAAGAACGAGGGAAATGGGGGCATACTCCTAATCTCTGTGTTTCTATTCACATGTTTTCTTACCTTTTTCCAGGTCATTTTCAGAGACTTTGATCTTGACAAGTCGGGGGCCATGAGCTCATATGAGATACGACTCGCCGTAGAAGCAGCAGGTATAATGTTCATGGCTATCGTGTTGGCATTAATGTACATGGTAATACATTTGTAAAACAAAATGCTTTCATATTTTTAGCTTGTACTATGTCTGCATGCAGGCTTTAAACTGAACAACCAGCTGCACCAGATTCTGGTGGCGCGGTATGCAGAGAATGAACTGATAGATTTTGACAACTTCATCTGCTGCTTGGTCAAGCTTGAAGCCATGTTCAGTGAGTAATTTTGCTATAGGTGTTGTTATAGTTTGTACACAATGTCTTAAAAAACAAATCATACCACTTGAACTTTTCACACTTTTCCACATTATAACCGTCAATGTGTTTTATTGGTATTTTATGATCACCAAAGATGTGCATAACTATGATTAAGAAACACAGCAGACATACCAAGTATCAAGTTGACAAAGTCTGAAAAGGGTTAAATATTAATAAAGGATATCTTAAGTTTTAAACATCTCACAGAGCGCTGTTCAATCAGTCATTAAAAATTAAGATTATGGCACAACTGCAAACTACCAAGAGGTGACCATCCACCTAAGCTAACCAGCTGGGCAAGGAGAGCTGTAATCAGGGAAGTAGCCAAGAGGCCCATGGTAACTCTGGAGAAGCTGCCAAGACCTACAGCTTAAGTGGGGAATCTGTTAAGACTCTTCACAAATTTGGCCTTAATTGTTGTTGAAAGAAATCCATCAGAAGTCTTGTTTGCAAGCCATGTGGGACAGAGAAAACGTGGAAGAAGGTCCTCTGCTTAGTTGAGACCAAAATTTAACTTTTTGCCCTACATGCAAAATTGATCTCTGAAAACTGCACATCACGTGTTCATGTTGATGTGTGTAAACAACAGCAAGGACATGACATGGATGGAGCTAAACACAGGATAGTGCTGGAAGAAAACCTGCTACAAATGGCAAACAAACTTGAGGCTGGGGGACAGGGCGATTCTGAACATACAGTCGAAGCTATGATGGAATGATTTAGATCCAGTGCTGTCCAATGTTTGTTCTCAAAGGCCATCATTCTGCATGTTTTAGATGTTTCGCTGGTTTAACAGCCAAGTCAAATGAATAGTTCATTACAAGGCATCTGCAGAACCTGGAGATGTAGAGAGGAGGTAATTAAGGCACCAGAATCAGCTTTGATTGAGCAGAGAAACATCTAAAACCTGCAAGACACTGTCCCTTGAGTTGGACACTCCTGGTTTAGGTCAAAGCATATCCATGTATTAGAATGACCCAGTTAGGGTCCTGGACCTGAAGCTAGTTGAGACTGAAAGGGGCTGAATACAAATGCACAGTAGGCTTTTTAGATTTTTATTTATAAAAAAACAACACTTTGAAAACCATGTATAATTTTCCTTCCATCAATTTTAAACTACCTTGCCTTGGTCTTTTGCATAAAATACAGTGACATTGGTGGTTGTAGCATGAGAAAATGTAAAAAAGCTCATGATGTAATATGGCAAGTGTTGGAAAAACAAATGCTAACATAGTAAAAACTCTGAACAGGATCTTTCCAGCAGTTTGACAAGGAGGGATCAGGAGTAGCTGAAATGAATATCGCAGAGGTGAGTGATGTTGTAAAAGACAATCTTATTTAAAACTTTTCTTTTGCCTAACATTTGTTCCTGATTCATTATTTAGTGGCTTTATCTGACCATGTGTGGATGAGGAGCCCTGCAGTTTCACAGAAAGATGCAAAAATATAGTGCCTGCTGCTCTGAGGACCCCTCAGGCTGTAAAACATCCCACCGTAGTGCAAATTAAACATAGCATAGGAGCTGTATTCTAAGAAAACCAAAGTGCACTCCATGTGTCCTGGGTATATTTTAGAAGCAATGCAAAGCCACAGCTAAAACAAAACAGGTAAATCATAGTAGCATGTGTCTTTGCATGATACACCAGCTGTAATCTGCATTATAAATAATATTTTTCTAAGTTTATTTTGATGTTACTGTCAAGTTATATAATTTATTTCACATTCTTACTAAAAATGTTTCTTACTGCAATTGTGTCATTATGCCGGTCAATATAATCATGTTTCAGTTATTTCCTAATCAAAATAATCACCTCAGAATTTCATCTGCAGCTTCGAACCTCCGCCTCAAGGTGGCAGAAGAGAACTAGTTGGTGTTAACTTTTCTTTCACTTTTAAATTGTTCAACTAGTTAAGTATTAAATTTAAGCTGAAGACACTTTTGCACTGAAATTTTAGTTGAAGGGATGCGCGAATTAAGTCACCTCACACTAATCACATATACTGTAAGTAGTATTATACTGACATAATTGTTGTTGCCATGGTAACAGCTGTTTAACGTGCCACTTATGTCTTGTGAATGTATGTTGTGCCTTCAATAAAAATTTCCCTAAAAAAGGTCTGTTTTGCAATGTATGCTTTGATCCACCTAACTGCAGTGCAGCAGACAATCCTGTGTTTTAGGTAAAGATCATACCTGCTGTAAACATGAGGACTCAGTACCATGTCAGACATGTAAAATACTTTAATACTTGATAGGTGGCCAAAAAATGTACCATACAGACAACTGCAGATTGATCTTTTCCATTTTGTAAAAAAAAGCTCAAAAGCTTAAATGTTCATATTTTCAACCTGATGAAATCAGACAAATGTGCTTGCAATTGCCAGAACTTTAGAGAAATCTCCGTCCATTTGACGCAGACTTGATGGTATAGGAACCTTAATCCTTGTCCCAGTAGGGTTGTCATTGTCCTCAATTAGAACAACATTGTTTGAATCAAAGCGTGGAGTCATGCGCGCTCCAGGCATTTTGTGTCCAACGATGAGCGCTTTCTTCTTCTGCCCTTTGATGGCCAGCAGCACTCTGTCCCCCACTTTCCCGACGCCGTTCTTAGTGTAGACATGGATCACTCTTGGTGGGCGGTGATACGGCGTATTTCCCAAAGAGCTGTTGTCCACCACACGCACTCTTGTCATTTTCTGAATTGCAGCTGCAGCAGTAGAGACACTGGTGAGATAAAAAGTAAGTCAGAACTGAGAAGAAACTAAGTGATACTATTTCAATTATTTTTAAAGTAGTTTGTACTAACTCTAATGGGTCCCATCAATTTGCAGGTATGTGAAGAAAAAACAAGCAGCAGAAATTCATGCTTTACAGTACCTTGCAAAAGTATTTATTCATCATGAAATACAAACATAGCTAATTGGGATTATAAGTGACACACTAACACCAATTGATGCATAGTGGTGAATCAGACAAAAATACATGGTTTACAGAATTATGTCCAAATAAAATTAATCTGAGAAGAGTGACATGGGTATGAATTCATCATCTTTACTCTGATACCCCAAAAGAAAGGCTGGTCTATCCAACTGCCTCCAGATGTCACCTTATTAAAAAAATAAAACTCCATCTGTGTTTCATTTTATCTCAGTTTGGTGAAGACCTCACAGGAATCAGAGAACATTGGAGAATGAGCAGCATCATAAAGACCAATGAAAATATTTTTATAGAGTTGAGAAGTTTAAAGCAGGGTAAAATTATAAATTGACAATTTTCAACCTTTGAAAATCTTAGTGAACACTGTTCAATTCATCATTTGAAAATGGAAAGAGTATGGAACAGCTAACCTAAAAAAAAACTAAATTGAAACGCTCGGTAAAGACAGCATTAATGAGAGAAGAAGCCAAGCCCATATTAACTTTGAAGAAGCTGCTTACATCCACAGCTCAGCAGTGGCTCAGCAGTGAGGAAAGGTCAAATACTAGTAACGCACTCCCAAACCTTTATGGAAGATTGTCAAGAAGAAGGTAATTGCTGAAAGAAAGCATGAAAAGTGTCATGGAAACCAGGTCATTTCTGCTTAGGAACATGGTGGTCGCCGCATAACGCTGTCAGGATGCTTAATATATAACTAAGCCTTTGGTTGTTATTTGACAAAATGTGAAACAGTTCAAGAGGTATGAATACATATTCAAGGCACTGTACATTTAAACATTCAAAGCGTATTTTTCCAAAAACAAATACAAAATACCAGACAATACACCGTGTACAATGTAAAATAAGCGTTTTTTTCCAAACGGATTTTCTTACCTAAACTTTTTTGGGAGAATTGTTGACGACGACTGAACGAGGATCATAGGAAGTTGTCTTAAAAGCCGAGGGAAAGCCATGATTACAACAAATCTGGGTGCTACACAGAAAATCAAACGGTTAGCAGCACATAAGCTAATGTTAGCATTATCTAACTTCACATGGAGACGTGATAAGAGCAAACTATGTTAAATGCTTCTTTCTTTGATGACAATTGTGCCCAAAAGAATATAATTACATGAACACGTACATAAGAGTGCGAGAAAAAGCTTAATGTTTAAAATGTCAAAGTAAGCTTGTTTTCTGCTCCATGCCAATGTCAAAAGTACGTCATCTGAAAGCGACTAATAATTCTAGCTAGCAAATGACGAAATGCTACAGGGTACAAACAAATATCACTCACCTTAATACGATCTTAGAATAGTATCCTAATCAGAAATGTTAGCCGTTTTTGCGCGAAATAACCCTAGGCTATCAGAAGATGAAAAATAACAGAAGAGTGTCTGTTACCGTTTTGCATATTCCACACATGCGCAACAGACTGTGTAGAAATACTAAAGACTAGAAGCTGTCAATCAAACACTACGGAGGAATACGGTTGTTTAAAATGCAAGCGCGATCTACGTTTGTATTTCTATACGGGACTCTCAAACTTGCAGTTAGACTGGTTGTAGTTAGCGACAGTTGTTCCACCGGCTTACAGACAGACTAAACCGCGACGGCGGTGGACTGTTTATGTGTCCTAACAGATAGGGAAATAATTTAACTAACTAATTTCATTTTGTTTGCCTCAGTTTTTACTGCTGAAAGTCATTGGACCTAAATTATCCAAGAGCTGCTTGATAGCGTCAACCTGTTCTCGAAGAGCTAAGTTAGCTAACGTCACCGTTGCTGTTGACTGCTAGCTTCTACTTGCGATCAGTTGGCAGTTTCTCCTTCTGCTGCGCATTATTGAAAAGTAAGTTGTTTTTATTGTCTATGAGCGATTAATTTAACTGATATCCCACAAAAAACCTCATTAGAGTCTCTTCACTGGTAGAGACAGCTTGTCGGCTCCTTCTTTATAGTAACTTATTGGATGCTGTCAGAACAATAACTGCGTAAAGCCATCGCATTACCATTAGCGTTACGCTAACATATCTGAACAAAGTGTTCCTTTTCATCTGTTCAAGTTCTGTTTTATAAATAAACGCCGATTTCTCTATATTATTTGTTGCAATTCAAGTGAAAGCTAAATACATGCGAAAGTATTAAGGACATTTCATTACTACTGCTGATTGTACAACCCATAGATTACCCGGTCCATTGGATATGTGTTGTTGCTAATGGAATTTTAATAGCGATTTAAATTGGTAACCAGCGCCCACGATTAAATAATTTAAATAAACCTTAGAAGAGTTGGGAGCTTAAAATGCAGGAACTAAACATCCGAAACACAAATTCTGTCTTATTAGCCTTAAGAGAAGGGACGATGTTTTGACATGCCTTCAGATAAGTCATGTACAGTGAGCAATTGTAGTTTTCCAGCTATCTAACAACTGCTATGTTAGCCTTTGATAGACTAACTGACTTGAGTTTCATCACAGACGGATGACTAGTTAGAGATTGGCCGAGATAATTAATGATCTGAGGGATCCCCTGCATGTACAGAGCCTAGAAAGAGATACACGTGAGCCGTCTTAATTATTTTGTACATGACCCATGGTGCACTATATTTACACAGGATCGGTATTTATTTAAAACATAGTTGATCCTCCACCCCATTGAGCACAATAGATAATGGTTAGAATCCTACATTTGTCCCTCAGTTGGGAAATTCAGCAAGATACACGCAAAAAAACTTAAATAAATAGAATTTGTAGTTGTGCAATAGATAGAAAAATATACCCTAAATCACAGGTGAATATAAGTCTGCCTGTTTTTTTTATTTTTAATGTTTTTTCTAGTTGTGCGTTAAAAAACAAGATTATAAATGGATATAATGATTCACTGATCACAGACCGATATCTTTAAAATATTTTATTTTGATATTATTTTGATATTATTTTTCAATTTTAGTTTAATTATAATTTTGAGTATTATGGTTTACAAGCTAATGAAAACACACAATTCAGCTTCTTGGAAAATTAGAATACTATGTAAGAGCAATAAAAAATAGTGTTTTCATTTTATTTTTTATATTTTAATTAGGTGTTTGTTGTCATTTGTTTTTATGAATGTTTTTTTTTTTTTTTGAGGAAGTCATATTTCTGCAATGTGGTCATGTGTTGAAATAGCCCTTTTAAATGAGCTTGTGCTTTTTTTCAGTCTGACCTGCTGATTCTGATTTTGTCCATTTCTGATTATTTCTTGCTCTCTCATTTTTGTAGGCTTTGTTTAAATTTAATAATTGAGTGTAACACTTACCATGAAAGAAAGAAAACAAGCCATCTGCAGATTTTTGATGGATGTAGAAATTTTGAAATCAACTAAAAATGAAAGCATTAAAAGATTTTCTTTTTTTGCTAAGCCCAAAAGTGAATCAAGACAACACTGTTTTGAGCAATTATTAAAAAGCAAATTTGTTTTTTTCAATTCAATTCAGTTTTATTTGTATAGCGCCAATTCACAACACATGTTGTCTCAAGGCACTTCAAACAGTCAGGTACATACATTCCAATTAATCCTAACCATTGAACAGTGCAGTCAGAGTTAGCTTTTTATTCAAATTGGATACAAAGTTTTTCTATCTAAGGAAACCCAGCAGATTGCATCCAGTCAGTGACTTGCAGCATTCCCTCCTCCCGGATGAGCATGTAGAGACAGTGGACAGTCACTGGCGTTGACTTTGCAGCAATCCCTCATACTGAGCATGCATGTAGCGACAGTGGAGAGGAAAAACTCCCTTTTAACAGGAAGAATACTCCAGCAGAATCAGGCTCAGTGTGAGCGGCCATGTGCCACGACCGACCGGGGGTTTGAGAGAACAGAGCAGAGACACAAAAAGAACACAGAAGCACTGATCTAGGAGTACTTTCTATGGGAAGGAAAAGTAAATGTTAATGGATGTAGCTCCTTTAGTTGTTTCACCTAGAAAGAAAGAACAGATAACTCTGAGCCAGTTTTCAAGGTTAGAGTCTGAAAGAGAGCACATAGAGTTTGTTAGTTAAGCTCAGTCAATTGCCATGTCTAGGAGAGAGACAGGGTTAAACACTAAAAGACAGGGCTATGTGGATCATTGGTAGAGGGTGAGCATTAAGTTGTTGCCAGCAGAAGCTCGGACGATTTCCCTCTCCAGAAAGGTGTCACAGGTAGACACAGAGCCAGGCCAGGTGTAGCTTCTAGGATGAGAATAGAGAGAACAAGGTTAAAACTGAAATAACAGCAAATAATGCAAAATTGGAGAGTAGTGTGAGAATATAGCGAAAAGGGTGAAAGTGGTCATTATGTCCTCCAGCAGCCTAAGCCTATAGCAGCATAACTACACAGAAAGTTTCAGTTCAGATTATTTAGTTAAACTGCACTTATTTACAACAATGTCGTCTCAAGGCACTTCACAAAGGGTCCCACTGATGGTCATTGTTATACTAAAAACCACAAGGATTGGAATACCTCTCTCTGTCAGACTGATTATAACCATTGGAAAAGAGAAGGGGTCATACAGGTAGCAGAAATGGAGGGTGTGTTTGCACCTCAACCATAACTGAGCTGGTTTTGGCTAAACCTGACTCCCCCTTACTCCATCCAACAGGGAGGGAGGAAGGCTCCCTCCCTGATAACCTAAGCCACTCTAACTATAAGCTTTATCAAAAAGGAAAGTTTTAAGCCTAGCCTTAAAAGTAGACAGGGTGTCTGCCTCACAGACTAAAACTGGGAGCTGGTTCCACAGGAGAGGAGCCTGATTACTAAAGGATCTGCCTCCCATTCTACTTCTAGAGACTCTAGGAACCACCAGTAAACCTGCAGTCTGAGAACGAAGTGCTCTGTTAGGAACATATGGAACAATCAGATCTCTGATGTATGATGGAGCTAGATCATTAAGGGCTTTATATGTGAGGAGGAGAATTTTAAATTATATTCTAAATTTAACAGGGAGCCAATGAAGGGAAGCTAAATTAGGAGAAATATGATCTCTCTTTTTAATTTTCATCAGAACTCTTGCTGCAGCATTTTGAATCAGCTGAAGGCTTTTAACTGCATTTTGTGGACATCCTGATAGTAACGAATTACAATAGTCCAGCCTGGAAGTAACAAATGCATGGACTAGTTTTTCAGCGTCACTCCTGGATAGGATATTTCTAATTTTACCAATGTTCCAGAGGTGAAAGAAGGAAATCCTAGAAACCTGTTTAAGATAGGATTTAAATGACATGTCCTGGTCAAAAATAACACCAAGGTTTTTTACTTTATTACCGCAGGTCAATTTAATGCCATCCAGGTTAAGTGATTGACTAAGCAGTTTCTTTTTCAAAGACGACAACTTCTGTCTTGTCTGAATTTAGAAGCAAAAAATTTAAAGTCATCCAAGTTTTTATATCTTCCAGACATGCTTCTAGTCTATCTAACTGGTTGGGCTCATCAGGATTTATGGATAAGTAAAGCTGAGTATCCTCAGCGTAACAGTGAAAATTTATCCCATGCTGCCTGATAATTTGACCTATTGGAAGCATATATATAGTAAAGAGAATTGGCCCAAGTACTGAACCGTGTGGTACTCCACAATTAACCCTGGAGTTTAAAGATGATTTATCATTTACATGAACAAACTGGAATCTGTCAGACAGATAAGATTTAAACCAGCCTAGCGCTGTTCCCCTGATCCCTACAGCATATTCCAGCCTTTTTAAGAGAATATTATGGTCGACTGTATCAAATGCAGCACTGAGATCTAACAGAACCAGTACAGACACAAGTTCATTATCTGAGGCCATAAGAATATCATTAGTGACTTTCAGCAGAGCTGTTTCAGTGCTATGATGAGCTCTGAAACCTGACTGAGACTCTTCAAACAGGTCATTGCTGTGTAAATGCTCACACATTTGATTAGCAACAATTTTCTCAAGAATCTTAGATAAGAATGGAAGATTGGATATAGGTCTGTAATTTTTCAAGTTATTTCGATCAAGCGAAGGTTTCTTAAGTAAAGTTTAATTACAGCTACCTTAAAAGCCTGTGGTACATATCCATTTACTAAAGATAGATTAATCATATCTAAAATGGGGCTGGTAATCAGAGGGAACACTTCCTTAAATAATTTGGTTGGGATTGGGTCTAACATACAAGTTGAAGGTTTAGATGAAGCTAATATTTCTGATAACTCAGGAAGCTCTACAGGATCAAAACAGTCCAAACACAAATCAGGTTCTGCAGTTATTTCCAATGTTGTCTCACTTGCTGAGGATGAAGTAATCATCTTTGGGAGTATGTCAAAAATTTTATTTTTAATAGAATCAATTTTATTTAAGAAGAATCCCATAAAGTCATTACTGCTAAGAGCTAAGGGAATGGATGGCTCAACAGAGCTATGACTCTGTGTAAGTTTAGCAACTGTACTAAAGAGAAACCTAGGATTATTCTTGTTCTCTTCTATTAATGATGAGAAATAAGCTGTTCTGGCTTGGTGAAGTGTCTTTTTATACAACAGTAGGCTATTTTTCCAGATTAAGTAGGAATCCTCTAGGTGTGTAGAGCGCCATTTTCTCTTCAATTTTCTGACATTGTGCTTTAAGGTACGCAGATCTAAATTAAACCAAGGAGCTAGCCTCCTATTAATAATTACCTTCTTTTTCAAGGGGGCTGCATTGTCTAATGCTTCACGCAATGATGAAGAAACACTATGAACAAAATAATCAATTTGCAGAAACAGAATTATTGCCATCCATTGTGCTTTTCAGTGATAATGAGGAAATCAAAAGTGGAACAGGTTCTTTAAAGGTTGTTACAGCATCGCCTGATAATGATCTACTATAATGAAATTCTCTTTCAGGTGTGGAGTACTCGGTTAAATTAAACTAAAAGGTTATTAAAAAATGGTCAGACAGGACAGGGTTACGAGAGAATATTGTTATGTCTTTACACTCAATGCCATATGTCAGCACAAGGTCCAGAGAATGAAGACAAAGGTGGGTAGGTTTGTTAATGTTTTGAACAAAGCCAATTGAGTCTAAGATAGCATTAAACGCTATATTTAGGCTATCACTTTCTGCGTCAACATGAATGTTAAAATCCCCCACTATAAAAACTTTATCTGTATTTAACACTAAATCAGATAAAAGGTCTGAAAACTGATCTAAAAACTGAGAGTAAGGGCCTGTTGGTACAAAACAACAAACAGAAGTGGTTTTAGTGCTTTGCAATTTGGATGAGGAAAACTAAGGATTAAATATTCAAAAGAGTTGTAGCTATTGATTGGTCTGGGACTAATCAATAAATCGGACTGAAAGATGGTTGCTACTCCTCCTTGCCCGGTATTTCGAGGAATGTGAAAATTTAAATAATTAGTAGGAGTTGACTCATTTTCAGTGTTTCACCTGCTGATCATTGTATTAAAGCCAGTCACAGAAAATATGGCAAATTTACAGGCTATTTTTTGTCTACATCAATACCTTTTGACATTAACAACTTTGATTTGCTTGCAATATTGCATGAAAGTTATTATTGGGTTAACTTTGTACTTAAATCCTAGTTAAATTCAATTAACCTGTAAATAATGTGTGTTAGTAAAATCTCCCATTAATGTGTATGATTTTCCTGAACTTCATTCAGCTTTTTCCATATTTGGAGTTGATCTCACTTGGACATAATTTTACACAATGCTTTTGCATTATTCTGTAACATCTAACTTAATGATAACGTTTGACGAGTAAAGCTCTGTCTGTGATTTACCAGCCAGGCTAATATTAGCATTTTAATAATATCACTTTTTAGCATTATTGGTTAATTATTATCTATCATTATTGTAGACTTTAATTGCAGTTTATTATTTTAGTATGCAACATATACTACCAGTCAAAAGTTTAGACACACCTTCTCATACAATAGTTTGTCTTTATTTGTATTACTACCTTTTGGAAGTCCTTCAAGAGTGTTGGAAAACCTTTTCAGGAGACTACCTCATGAAGTTCATTGAGAGATTGCCTAGAGTTGCAAAGCAAGGGGGGGGGGGGTGTTTTGAAGTACCTAAAATATAAAAGATGTCAGACGACTTTCTAATAGGGTCAGTATTTATGGTTTTATTTACTGTTTTCACATCTCTGATACATTTATTATCAAAGCAGATGATGAAAATGTTTAATAGATAGAAAGGAGCCACACGGACCACATGTGATAAAGGCGCACATTTTCTTTGTGTATAAATGTTTGCAATGTCACAACATTATTTCCATTCAGAAATGTGCAATAATTTGTTGCAAATATGTCTTCTAAATAGTAGGCGCCGGGGATTGCTGTTTCAGCTTCTCCAACCTGCCCAAAAGATTGTCAACGTGAGATGAGATTTGTGTATTCAGACTACATGTTGTGTATATTACTGGAAGAGTTATTTTAATCAAAGTCTTCTTTGTGCTACAACTATTTTCTGTTAAGCTGACATTCTGGAATGTCAGCTTAAAATGAAAGTTGAATTGTTGTCAGTTGCTTACATCTTTTTCCAAAGACGTTTTCCCAGATGGGGGTATGTGTCCACATTCTTACTGGTCATTGCCACATAAAAAGCAGTTTACAATACGGAGTTAGTATGTGACAGTGCTTGGCTGGTTGGCAGTTTCAAAGCATGAAACAAGGCTTGGTCAAATAGTTTGCTTATGACACAGAGTAACAGTCTCACCCAGAAATGGAAAAAAGTGTGAATAAAAATCAGTCGAACCTCCTGTAGTAAAAAATAAATAAATAAAACACAGGAAGTCTAAGGTGACCAGATGGTCAAGGTAACGTCTCATACACAGGTGAAGTTTATATTGGGCCCTTTGACCTCACAAACATTTTAGGATGACCTTGCTAGACAGAAGAAAAGATCCCTGTACATACCAGTAACCTAAAGATGCAAATATCATGAAGTCCTTTAAGGAAATGAAACTGCAACATCCAGCTTCTACTGCAGGACATGACGCTGAGCTCGTCTCATGATCCATCACGAGCTATTTAGCACGTCTTTTCAATTCCTATGCCTGTTTCTCCTGTATATACCATTTAATGTCTGTGTCAAATGTTTATCTGAACTGACATGTTAAAATAATAATAAGTAACAGAATCTCAGCTGGTTGTACGCAAACATTTCGTTTATTTAACCATTTCTTTAAAATAAAGTTGCTTCTTGTCTGCCGCAATTGCTGTTCTTTTGTTTACAGTAAAACCAAACGAAATCTGTGCAGAAATGAATTACAAACTGGCAAATGTGTTTGTGAACAAAACATTTTTTTTTAACTCTTTCGGAAATGCATCAATGCTTCCCAGTGTTGCAGGTCTTAAAGTCTGTAAAGCGTCCATGATTGGCATCAGTGTGGGTGAAGTCACAGGGGGGTGTGTTATGTGCTGCTTGGGTTGAAACTGGTCCATTTGAACCCTGTAGTCTCTATCAGTTTATTGTTCAGTTCTGGCTGTGGCTCTCCAGTGATATCACAGCATTCCAGGGAGAAGATAAATGAGTTAGTGTTAGGGCAGATGAGCAGCATTGTAGATTTGGCTGATAGTGGTGGGTAGAACGAGCAGTGCGACTGCAAGACGTGTTGAAAACCTTTCAGACTTCTCTAAGCCTTTAGCCAGTATCTCTGAACGTTTTACAATTTAAAATCATTTAAGTATTTGTCACATATAAAGCTATTTTTGCCTTTTTTGCTTATAGGTCAATCAACAGGAACACTACTTTGCAGTTTTTGAGTGTTTTAAAACCTAATGTTGATAAGATGACTACAGATATTGATTGAATAGCTTCATATTGTCTGCAGTGTCTCTGCTTCTTTTGAAATTTGCTCCTAATTTTAAATCCCCACTTGTGTTGATTTCCTGAAAGAGGTGGTTAGTGTTAGAAAGCCTAAAGTAAACCCAGATGCATTACCGTGTATTGAAGTGCATCATACATCATTTATGCTGTGTGCGTACTCAGGGGACATGCTGCTACCTCTGACTATTTTACAGCTTCATTGAAACTGGGGTTGTTTGTTTGTTTTGTTTTTTTATAATAATGCTAATTGTTTTTATTTCAAATATAACCATCTTGTACACTCAATGATGTATTCAAAATGTCACCAGGACCATATTTAAATGTTTTAAATGTTTGGTCTTTTAAATGTTTTATTGGTATTGTTAAATCTGTTTGTGTTTTCTGGTCTTTGTTTTGTATGTTGGACTCCAACCTGCCAGCTGGACTAGTGTTGGAAATTAGTCATTTGGTCATACTCGTATTTACATGTTAATGTTCATAAATATGCTTTGTCCCATTTAAGAAAAACAAAAAACTCTCACTGTGTTTGTATCCAAATATTCTGCTCACACTAGTCTTTTATTGACAAGTCAGCTCAAGTGCTTGTTGTTTCTTTACGTCATTGAAAGGATGTAAAAAAAAAAAAGGATAAATATAAGCCCAACCCATTTACAGGTTTGTCCCAACAGGCTTCATCTGTTCAGGCTAACTTTTCAATTTCCTTATAAATCTGAACAAGTTGGGCTGGAGATATATTTCTAAAATATCCTATTCTTTGCAGGAATGACACACATTTGTTTAGGAATTTAAGAACTACACAATAAGTGTAAATATTTTCTTTCTTTCCAAAGAAATGTCTTTATTACATGTCAGCAATAATCCAGGAACAGAAAATGTGTTTTTTGCCTGTATCAACACCCAAACATGTGACTAATGACCCCCAGACATGCCCGAGTATGAGATGAGATTGTCACGGTATGACAATGTTGGGTAAAGAAATACCACAGTGTACACAAGAATCTAAAACAGAAATGTGTAAAATTATCTACTGTCTCTTATTTAACAAATAACAGAAACTATTATTGCTTCTGCTGCCAAAATAATACAACACATTGTTTATTACAGTTATGTTAGCTGTGCCATTTAGTTACTGTTATCATATGAAGCTAAAACTTAAAATAAACACCCGCTTAAATTATCATAAGTCTTTAAGTTAACTTTTTTCTTTATAGAGTTAAACAACTATATTATCTGCTTGGGTAGAGTCTGCAGATGGTTGGTTCACAGATATGTGGCCTGTCAGCTGTAGTTTTAAAATGGTTTCAGCTTAATAAGAGTCATGAGTTCTACTACTTTAGCTTCCAAACATGACTGTTCCTGTTTCATGCAACTAAAGATATCGTCACACAGCCGTAATTGTTTTTCTTGTAAAGGAGGGCAAGGCGTAGTAGCTTTCTTTGATTCAGCTGATGGGAAATGTGCAGAAACAGATCGAGGGGGGTACTACATCATCCTCTGTGCCATACAGCCAGAAAAAGTTTTGTTCACTCCGGCTCTTACTCTTGGAGCTCATTAAAAGCACTTTAAACTGTAGCAGTGGAAAAAATCTTGAGTGGTTTTGAAAACTGCAACCTGTTAAAGCCTTGATACCGATAACCAGCCCATTGCCTAATGACACAACAAAATATCTCAAAGGTGGAAACTGTTTGTCATGTGTGATCTGATGTATTCTGATATGCCTTTCCTTTTCTCACTAAACCTGAGGGAGAAATGTAAAGAGTATGGCTTTAAAGCAACATTCATTCTGAATGCTAGGTTGTAAAAATGTGTTTCTTCTTCTCAGGTATTCAGCATGCTGCAGTAATTGAACTACAGATTGTTGGAGTTCACTATGGGCATGTTGTGGGGCCAGCAATGTGCCAGTTCAGGGAACTGCACATCACCAGAACCCAACACCACCTCCAGAGACTTCTGCTACTCGGCTCGAATTCGCAGTACTGTACTCCAAGGTTTACCTTTTGGTGGTGTGCCTACTGTTCTTGCCCTTGACTTTATGTTCTTTTTGGTGAGTGTTTTTGTCATTCATTTATGGACTTCACAAACCTACCCTAATGATGACATACATGCTTTTCCTTATTTGGATAAAATGCTTCCAGGAAAATGTTTTGAAATGATGAGCTCCATGAAGTTGTTATGTAACGTTTGTGTTTTGATCTCTGTCGAGTTAACAAGCACTGTTTGCTGTGTCCCTGTAGGTGCTCCTGGTTGTGTTTTCCGTGTTGAGGAAACGAGCATGGGACTATGGGCGCCTCGCCCTGGTGACTGATGAGGACAGGTAATAAAACACATGCCGACACTCCTGGAAAAACTTTTCATGAACAGTGGGAAATTTTTAATCATGGTCACAATCCACCAGAATATCCACCATTCATAAGATATGTTTTCTAAACATAATATCTCAAGTACATAATTTATTATCAGCACATAAAAAGCCAATGCGATTTTGCGTGCCGTAAAATGCTTAATTTCATAAAAAGTGCCAGAGGGTTTTCACCTTGGATTTCTCCCATGGAGGCCATTTTCCCTCACTCCCTCACTCTTTATGTCAAATCATGAACACTGTCCCAAACGGAGGCAAGTGAGGCCTTGCAGGTGTGAACGCAGCAACCGCACTTGGGTGAGGATCAAAATAACCATACCGAGACCACCTCCTCTAAATGGTCTCCATACGGTTTTAAACGAACTGTAGAGCGGTTCATTTATGGTTTACCAGGTGTACGCTGCAAGCTTGAGTGAAATGCCCTCCTATAGCCAGATATACGTTGCATTGTGGGATCCAGTCGAGTAAACAAACAAATGCACAAAGGTTTTATGTCTTTTTCTTTTATTCATAAAGCTCCATACAACTTATAAGACAACTTTCAAGACATATTCTTAAAACAGCGCTTTGAGTGCCTTGTTGCTGAAAAGCGCTATATAAATAAACTTGACATGACTTAAAATCTTTCAGTATGCTACCCAGATAATTTTGCCGGAAAAGTTCTCAGAAACACTAATGATATGACTAGAAAATTTCGGAAGAAATTTAGATGGGGCCTGCCTCTTGGTGCGTGCTTCTCGGACCGGAGGTTGCTATTTTTATTGAAATTCATTGTCTATGCTATTTTCTATGCTTTTATCAGCTTAAAATATTACTAGTAACTCTGGAAGACTGAGGCTTTTATTTTGAAATTTTCAGTAAGCCTTATTTTAAATGGGCAACACTGGGTGAGCTCCAACATTAGTGTGAAGCCCAGTCCTGAAATGATCTATTGTTTAAAATGCAAAGGCTTTTATTTTGTAGAGCATGTTTTGTCTTATTTTGAAAGTCCAGCATGGTTGTACTTTCAGGTCTGGGTTCGTTCCATTAGTTATATAGAATCTGTTTGCTATTTAAAAATCATTTTCTATGCTCTTGTGAGCACAAAATCCATAGTAACTATGGGGGGGGTTGAGGCTTTTATTTTGAAAGTTTCAGTAACCGATATTTCAAAGGAGCAGGATAGTCCCATTTCCAACACTGGGTGAACTCCAACAGTAGTGTAATGCCCAGTTCTGCAATGATCTATAGTTGAAAATGTAAAGGCTTTTATTTTGTAGAGCATGTTTTGTCTTATTTTGAAAGCCCAGCATGGTTGTCCTTTCAGATCTGGGTTACTTCCCTTAGTTATATAGAACCTGCTTGCTCTTCAAAAATCATTGTGTATACTGTTATCAGCTTTAAATAATCAATAATAATTATGGAAGTTTGAGGCTTTTATTTTGAAAGTTTTAGTGCTCTTCTGAAATCATTGTGTATGCTATTATCAGCTTTCAAAAAATCATTAGTAAGCATGGAAGGGTAATGAAAGAAATTGCCCTTTAGGGTTAATCACAGTTGTCTGGGTGTTGAAACAGCAGTACATGCACAAAATGGCCGCCATGTAGTTGCCTCCTATGAAGATGGTCAAAGGGTTAGAGGTCGGGTCATGTTTAAGCCATAGAAATGACTGAAAATCAATGAAAGTCAATGCAAAGTCCTCAGAAAGATAGTAATCCATGCATGTGTGTGTGGGTGTGTGTGAGTGTGTGTGAGTCTGTGTGAGTGTGTGTGTGTCCCAGTGTGAGACACAGAGAGGCAGAAAGAAAGACAGAATCACATCCAGAAATATACAGTAGGAGATACACAGAGCTAATCATTAGTAAGCATGGAAGGGTGATGAAAGAAATTGCCCTTTAGGGTTAATCACAGTTGTCTGGGTGTTGAAACAGCAGTACATGCACAAAATGGCCGCCATGTAGTTGCCTCCTATGAAGATGGACAAAGGGTTAGAGGTCGGGTCATGTTTAAGCCATAGAAATGAATGAAAATCAATGGAAGTCAATGAAAGTCCTTAAAAAGATAGATGGACGTGTGTGTGTGTGTGTGCTTGTGTGTGTGTGCTTGTCTGTGTGTGTGGGTGTGTGTGTGTGTGTCCCGCTGGAAAAGAGTTAGTGGTAGGGTCATGTTTAAGCCATAGACATGAAGACAATAAAGGGAATTCCTCACAAAGATAGTAATCCATGGATGTGTGTGTGTCTGTGTGTGTGTGAGACACAGAGAGGCAGAAAGAAAGACAGAATCACATCCAGACATATACAGTAGGAGATACACAGAGCTATAAATAGAACAGTGAGGAATGAATCAGCCAATCAGCAAAGAGCGTCAGTGTAACTTGACACCTGCTGTTTCTCACTCACGCAGCACCTCACTCTCTGTATCCCCTGGTCTAGGCTTTATAACATGGAGGCGCATGCTCCCGAACAACTGGCCATAACTCTGAAACCGTAGGGGCGATCGATGTCATTCTTGGACCGTTTTTATCAGAACGGACAGGGGAACATTAATATTAATCCTTTATTTTTGAAAATATAATAATAAAGACACAACACTGGGTGAAAAGAGGAGGAAAATGGAGAAAAAGACAAAAATGCCTGAACATGCTCCCGAACAAAAAAAAATCCCCTCTTTCTACACTCTAGTAACTGCCATCTCCACTGTGAGTGTGATTTTCTCGCAAACTTTGTGTCGCTTGGAGTCTAATTGTAGCGAAACCGTAGCAGTTATCAACAAACCGTTTTCACTTCTGAAAAGCCGGCAGATTTTTCTATAAACTGAAAGTCAAACTGTGTTTCTAGGTGAAAGTATGGCGATACAGTAGAGCCTCAAAAACAGTGAATTTTGAGGATTCCTTCGCCCCTGACTCCATTCATTCCTAGGGGGATTTTGGGGGGGTGGTTCTTCGTAAATTACGTCGCCACGGTAACTCGAAACGCCAATAAATGTAATAGCACACCTCCTGGGACCGAGCCGGACGTTTTGATGTATATATTGTGGGGGTGCGTGCTGCGGTTCGGGCCGCATTAAAGTGGATAGGTTTTGACCAGGTGAATAGTAATAGGTGCCTGGGGCCCCAATTAAATTCTCCACTTTTTGGACTACCACCGAACACAACCTCTGATTCCTGTGTTTAGATTTGGTTCTCCTGCCCTGGACACATGTGACCAGTAAATAGACTTAACATTCTCTCGTGGTTTGTAGTGACATTTTAGGCTCACGTGGAGTTCTCAGTAAAAAGGAACCAAACCACCACAAAACTTTAGAAGTTCACAAACTCATCCACTGATTCAGACCAAAGTAAACAAAATATAGATGTGAAAACGCCCTTAGAAATGAAACTGGTTGATGTCAGTGACTTCAGGTTTTCGACTTGAATTTCTGTGCAGCGATGATTTGTTGCTTTTTGACGTCCTTTAGCCTACTTCATGTTGCCAGACAGGATCCAGAAATGAAGCGAGCTATTTATTCTACAGGTCAAACAATAATCAAGCTTGGCTGTGGCTAGTGTGGTTAACCACAGGTTGATTTAATTAGCTGTTCTTCCTTAATAAATAAAATTATTACTTGAAAACCAATTTTTGTATTTGCTCAGGTTATCGTTGTCTGATTTCATAACATGCAAGAGTGACAAAAAAATCTAAACAGATGAAATTGTATGGGGCCATATATTTTTGTATGTGCCTTAATTTTCCAGCAACAAACTGAACCTGTACTTGGCACTGTCCCCCAACCCTTCTGTGTTGTTATAAGGGTTTTTCCAACAAAAGCAGGCATAATACGGTGGGGAGTCAGATACAGAATGTCAGCAGTTTGTATTTTAGTAGCAACTCTGACACAGGTTTTTGCATCTCCAGAGCTTGGCCAGGATAGATTTAAATGAAGACCAGTTTTTCAGCATTTAGGAATTCAACCCATATTCCATTTGTTTCTTGGATCACCTTTATTTCTATAATGCCTGGTTCACACAGCAGGGTTTTATACCGATTTTTGACCCGATCTTTGCCTTCCGACATGACCTGATTATCATGATGGCCCATAAAATAATCTCATAAGATATTCCTGTTGTGTGTGTGTGTGAGTGTGTGTGTGTGTGTGTGTGTGGGACTGCTCAGAGCTCAAATCGGGGATATTCAACATGTTGGATTGTCTTGGCCTAATAACCGTGTGGGGTGTTTCCCGAGGATAAACGAGCACGCAGCCTGTTGAATGAGACGTATAGCCAATCAGAAAGGAAGGTGACAGAAACACTGACGTTTCATCTCAAAAGGGTTTGTGAGATTTCCTGTGTGGTGTGTTGTGCTTGCCTTGTGGGTGGACTCCACACACTGTAGGACCAAACCTGTTACATCTATTTTTTTTTTTTTATAGTCATGCGTGGTCTCTCTCAGGTTTTAAAAATCAACCGACAATTTTAAAATCTTGCCGTGTAAACCAAGCATTAGCTGCCAAGCTTCATGGAGTGCAGCTTCCCACTTTTAAATAATTACAGTGAAGGACATATTGAGTCATCCCAAAGCTTTGAACTGTTCTACTACCTCACAATGAGGGAGAAAAACGGCTGATCACGTTGAAAACAGACAGGGATCAGATAGACCTCGGACAGAGTCCTTGACACAATGCTCCATTACCTAGATTCCTCAGCTGTGATTGGGTTGCGTCACAGCTGCACTGTTTTTCCAGCTGCGTGGGAGCAGAGGATGGGGTTGTAGCGTGGAGGGAGGATGGGAGGGGGTGGCAGCATGGGAGGCTTTTATAACAGACAGGATATGGAGTTTGTTGTAGATTTACATAACCTTCAAATACATGGTATAACCCTGTAAAATATACTTGGGCAATCAAATGTTTAGTTGGCACATGCAATGAGCATGATAAAACTTTTAAGGCAAAGTAATTTGAACCAGATTGAACAGAGTCTGCGTTGGTATACCTGTGCGGCAGTATGGTTACCAGACTTTTCACTGAATTAACCACCCCCTGCTATTTTTGTCCACGGTGCTTTTAAGTTAGCTTAACGCTTTTTGTTTTGCTTTTTTTGTTGTTGTTTTTTTCTTTATCAGATTGATGGATCAGCGGTATAGTCGTCTGGATGATCGGGACTAGTATGTTCATCTCGCCGCATCGCAGAATTACTGATTGCCTTTTTTCTGTCCTTTCCCATCTCTTTAGCCAACCTAACGTACAGCTCATGTTGTTTCTGCTCAGGCTGCAGTGGGGTTTTCTTCTTGATAATTTCATTATTTTTCTTCTTCTTTTATCCATTTCTCAGTTCAAAACTGCTGGTCACTCTTTCTCCATATCACTATTGTACTATTGCTGTCGGGTGTCCCTGTTCTGTCACTGTCCTAATCAGATCTGTGTGTGCTAATCTGACCTCCTTACAAAGGTTGAAGTTCTCCTTTGTGAGCGCGCTGCATGAGCCACACAGTCTGGACACTGATGGGGAGAGGTAATACTTCCCTGGTGTGCAGTTGTATGTAGACGGGCCTGGCCCCTTATGTGGTGCTTGTACAGAGTATCTAGGCTAGCAGAGTTTAGATGAGTTATTTCTCCTCACAGGAATGTGGGAGAGGAGGCCTCGGGCTCTCTCCTCATTCCTTTTTTTCTTAGAACACTTAGATCCCTGAATGATCTCATACTTGAACATAGGATTTATCTATTTCCAACAGAGTCATGGTTCTCTTCATATTTTCCAGCTGTTTGTATATTTTACTGTTTTTTCACCTCTCATAGGAGTGCTATCAAACATATAAACATTAAATAACATCTTACTGATTTATATTCAAGGGTACCAATGACTCTGCAGGAAAAACTTAACAGATCTAGTAGAGATCCAATCTCCTGTTTTTGTGAAGTTTTGACCTGGCTACCAATTTGATCCAATTTTGATTTCTAAAACTGAAATAGCTGTAAAAGAGAAGGCTGTAAAAAAAAAACAGTATTGTTCCTGCCCTTCCTGTCATGAGCGCTCAGCAATTATTTATATTAGAAGTAGAACTATTTACAAGTAGATATCTTACAGCGCTATCTGTGCCACTAATTCAAAGAGATACAAGCTATCAGAGTTCCTTAGTTTCCCAGACAGAATTCTGACTTCAGGGGATGTTGTTGTTTTTCCAGCCAGGAACCTGAAAAATCCTGATGAATTCAAAGAGAATTTACCATCTTAAATTTTTTGCAGGTTTAGCATATAAAACAGCAGCATCAAAAGACTGCTAGCATTTTAAATCCAGCATGTCCCATAAAGGACAAAGATTAACCACAAAATAAAAAAAGCACAGCATCTTGGCTGTAATATGTTCAGCCTTCCTGTTACCTGCTGAAAGACTTAGTGTCTCTTGTTTTGTTTTTTTGCTGTCTGATTGAACTGCAGACTCGTTCTTGACATGCAGAAATTATAGTTTCTTTTGAATAGCTTTTACATCTCTATGCTTCACCTGATCACTTAAACCACTATAACCATAAATGGCTTACTTTGAGTCTCCACTCAGTAAAATCATTCACACCGAGAAGTGTTGTCGGGGCGGTCTCCTAACAATTAATATGGTGCATTTACTAATCATAAACCGATTGGATCTTCTAGTTTCCAACCAGCTGTCCACAGGTCTGATTTCTTGGTGCATTCCTAAAAATTACCTCTGGAACCTTTTTATGTTTAGTCCCTCTATGAGTGTCATCTTTTAAACTACTCTGTGATGCTTTTGAATCTTTATATTAACAACAATAACAACATATGGTAGTAACTCCTACCATTGCATGAAATGTGGCTACCGAGATTTCTCTCAGGGATCACTCTGTGGTCAAATCTCTCCCGTTGATTTCAGGGCATACATTTCTGTACAGTTTTATCTTTTCAATGTTGTAGATAAACCCTCTGGTTTGTGACATAGTGCACTAACACACAGTTGGTCTCACACATGTCATGTTTGTCAGTTTTTATGCAACAACATGCAGATCTTATGTGTTTCTTCTGACAGCGTGACCTCCACTGTGCCGTCAGAAACAAATGAACGCTACGCACGCCTCACGTCGGTTTCAAGCTCAGTGGACATTGACCAGAGAGACACAGTAAGTAACATGTAGTTGTTACAGGATGAACTGTACCAACTACATTCTATGAGTAGAATGAAAGTCATCTATTATGTCTTAGAACTAAACAGTGATATATTTCAAGCTCCTGTTTATGTTAACTTTGATAATTGTGGCTTACAGCTATTAAAGACTTACTTTCTCTGAAAATTGGAATGTTAAATAAGAACAGTTTAAAATATTTCTTTTAATACTGTAGGGTGATGTTATGGCTTATCCTCCTGTTGCAGTCAGGAGGGTAAGCCGCATAAGCCCTTTCCTTAAGAAGCTGGCTGTTCTAAAAGTGCATGTATTAAAGGAAAGTTAATTTAAAGGAAAAAGTTATTAAAAAATGATGCACAAACAAGAGGGAGAGCTGCAGGTTTGAGAGGATCGTGAAGAAAGGACCACTTTAGAGTTTTACAAGGTGTGGACTGTGGGTAGAGTCACCATTGTAGAAACACCCACAAACACGTACACAGAACCTGTAGTCTTCTTTTCAAATCAAAGTCAATTTTGCATTTCTTTTGGAATTCAGGGCCTGGTGTATGGAAGAAGAGTGGAGTGGCACAATATCTTAAGTTGCTTGAGGTCCATTGAGAAGTTCCACAGTCAGTGAATTTATTTATTCCAGCAGGTGTGACCTGCAAACACTGCAAATCTGCCTGGCCTAAACCCCACAGTGGATCTATTGAGTATTGTCAAGAGAAATAGTGAGAGGAATCGTAATTAACAATGCTGACAAGTTAAAGGCTGACATTAAAGTAATCTGGGCTTCTTTAACACCTCAGCAGAGCCACAGCCTGATCAGCTTCATGCTGCACTGATGCAGTAATTCGTGCAAAAGGGAGCACCGACCAAGTATTGAGTTCATCCACTATAAAGTGCACGGACATGCTTTTCAGTTGGACAACATTTCTGAATGAAAAAATCCTTTTCAGTGTCTTTTCATCAGTCAGTCAGTCATTTTCTACCGCTTCTTCCATAGTGGGTCGCGGAGAAGCTGGTGCCTATCTCCAGCAGTCTATGGGCGGCAGGCAGGGTACACCCTGGACAGGTCGCCAGTCCATCGCAGGGCAACACAGACACACATAGGGCAAACAACTACGCACACTCTCATTCATGCCTAAGGGCAATTTAGAGAAACCAGTTAACCTAACAGTCATGTTTTTGGACTGAGAGACGAAGCTGGAGTACCTGGAGAGGACCAATGCATGCACGGGGATAACTTGCAAACTCTAAGCAGAAAGACTCGTGGCCAGGAGTCGAACCCAGGACCTCCTTGCTGCAAAGAAACAGTGCTACCAACTGCGCCATCATGCAGCCCGTGTCTTTGCATAATATAACATTTTTGAGAGAAACAAAGTTTTGAGTTTTCATAAGCGGTAACCAGTGATTATCATTGTTAGAAATAGATGCTTAAATAAATAACCTTTACATTAAATTACTGAAACAAATGAACTTTTCAGTGAAATTATAAATTATTGAGATGTACCCGTTTGGTTTGGTTCAAACAGAACATCTTGTCTCTACCTGTAAAAACTGATTCAACTCTTCTGTTTTAGGGCTTTTGCTACTGGCTAACTGCCATTTTCCGCATCAAGTGAGTCCTTCTCTTCTCTGCTTGTTATAACAAGGCAGCTGAACCTCTGACAAACATGATTTATTTTTTTTTCTAATTTGAATGAATCTGATGTAGTTGCTGCTGTGTTTATTTTTTCTCTCTGAAGGGAAGAGGAAATAAGGGATAAGTGTGGTGAAGATGCAGTACATTACTTGTCTTTTCAGCGGCACATCATTGGCCTGCTTGTAGTCGTGGGTGTGCTCTCTGTGGGCATAATCTTGCCTGTTAACTTCTCGGGGAACCTTTTAGGTGAGCTGACAAAATTTCGCTGCTTTTTTTGTTGTTTTTTTGTGGGGTTTTTTGCCATGTGTTTCCCCATTTCACAGAGTGATGGAGAATAGTCTTTATTATGAGTTAATTTTGCTTTAATCATCTTGTTGCTTTACATGTTATTCATCAACTAAAAGAAGGCAGTGGGTATTATCCACGGTCCTGTAAATGTTTGCTGTAAATAATGAGTTATTTGACGTCAGGACATTTTGCGCCTGCTAACTTTAAGACTATAAGCATTCCATATTTCAGTTTTCTCTTGGGACTTTTGCAGTTATATGTCGCTGCCTTTCATCCTACTTGAAGTTTTTAGTTCCACATTGCTTATCAACACTTGTCAATGTCTGCTATCAATTAAATTGTTTACAGGGACTTATAAAGACTGAACTGATGATAAATCAGCTTTTATTCCTATTAACGCTACTTGTGAGCCACACCTCTGGCTGTGAGAAAAATAAAAACAATACATTTTGAAAATGTAATGAGAAATAAATCAGACGTTGAGCTGATAGGATGTAGGAATTAGCGATGAAACAACAGCTCTTATGAAAACCTTCCTAACTGATTATCTTTCTTCGTTTTCCCCTCTGACAGAAAACACTGCCTATAATTTTGGACGAACCACTATAGGAAATCTAGATACAGAGTGAGCCTTACTCGTACTGTCCCGTTGTTTATTTAAACTGGATTTAGTGCATTTATTTTCAGTCTTTAATTCATTATGCTGATGTGTAATTTCTTTTTTTTTTTATTTCTACAGTAATAAACTACTATGGCTGCACACTACCTTTGCATTTCTCTACCTGTTGCTAACAGTGTACAGCATGAGGCGGCACACTTCAAAGATGCACTACAAAGAGGATGATTTGGTATGGACGCGTGAATTTAGAGTCTCTTTACATAATAGTACCTCATGTGATGTTGGTAATTCTGTTTTTTCCCTTTTCTGTGAAGGTGAAACGCACCTTATTTGTTAACGGCATTTCAAAATATGCAGAAGAGAAAGAGATAAAGCAACACTTTGAGTAAGTTTTTTTTTTTTAGATGCTGTGACTTGTACAAATATTTATACCTCCTAAATCTTCTCTCATTTTGTCTTCACTGTATTTTGTTTTGATTTTATGTGTAGTGACACAAAGAACTGCATAATTGTGAATTGAAAGGAAAATGATGCATGACTTTTTAAAAATCTGTCTCCATTTTCTTAACAAAAATGTTCCTGCTTAGTCAAATTGGTTTGAGGGCCCTGTTAATATTAGTCGTTATCTGTTCTGATGTCACATTGGGGGATATGCACCTTCTGCCTTTTTTCTCAGAAGCGTTAATCTCATCACGCCAGTCTTGATTGGCTGGTCATTGTGGCATCTCCAGATTCTCAACTGGATTTAGGTCCTGACTTGGACTAAACCCTTAGAAAATATGATTTTATCTCAAACATGTTGGCCATATGTAGTGTTTATCCTGCTGAAAGGTAAATCTTCTCCTGAGTCTGAAGTATTTTGCAGCCTATATAAATTCCAGGTTTGCCCTGTTTAACTCTATCTATCCATCCATCAACTTTGACAAGCTTCTCTCTCTCTGCTGAAGAAAAGCATCCCTGCAGCATGCTGCTGCCACCACGATTGATCATGAGGATGGTCTGTACATAGTGATGTGCTGTGTTAGGTTTACTCCACACACAGTGTTTTGCATGTTGGCAAAATAGTATGTTCTTCTGCATGTGCATAGCTTCTGGCAAACTGCAAACAAGCCTTTCATTCAACAAATTTTGTCCTCTTGCCGCTCGTCCATAGAGGCCAGATGTTTGAAATGCAGTTGCGTTGTAAACAGATTCACCTACCTGAGTTGCAAATCTCTGCAGCTTCTCCTCAGTAACCATGGGCTTCTTAGCTGTGTCTTAGATTAATGCTGCCCTTTCTTAGCCTGTCTGTTTAGGTGGAGGCCTATTCAAATCCAAAAATCACGGCATGTAGTTTAGATAGACCATCCTGTCTTGGTAGGCTGGCCGTTGTGCCATACCCTTTCCTTTTTAGACGATGGGTTAAACAGTGTTATGTGAGATTTTGAAAGGTTAGGACATTCTTTTATAATCTAGGCCTGCTTTAAACTTCTTTACCACTTTTTCCTAAACTTTCTGCTGAGTTCTTTGGTCTTCATGATGCTGTTTGTTCTCTAACAATCCTCTGAGGCCTTCAAAGAACAGCTGGCTTCTTACTGAGCTTAAACTATACAAAGGGGCACTCAATTTACTAATCAGGTGACTTCTAAAGGCTTTAATTTAGGGGTGTTAAGTGTAAGGAGAGCTGAGAGCATCATTTCCCAATAAATACATTGAGGTTTGTGGTTGTAACATGACAAAATGTGGAAAGGTTCAAGAGCCATAATTCATAACTGGCCCTGGACATGTTCAAGTCATTTTACTATGTTGAAGTGGACAATAGCAATATTGAGATGAATGTGAGCCATGCCTTCTCCTGTTAAAGCAGCTGTGTTGTCCTCGTCCCCATGTCTGAAAGCAGACAATGCCACGCCTCTATGTGTAATTGTCCATAATAGAAATCAGATGAGTGGAATTAGTTAAGTCATGTGTCAAGTTGGTCTTAGGAGGTTATTGCTCCTGTCCTGCAAAAGTAATCCTGTAATTGAAATTGCTTTTAGATGAGGAGAAATAATTTGGGAAAGGTATTAACAGATGTGTTGTTGAACAGATATAACATTTTGGATGTTTCAAACTTAATATTTTCTTTTATTGTTCACTGCCTCTTTTTCTTAGGCAAGCGTATGAAAACTGCACTGTGCTAGAAGTTCGCATCTGTTACGATGTAGCGAAGCTGATGAATCTCAACTCTGAAAGGTACTGGATAATTACATGTGTCTGTTTCATCCATAGGCTGCTTTTTGAGTTGCATTTAGTGGTGTCTCTCTTTCTTTCCTGAAAAAAATAGCTCCTCCTCTGTCTGACATGGCTGATGTTTTATGGGTTTTTTTAATTCAGGAAGAAGGCAGAGCGCAACAAGAAATTCTTTGTCGACCTGCAGGCCAAGGAGCATGATGTAACCATGATCAACCCCAAGCCTTGTGGACACCTTTGCTGTTGTATCATTAAAGGCTGTGAACAGGTTAGAAACACCTCTTATGCTTGAAGAAAAAAATAAAAAATGCATATTTGCAGTTTTTGTGAACAAGCTGTGTAAAACGTACATATGATAAGAAATGGTAAATACTGGCTTTTATGTACATTACCAAAGAGTAAGCATGGTATAGATTAGATGGTATTTCTTGCTAGGATCATGTGATGCTGCATATGACAGGATTCTGTGAATATGACGGCGGCATGGATGTTGAAACTGTAGAGTTCCTGTGTGCTTAAAGTATTTGCTGTCTTACAGATGTGACATTTAAATGCAATGATATTTTCATTTTTTAATGGGGGTAAGTTATTCAAGTCAGTATGGCTACAGCAACAACCAAACATCTGCGATGACTGGCGATGAGTCTTACATTGCTGTGGAAATATTTTGGCCAGCTCTTCCCTGGGGAATTGTTTCAATTTAGACACATTAGAGTTTTTTCGAGCATGAACACCTTTTTAACATGATGCCACAGCTTCTTAATCAGATTTAGGTCTGAATTTTGACGAGACTAGCCCCAAACCTTCTTTTTTGTTGGTGTTTTTTTTTTTGAGTCATTCAGAGGTGGATCATTGTTGTGCTGTGTAAACCAAATAAGCTTTAGCTTTAGATCACAAACTGATGCCTGGATATTCACTTTCAGTGTTTTTTGCTAAAGGGCTAAATTCACGATTACATTACGGCAAATCATCCAGGTCCTGTTGCAGCAAAGTAACCCCAGGCCGTCATACCGCCGCCATGATGTTTGACCGTCACACATTTTCCAAAACGTTTTGCCTCTTTAGTCCACAGAATATTTCCACAAAAGTCTTTAGACACAGGCCTTCATGTTCCTTTTGGTCTGCTTTTTGCCTTGGATCTCTCCCATGGATACAATATTTGGTTTGGTGGTCACTTCTGGGAAGGTTCACTGCTTAGAAATGGGTTTTTAAATATTTCCACACTGACAAATGTCAGTGACTTTGATTCTTATCTCTTCTTGACTTTTTTTCACATGTGGCTGTTTGCATTGTATATGAATTTAGTGCTTAGTCAGGCCTCCTTTTCCAGGAGTTACTGCCCCAGTGCAGCATGGCATGGAGGACATCAGCCTGTAAGTCTGATGCTATCAAAGGCCAGGTTGCTTTAACGGGGACCTTCAGCTCATCTGCATCGTCTGATCTGGCATCTCCATTTCTTCTCTTGGAAATACTCCATAGGTTCTCTATGGGTTTTATGTCAAAAGAGTTTCCTGCCAATCAAATACAGTGATACCATGGTCATTAAAGCAGATATTGATACTTTTGGCAGTTTGGGCCGGAGCCAAGTCCTGCTCAGCATCTCCCAAACAGCACCCCCATAGAGCTTGTCAGCAGAGGGAAGTTCTCAAACATTTCTTGGTAGATGGCTGCACTGACTTTGGAATTGAGAAAATCCAGTGGACCAACACCAGCTAGTGACAAGGCTGTCCAAGTCATCACTGGCTGTGGAAACGTCACACTGGACCAAGAGTGACTTAGATTCTGTGCCTCTCCACTCTTCCTACCAGGGGCCTCGAACTCCAGTCCTGGAGAGCTCCTGTCCTGCAACATTTAGATATATCCCTGCTCCAACACAGCTAAATCAAATGATTGAACTACCTTTTCAGCATGTCATCAGGTTTTGCAGAAGCCTGGCACTGATTCTAGCTAAAGCCCACACCTTGTTGATCTCTCCCAAAAACTTGAATGGGCTTTGCTTAACAGTGATCCCAAGGCTAGAGTTATTCCCACCACACTTTTTTCCTTCCACTAAACTTTCCAGTAATATGTTTCCATACAGCGCTCTAAACAGCCAGCTTTACCGTCCTTGTGGAGGGTGTCAGTGACTGTCAGATCAGCCACTATATCAGCAACCATAACATAGCCGTAAATAACGTTTTTGTGTGAAAAATATGGTTTTTATTGGTTTTATGTAATATTCATTTTTTTGAAGAACTCAGTTTTGATTAACAGATTATCAGTAAGCTACAATTATCAAAATTAACAAAAAAAAAGCAAGTGAATATAAGAAGAATAGAATATAAGAATATAATGTTTATAATATAGTTTGGCTTTTCAAATTTATTACTCTTCTAAACTAACTTTTCGGTGATATTTTAATTTACTGTGATGGATCTCTATTTTTCTTCTTATAGGAAGAAGCTGTGGGCTACTACACCAGGCTGGAGGCAAAATTAAAGGATGAATCCAGGAAAGAGCGAGAGAAAGTTAACAAGAAACCTTTAGGAATGGCCTTTGTCACTTTTCAAAATGAAACCACGACTGCCATGTAAGTTTACTTACAGGTGATTAGATAAGTGAAGGCGTGTTTGTTGTTTTGCTTCTGGACTGCTGTAATTGCAACATGCTCGTGTTTTTGATTGTTGGATGTTCATCTGTCAGAATTTTAAAGGACTTTAATGCTTGCAAGTGCCAAGGCTGCCACTGCCGTCGTGAACCTAAGAACTCTCAGTTCAGCTCCAGGCTGCACACCCACAACTGGACCGTCACTTATGCCCCCCATCCTCAAAATGTCTACTGGTGAGGACAAATACTTAGTCACATAATGAAAACAGTAGGTGCATTTTGGCTTTCAGATTAGTCCAGATGCCAAGTAGTTAGTTGGTATTTCTCTTTATGTCACATTAGGAAATGCACAAGACTTTTTTTGGAAAAACTCTTGCTTACCCCTGATGATGTTTTGTTTTTAAGCTACAGTTTTGGCTTTCTGGCCAGCTATGTCCATCTCTGCAGGTTACTACACTGTGTCGGTCTAACTGCTCGGTGACCCCTTTTCCCACAGGGAGCATCTGTCACTGGGAGGAATCTCATGGTGGGTCCGCTGCTTCATCATCAACTGCATCCTCTTCCTTCTCTTATTCTTTCTGACCACCCCTGCCATCATCATCTCCACCATGGACAAGTTTAATGTCACCAAACCAGTGGAGTACTTAAATGTAAGTATCCAAAACTGATCTGTTATGATGTCTGAAGTCTGAAAAGGTAATTCATGTGATTGAAGTATGGAACAAATATTAAGTTTCCAGGCTTTATTCATTACCTCATTATCTAAAATAAGATAATTAAGCAAATTAGTTTATTTTTTGATTATGTCCTTTAAGGTACATTTATTCACAAATTTTTAAAAAGTGCAATTTTATATTTTATGTGGCCTCCAGGCCATCTTAGATCAGGGTTTTGAACTGGGTCTGGTTTATATGCTAAACAAAGCATTGAAATTCCTATTTTATGTCATCTTTACAAACATTACTAATAAATCACAAACTGTGCTTTCCAGAATCCAATTTTATTTTGGATAATTTAGTCCAGGTTTGTTGATCTACATTTGTCCAGATGCCAAAAAGCATTGAAATAGCCCTTTAGCACATTGCCAGATCAACGGCCTGGTTTATTGTTTAATGATTTGTGGAACATACAGGTAATACCACCCTAGTAGGTAAATGTCACTGAAAAAAATGTGGATATTAATATCTTACTCATGTTTTTCTGATTCCAGAATCCCATCATAACCCAGTTCTTCCCCACCCTCCTCCTGTGGTCTTTCTCTGCCTTGCTTCCTACCATTGTCTACTACTCTGCCTTCTTTGAAGCCCACTGGACCCGGTATGTTTAATATCCACCAATACTTCTGTTGTCTTCCTTTTGTATTTGAAGTTTAAAAGCTTACGTTGTGCAGCATCGTGGTTTTAATATGTGTGGATGGTTTATCTTGCTGTACAGGTCAGGAGAGAACAGGACCACAATGCATAAATGCTACACCTTCTTGATCTTTATGGTGTTGTTGTTGCCCTCCCTTGGACTCAGCAGGTGTTGCATGTTATTTTTGTTATGTAACAAAACATTAAATGCAATATGAAGAAATCATTTTTGTGAACATTTTTATATTTTTAGCTAATGTGTTTCATTTATTTTTGCAGTCTGGATGTTTTCTTCCGCTGGCTTTTTGATAAAAGATTCTTGGCAGATGCTAAAGTGAGATTTGAGTAAGTTGTGTGGTCTTATAATTTTTCTATGAAGTCAGAACTTGCACCACACTCAAAATGAGCATGTTCTAGCTGCAAACTGTGGGATCGTTTCGATGCTAACCGGTGTTAGCAATACAAGCCGACACCAATTTCTCTCTCACCACACCTATTGAACATGTTTTTACAAACAAAGGTTGTACTGTGGTATGTGCGCCATTGGTCCAATGAGATCCAAACCGTCAGAGCTGCTAACAGTTTTTGCCTGCGATTTTACACTACGTTGTGGATCCCAGAGGTGGGGGGGGTAACTTATTGCATTTATTTGAATAACTTTTTGAAAGAAATGTTCTTCTAGGAGTAGTTTTACAGCACCGGACCTTTTACTATTTTAAGGCAACACAGTTACTTCACTAAACAAAGAACAAGCTCGTTTTAACCACCAGAGTCAGACAGATGCCCATACAGTTTAGGTTACGGTGAGACTCCTTATATGTTTACAAGTTTAATTGTTCTAATGTAATTTTGTGTCTGCTGAGCTTGGTGTGCCATTTGAAGGTCAAGTGAATACGCAGTAAACGATAGACGTTACACTGTTCCAGCATATCTATTCTGCCTACTGTAAGTATTGGCTATGAACAGTGCTCTATAAGTCAAGTTTGAAGCTTTGTGTTGTGAAAAAAAATTCATTTTGAAATGTAGTTTTTTTCCTCATTAATTTCTTTTGTAATGATGTTATTATTTTTACTCATTTTTACTTTATTCTTTCAAATAACAGAATTTGCACATAACTTAATATTTTTGACTTATTCCATCATTTTCACAAATTAAATTAGATGATAGGATCAAACTGTTACTCAGCACCTAAGTAGCCATTTTACCAAATACGTATTACTCCTACGTGAGTAAAATATATTAAAATAATCCTAATCTTGAGTACATTTTTTGGCTACTCTACCCACCTCTAGTATATGCATAGTGGTCATATTGGATTTTGAAATTGTGACTTCTCTGAGACCTCTGACCTTCCAAGTCAGAATTCTAATTCACGGGGGTGTCCTTGTTTTAATTTCAACTGGGAGCTAGGGCTACCACCATTCATTGTGTTGGATGACATAAACCTGATCTGTCAATATCAATATTAGTAGGCTTCACATCATTTTTATGATTTCATTTTCTTAAATATGCTCCAAAGTCCTGAATGCAGAAATATATATATTTCAGAATTAAACTTTTTTCCTTCTCCCTTGTATTTTATAGGTGTGTGTTCCTGCCTGACAATGGAGCCTTCTTTGTGAACTATGTCATTGCTTCTGCATTCATTGGTAATGCTAATGACCTGCTGAGGATCCCTGGCTTACTTCTGTACATGATCCGCCTGTCACTGGCTCGCTCTGCAGCTGAGAGAAAGAACGTTAAGAAGGTCAGTCTTCAGCATATGAGTCCAAACAAGAAGGAAGAAAACCTCCGTATAATCGGTCTCCCCCACGCAAGCAGTTTTGTTGTGTTGCTTTATCCTGAATGGACAACTGTTAAACTGTATGTTGTGTTGTTCAGCACCAAGCATATGAGTTCCAGTTCGGGGCAGCTTATGCCTGGATGATGTGTGTCTTCACGGTGGTTATGACCTACAGCATCACCTGCCCAATCATCGTTCCTTTTGGTGAGTCCTGCTGTTTAAACTCTGTGCACTGGTCGCTCCATCTTGTTTCACATCAGTAGAGTGCACTGATCAGATGACTGCAGATTAAGCATGCAGAGGGCAGGCAACATGCAGTGGTTCTGTTCTATATCCAGAGGCTTATCTACAGGACTAATTGGATTAGTCGTGCTCATTTTCTTGTCTTTCTTCCTGTGCAGGACTGATGTACATGCTGCTGAAACACCTAGCGGATAGGTACAACATGTACTACGCCTATCTACCAACAAAACTGGACAAGAAAATTCATTATGGAGCTGTCGACCAAGTGGTGGCAGCTCCTATTCTCTGTCTCTTTTGGCTTCTGTTCTTTTCCACTGTTCGATCTGGTAAGAGGACGGCTCCCTCTACTGGTCACAAAAATGTTGTCAAATATTGCCTTACCTTGCACTTTATTTTCAAACCTAAAAATGAGCAAGGATTCATCAAATATATATGTTGTCTCTTATATCCCCCCCCCCCCAGGGTTTGATGCGGCGACATCCATGTTTACTTTTGTGGTTTTGATCATCACAATCATCATTTGCCTTTCTCATGTCTGCTTTGGGCATTTTAAATACTTAAGTGCTCACAACTACAAGGTTTGCTTAATCTATGTGTTCCTACCTCTTCCTATGATTACTTATATGTAAATATTTACATCTGCTTATGCTGAATATCTCGTTTCTGCATCAGATTGACCAGGATGTGGATGAAGTGGAGAATGGAGGTTCATCACGCCCTTCTTCTGCCAGCAGGCCAACGGTAGAAACTAGTTCTTGTTCCTCGGCCTCAAGCAATGACCAAATAGACTTTCAAAGAACTTAGAAGTATGAAGGTTGAAAAGAAATTGTTTATTTAAATTCTTGCACGTTGTCGATCAAACGTAGAAGGTAAAATGAGGAAGACGATCAGAATGTTCTCTATAATAAAGGTTGAAATGGACATTGCTACCCTTTGACAAATAAACTTTAGTTTATAAATGACAATAAACTAGCAGTTAAACTGAAACAGATTTATTAAACACGTCAAATTAGTCTTTTATATTGGGTTGATGTAACACGTTTTTGCCACAGTCCATTAAGACAGTTGGGAGAAACATAAAAAGCATAAAGAGATGGAAAGAAATATTCGTAAATGTTTTTACAGTGGTAATATTGAATCCCTTTTAGCTTTCATCATATTTTGACTTTCTGTGCATGAGACCTGTACTGTTTTATTGTTGTCATTGTTTTTTCTATACTTGTTCTATGGTTTAGTGACAATTTTAATTGGGTAATCCTGGTTCAGTTCAGTTTGTTTACATCACACCAACTCACAGCAAATGTCATCTGAAGGTCACTTCACAAGACATCCAGATCCAGAAGTATATAAACCGATTAATCCAATAAATAAAACGAGAATCCGATTCAATACAGCCAATTGCATGCGGTCCAGATGCAGTTGATCGTTTACTGGCAAAAAGTCTTCTATGTGTGGAAGCCCAGCCGATCGCATGGAGAGATCAAATTTGCAGCAATAACTCTGCAGCAATAACCTGAGCGAGCATGTGTGACAGCCTGGAGGAACGGCATCCTTTTAGTTCAGGAAGAAACATTCAGCAGAACCAGGCGCAGATGTTTAGACCAGCTGGGGCTCGAGAAGACTGAGCAGGCGCAAAAACCATAGAAGAACAGGGTACTTTCTATGATAAAGAAAACACAATGAGTTAATGGTAGCACCAGCTCGTCTAGAAGAGTAAGTGTTGAAGAGTAACAGTTGAGCTCTGGGCCAGCAGTATGATTTATAGGATAAAAAACAGCATATAGTTGGTCTTAAAGTGACTTGATTGATTGGGACAAATAAAATAACCTTTACAGGCTTAATTGAAAAGGCCTGTTTGAAATTAATACAATCCTGCTGTTTGTTAAATAATTAACACACTGTTTTATTTTGTGTTCTCTACATAGCAAACATACATATGTCAGGTACTTCAAGATCCCCAGTCAGAGGAGGCCGGATCAGGAAGCGGAGAGGACGACGGGCAGGGCTCCTCAAGGGATGAGGAAATTATCCAAACTGATAACTTCCACTCTGGGGAGGACAGCCTCATTGAGAACGAGGTGCGGCAGTGAGGCAGTCTGGGACAGAAGGACAAACGTCAAGTTAAACTTGACGAGTGCAATGAATGTGTGACATTAAAATGGAACTGAACCAGCAGTTCACCAAAGCATCTCAGCCTCCATCAGGGGACCTTAGCTTGACTAACATAAGCACACTGTCTACTAAGGATTAAAAGGTTGTTTCTCAAGGACGTTTTCGTCAGTAGGCCTTGTCAAAGAACATCGACTGTGTACCTGAAATAGAAATCTACTTTGACAAGGCAAAAGCGGCAAAGACTAGGCACTCTCTGATCACTGCAGATGGACCGATGAAAGGAGACACTGATGCACAAATGAAGAGTTTTTGCCTTTTCTTTCTAGAGGAGAGAAGTTCTTTGTGTTTCCTTAACTTTTTTGCACTTGAATGAAAGAACCAGGGAGCTCAGGTTTCTGAGGTACTGCTTTTATGGCATGCAAATTCAAAGGATGGAGCAACTGTTTCTTCATGATGCTTTGTCGGTGTGTCTGTCAGCATTAGATGCTTCCCATGAATAAGCAGCTTACTAATGTCAGCAGATGGCTAAATTTGAGCTTTGGTGATGGACTTAAACGGTTCTTCCAATTCCATAGAAGCCTTTAAACATAAGAAGATGTGCTACTAACACTCCTCGTAGCTTTACTACTATACATCTATATAACTCTGGATTTGTAAAGTAGCGTTTTTTTTTGTTGTTGAGCGGATATTTATTGTGAGCATGATATTTTTAAATCCATTCCAGTCTGATGCAACCTTAAACTGTGGAATACGGTATTTAATTAATCTCCTAGTACACTACACTGACACAATGCTCTCCCTCAACGCCTGAGCCTTTGTAGGGACTGCTGCTGTGTTGGACCGCTGCTACTGATGTTACCGCCCCTTCCCTAGAAGGGGAATACCCCTGCACCGCTGCTGCAGCAGAACTGAAGGCTGAGAATCTGTTGCTCAGAGGATGCTTTTTTTTAGATGACTCTAGGACTAGCTCTTCATGCACTGTTTTCATTTAAATTGTCTCGTTTAATGTTTACAGCATGATGTAGAGGTTTGAAAATAAGCATCATATTTAGATGGCTACTTCTGGCTTTATGATTGGTTAAAATGAAGTTCCTTCCACCCCTCTCTTCATTACTAATGTTTGTTTTTATTAACACGCTTCATGATGGACAGTACCAGTCAGGTGTTTACATCCAAACATCATCAGTGTGAATCAGATGGTGTGATTATACGACAACTCCAAAGAGTAAAAAAAAACAAAAAAAAAACTGGACTGTTTGTGCAAGTATGTAGATTTTCTGTAAACCCGACCGGGTCACAATTATACATACAGGCTCAAACATACACATAGACCTCCGCAAATACTTGAATACAAGTTCCTAAGAAAGCTGTAGAGACACCACTCACAAGTTTCTGGTATCATTGTGTCTCAATATTTGACCCCTCTTCATATCAGAAATAGTAGAGTTCATTTAAACTGGCTGGCTTCCTGGCATGAGGTCATGGGGTCATTCCACAAGCTTAATTTCCTGCCGTTTCCATTCCATGTGAGCTTGAGATCGTAGCCTTGTTGAAAGGTCTAAATGTGTCCACGTTTCAGCCATCCAGCTGTTCATTTGAGCTAAAGCTAAAGAATTTTGAGGTACTCTTATCATTCCTCACACTTTGAGCAATGAGCTTCTACAGCTGGGCTTAATATAGCCTCTTAGCATGATGCTGCCACCACCGTGCTTAATGTTTGAAAGTCTCACTATGATGCCTTCAAACATACATCTTGTCATTGTGTTCAGATTTCAGTCCAGTTTGAAGGCATTTGGAGCAGGAGCTTTTTATCTTGGTCTGCCTCTTCCCAGTCTATAGTGATGTTACACTGTTCACTATGGACAGTGACCCCGGTGTTCCACCATTTTCCAGTTTGATACGCTTGAGCCTTGTTGGTTCCTCAACATCCACACTAATTTCATTTCTTTTGAAGGTCAGATGGTTTAAACTTGGTTATCACTGGTTCTTCAACAGGACATTGATCCTGAACACTCGTCCAAACTGGTCCTGTAATTTATTAAAGCGTTCTAACATTAAGCTTCTGGAATGGTACTGACCTCAACTCTAATGAACATTTATGCGCTATTCTATTTTCTATTTAAGAGAAAATCCCAAATAAATTAAAGCTTGTTCTCCTAATTCTTATTTTTAAACTTTATTGAAGTTTAATCATTCCTGTCTGGAACAAGAAAGGTTCAGATGCATAAAAAAGCTCAACTTAACATTCATGCCAGAAATGATTGTATGTAAACAACTGAACTATTCTGTAGGTAACATATTTGATCACTGTTACAAGTTCTCATCACTCTTTACACAGACCAGTAGTGTTTAATTCAAACTGATTTTTCCATTAACATGTCGCCTGCGCTCACATTGGGTGGACCGATGGAGACGTTTTACGTCTGCTTCTCCCTGTACCACCATATCAAAGAAGAATGTAATGTTTCTGCTTGTTGGGCTGGGGTGAAACCATCTGGTTGTTTTCGTTTCACCCTTACATCCGTGCTACGAGGATGTCTCCATACTTATTATCATCTAGATTTAATAGTTAACACATTCATGACCTGCTGGTGCCTACTGAAGTAGCTCCTCGCTGATTCTAACCAAATGACAAACTTCATGTAACAAATTATTTGAAAACTAGTGCCCATACAGTTTCTCAGGATCTTTGAAGTTTTACTTTAATTTTCTTTTCTTCTTCTTTTTTTTTTTTTTTTAAACATTATAGCTTGCCCCATTAACCTTAAAGGAAACTGCTGGTAAATAATGCAAAAACAGCCACTAACCATTCACTGTTGGATATGATGCACTAATCTTTTTTTCACTGATATGACTGACAAAGAGGAGCGCACAGTAACCGCAACCATGGACCAAAACGGCTTCAATGCGGTTTGTTGTGTCACGGCTTCAGTAAGATTGTTGACCTGCTGTTTCTCTTGTCATGATTGGGTAACTTGCTTTATACCTCTTTTATACATCTAAGATAACTGAATGTGTCCTGTCAGAATAACAAACACTGTCATGCCGTGAGAGTGTTTGTGAGAGCTGTGTTTAAAATCTCAGCTTCTGGTTTTTAGCACTGAATGTCGTCTTTGTTAGGTAAGTGCAAAATAACTAAAGGGTCTCTGAAAGAATGGTTTTCTTGCTAATCAGGAATTGAACATTTTATACTGGAACGAAAGTCATCCCTGTCTAGTTTCTGTGTTGGCATTTCGTTGGAGTCTGCAAGTTGATAAGCTGTGGACTTATTAGCTTGGTCGATGGAATAACTGGAAAGAAATGCTTTGTTTTTGTAAAGAGCCAAGCGAACAGATCATCATCATAATGTCTCCTCTGTTTGTTTAGAAAAGGTGGTTAAATGTGTGTCTACCAACTAAAACTGCTGAAATGTTTCTGTTTTGTTGAGTAATGCTACATGTTAAAGTGACAACGTCAGGTTTCAGCCTTTAACTCATAGATTGTCTTTTTCTCTGATGCCCCATTTGTTCAGCAGATATATGCTGTTTATATCTGTACTGCCCTGGTTTTGTTTCAACAATAAATCTGCATCTAATCAATTTTGTTTGTTTACTCTCAGACCATCTTCCCTCTGGTGTAATAGACATGTATGTGGGGTGGTGTATGGAGTATAAAACCTGTTTTTCTGTCTTACCATCCTCTAAAACCCTGGTCCCCAACCTTGGGAACCACTCTCCTGAATGCATCCTTATTCCAACACATCTGAATGAAATGAATGGTTTGCTACCAGGCTTTTGCATAAATGGATGACATGCTGAGGAGGTAATTAATTCATTTAAATTTTTTTCTTTTACCAAAGAAGATTTTTTTTTTTTTAAATGAGTAAAATTTCAGTAACCTTTCTGATATCTGGACCAGCTTAGACCAGGCTAAATAAAACCAATAATACTGCAAACCTGGGCCTGATTGTGCTATGCAAATTTTTAATTTTGTAATCTATGAAACCTTTACTCAGATATTGAAAGCTCAGAAAAGATTTATTCAATGATGTTTTAGTTTTTAATACCAAACTGAATCAGGATCAGCTTAAAAAGCATTTATATAGCTCTTTACCAAAGCACGAATCAGATGCTAGCCTAACCTTCTTTAAAGCTGTATTTTATTGTAAAACACACATATAAAACGTTTTTAATGTGCTATATCTCTAATGTGTATGTTACTCTAATGTTTTATTGTTTATAGCACAGTGGTACTAGTACTATTGGCAAAAATAAGTCAAACCCTACAGCTAAAACATGAACTGCCTTACAGCTTGTCCACATTACACAACGTCAGCAAGCGCCGTTTATTACGGTATTCTCGTCGCTTCAAAATAAAAGCCCGGGTCCAAGACGTCTCTGACCAGATGAATTTCAAATTTATCGAAAACGTTTTATAACACATATACATACAATATATTCTGGTCTTCACTGAAAGAAAACTGGTTTAACACCACTCCATCAGTTCACATCTACTGTAAACCACCTACACATGTATCACTCAGGCGCACAAGCACCAGAGTAAGAATAAAAATAAAAATCCTATTTAATGTTTTTTTTTTTTTGCACCCTGAATGCGTTTTTTGCTGTATATTTGCTTGTGCACTCAAGAGGTTGAGTACATGCACAGTATTTCTGTTCTCCTGTGGTTTCTAGCAGCAGTAACTAAAGTGACTCACAATCGCTTGTCCTTTAATTCAAAAATAATTAGTTTAATTTTGTTTTTATTCAACTGAAGAAAATGATGGCTCATACACACATTGATTTATTCTATGAATCTACCTAACCCTTGAATAGATTAACAACAACAACAAAAATGGTCAGGCCAACGAAATTTTAGACATTAAAGCATGCTGATGCTCATCAGAAGGCAGCAAAAAGAAATATAGTGAAGACATTAAACTAAGACGCAAAAGTAAACATAATCATGTAGTAAACAAAAAATTGTGAAATAACTCAAAACATCTGTTATACTTTACATTCTTCAAAAGATTTTCATGAGGTCACCTGAATTGCTTTTCGAATAATCTTGAAGGAGTTCCCGGAGGAAGGATTAAAAATAAAGACAAACCATTAAATAGGAAGGTGTGTCCAAACATTTGACTGGTATTATATATATATATAAAATCTCACTCCTAAAGGCAAATTAGTAAGATGAGTTAATTTCAATCAATACCTAACATGCATGTTTTCAGACTGTGGGTGAAGTCGTAGTACCCAGAGAGAATCTATACAAACTCCATGCACGAAAACCAGAGGTTCATATTCCTGGCAGATTTGGGTTCTTCTGACTGGAACATTTTTAAGAGACCCAATTTTTTAATTGAGTCCTAATTTGAATCTTACAGAGAGTCTGCAGCTGTCTCTCAGAGTCTGTAGAGGGAGCTAAAGATTAAGGTCATGGCAAAGAGACGTTTAACCACAAAGACTTTGAAGATCACCAGCAACCAGGGGGAAGCTTGCAAAACACTGATCAGCAATTAGAAGAAGTATTCGATTGCTGCAATGTAACAATGATTGGTAAGGGTATATACTATTTTTTTCATAAAACGTAAATAAAAACTGATATTTTGTTCTATCTTTTGAACAGATGCCTGTTTAATCCTGTCAGAAACCAACTTCTTGGTTGATGATTTTTTTTTTTACATTTTAATCTGCCTAGGGGGTGGATATTTTAGGGGTTACCGTGTGAAAATATGTACCGGAAGTCAGCTTTTATTTTGAAAGTGGCTAATAGAAGATACCGTATTACATCGTAGCATGGCGCACAATTGAACTGCGTGAGGGAGGTGTTGGTTGGACCTCTGCCCTTTTAGAGTTGGGAGCCTGACGGAACGGGAGCTGAGCAAAGGGGGGTTGTGGGGTGAAATTCTGTGAGTTGGTCGCTGGAGGTTGCCTGTGAGGAAGGTTCTCCTCCTGGAGGAGGGACACGGAGACAGAAGTGCGACGTGGAAACCCAGAGCGCCGCTTATATCTCCTGAAGTAAACAAATGAAGTTCCGGTGAACAATAAGAGCAGACTTTCAGCTTTCTGGAGAAGCTGGTGTACTGGAATAAAATGAGACTCAGTGAACGGTGTTGGGGCTTGTAGGAAGAGGCCGTCACCATGGACGAGGGGCTGACTATTACTTTAATCTCTGTGGCGATGTTTGTTGGCTCCTTCTTACTGGGATTCATCCCACTGTTGTTCCGACTCTCTGAGGTAAGTTTTATTTTAACTCCCTCTTTAAACAAGATCAGCAGGCAGATTGATCACGACTATCATTTATTAGTCCTCAAATATAGTTCACTTTTACTCGCTTTATAGCGATGATGCTCTTCTAGGGCCGGTCAAAGGTTAAATGGGGCCCCAAGAGCGGCCAAGTTTATTTGGATATAAGCATTTATGGGTTAGGGTTATGTTTTTTTTCTATAATGCCCTTGTCAAGCTTTAAAACTTTAAACTAAACTCAAATGTTATTGAGTGAGGTCAGGCATATTGGAACATATAGATAAGTAAAGAGCTGTGGTGGACTGGCAACTGGTCCAGGGTCCAGGGTTGGTTCGGTGCTGTTTTATAAGCTCTTATAAATATGCCTTAAACTTATGTGTTGACTTGCAATCCTGATAGAAAAGCCTCCAGTTTGTGACCATTCTGGGGGCAGGTCTGCTGTGTGGGACAGCACTGGCCATCACCATCCCTGAGGGTGTGGGTTTACTGGAGGATTCATGGAGAGGTAAGCTCACTGTCTGAATTTGAAAGAACCTGAATCACACCACTCAACTTTCTTTGTCACTGGTTGTCTTGACAACAGATGTGATGTGATGCAGTCCATCCTCTCTCATCAAAGTTACATTTGTGTTTCAATGCAAACCATTGAAATTACAGCTGAAAGCAGGATCACCTGTCTGAATGTGTTCGTCTGCTTTGTTGTCCTTCCTCTCCTTCATCTTCTCTCTGCAGAATCCTCCTCTGAAGCTCCATCTGGTCTGAATGCCATTGAAAAAAACACATCTTCCACAGAGGGAAGCTCTCCACCTCGGTTTTATATCGGCGTGGCTTTGACGTTTGGGTTTACGTTCATGTTTGTTGTCGATCAGATTGCAGGATACTGTTCCTTGCGTGGCAAGTTTAAATCACTCTCTCTTTGAGCTTAATTTTATATTAAATCTTCAATTCTTACGCTGATCATCTGATTTCAGATCCTACGACACATTTGTCGAATAAGGCTCACATCACAGCCACTTTAGGGTTGGTTATCCATGCTGCAGGTATGTTATATAATCAAATGTCCTCTGGTCACACAGTGCCTTGCGAAAGAATTCATAGCCCTTAAACCCTTTCACATCTTGTCAACTTTGCAACTACAAATTTCAATGTACTTCATTTGGGAATTTATGTGATAGACCAACACAAAGTAGTGCATAATTGAGGGGGATGGAAAAGGACATGTGGTTTTCAAAATTTTTGGTAAAGAACAATCTGCATATGTATTCAGCCCCCTTTAAAACTGATACCCCTCAATAAATTCAGAACATGCAGATGACTTTAGAAGTCACCTAACGAGTCCACGTGTGTGCAATTTTATCACAGTCTAAATCCAGCGGTTCTATAAAGGCATTTTATATTTGTTAGAGAACATTAGTGAACAAACAGCAATAAAACTGTGGAGATGTTTAAAGCAGCTTTAAACATCTCACGGGGCTCCATTCGATTCATCATCTGAACATAAAACAACTTTAAACCTACCAAGATGTGACTGTCTACCTAGACTATTATCCGTGCGTTTTAGATTATCATTTGCTGCAAATCATGTACCTGTTTTTCAAAGCGCTGCATTGTATTTGACCATAACTTAAAATCCGAATAAAATCAATTCCGTTTTGTCATAACCTGACAAAATGTTTTGCAAGACACTATATTGGTTAGCTTGTGTTTGCTTAAAGTGCAGAAGGACTTTCCGGAAAACAAGCATGAGAAATCTGAAACAAAACCCAGTTATTCATGTTCTCATGTGACTTAGTGTGATGTGCTGAAAATAGCTAAGCTTCTCTTTCTCATTCAGCTTGGGCTTTTTAGCATAGCCATAACCTGCAAATTGCAAAAACAATGCAAAACTGTTAAATAATATTCACCCATGCAGTACAGTACTGTCCTCTAGGAGGTAAAATCAACACAGCACTAACATAAGCAGAAGACACGATGCTACCTCTATCAAAACGATGGCCAGGACGTCATATCTACACACAATACATTCATGTCCAACATAAAAGTTTGTTTTCATTTTAGTGTAATCTGCAGCTCTGCGCTTTGCTGCGTCCATTGTTCCATAGACAGAAGGAACTGAACCCTTAAACAAATGAAGTCTTTCAGCAAATCCTTCTTGATACTGGCGGAGGTTGCTGAAGGCACTCGTCCATAAAGTGGGGAACATTCCCCAATGATGTGGGAACATTTCCATGAAAAACAAAATTTAATCAGGCACTTTAAAGTGGTTCTGATGCTGGGGGACGGTGTAATAAATTGTGTGGATTAATACACCAAACAACTGAACCGAACTTATCCTCTTGCAGCGTAGACATACTTGAGCTTGGACTACAAAATCACAGCAAGAAATAAATATGGCGGATACACGAAATTGATCAGCTGGAAGTCCATGATCATATTTAGGTGTTCCACAGCAAATACAGTGACCTAACAGTTGAAAAAATGTAACAAATAGAGAAAATGGACTGAAAAATATGACCCAGACAGAGTATAAAGATATCTTCACAACACCTAGAGAGACAAAATTCAACTTTTCTGCACTCCTACAGACTCCAAGTACACAAAAATATGTATTTAAAGGATAAAAAAAGTGGATTTTGAATTATATGTCCCCTTTTGAATGATATGTCCCCTTTAATGCATTTTTAAGATACACTTTCCTAAACATGAGCTGAAATATTGCTGTTATTTACGATGATAATTCTTCTTGCATCCAGCTGATGGATTTGCTCTGGGTGCTGCCACCGCCACAGGTCAAGTGACCGTACAAGTGATCGTTTTTTTTGCTGTCATTCTACACAAGGTGAGAGAAGTTGTCAGCTCAATTGAGCTGTAGAGATCTTTAACGTGATGTAACAGAGCTGATGACATCTGTGTAACCTGCAGGCTCCTGCTGCTTTTGGTTTGGTCTCCTTCCTGATGCATGTAGGCCTTGAGAAGAAGGACATTCAGGGACATTTACTGGCTTTCTCAGCTGCAGCACCTGTAGTCGCTATCAGCACTTACTTCATACTGGACGCTGTAAGAAAGTACACATTGGCCACATCTCACTGAAAATCCAGTGCTGGTCTTTGCTTTCTGGCTTTGACCCAATGCATGTACGTGTGTGTTTGCCCACAGACTGGAAATTCCTCTCAGAGCCAGATGAGTGCAACAGGAGTGGGAATGCTGTTCTCAGCTGGGACTTTCCTTTATGTGGCCACGGTGCACGTCCTCCCTGAGATCAGCAGTAGCAGGAAAGAAGAACCCCTCTCTAACCTGCAGGAGCAGACTGAAGTAGAAACCCACCAAGCGAGACACCTGGGGCTCCTAGAGAGCCTCACCCTCATCCTTGGTGTGGGACTCCCAGTTGTGTTGGCCCTCGGGCTGCACGATGACTGAAGGAGAATGGGAGTTTACTGTAATGGGTGCAGAATATGCACGACTGAATGAAAAACTGTACTCTTATCGCACCATCAGAGGATAGGATGTGCCTCCGAAGAGTTAACATGGGTGTGCTAACTAACCATTGAGTCCTACCATTGTTCCGGCATCAATAGAGTTTCCTGATTTTGAAAGGGCTTTGTTACCTTTATATGTTGTTCTCGTTCGGCCAGGTTTCCTTTACAAGGAAACAAAAAGAGGGATGTTTCTTACTAAGATGTCCTACTTTTAAAATTAAAACCACTGTCAGCGGGTAGATTTACAGCAAATACAAGAGAATAATTTGATACTGTTATGTGCCCAATATGGGATCTAGTTTGCACAGATTGTACTAGCTTGGTGTTTGAAAAATAGCATCGACTTTCAGTTTTACATGCAAAAGAGCAAGTTGGAAAATTTCTCGAATTCTACAATTCTTTTTTGTTAGAATTTCCATCAGTAAGAAAAAAGTTATTCCTGATGCAGGAATAGGCCTTAAGAGAGCTCCTAATGGGAGGAAATGTTAAGAGTAGGGAGGAGGACCTTTAGTGTGCCTAAGAGTGGCTTAAGATGGCGGAAAGACAAATAGGAAGGAGATATTCTCCAAACAATGAATAACAGTGAATTAATAAAACGCTACCGGCTTGATTGTGCAGGGATTCACCCCTTAATAGTCGAGTAAATGAGCAAATAAACTTCTATAACAATTATACAATTATTAATATAGAGATAAGATAAACTTTATCATCCTTATAGGGCAAAATTAAATAGTTTCAGAAGGAGGACAGATTATAGGTCCACCTCTAATAAGGTAATATTAGGAATTATAAATAAATTATAGAAACAATAATGAATAACCATGAATAAAAAGTACAGAATTATTTAAATATTTACAGACTGCAAAATGCTTTAGGCAAATACATTTCTCTGAATTGGAGTTTCTGTCGAACTGAATCACTCCTAAGCTAGGAGTCCTTGGCATGAATTTCTAGGCTAAGATAGGAGCTCTCTGAGAGGACTCTGAGAATCTTTGTAAATACGAACCCAGATTTTTATTTGAGTACACTGATTTTCACAAAATCATTAGTGGGGAAATTTTTAGTATTTCTACTTTCAGTACTTTGTACAACCCATTTAACCTGTATAATGGTTATTTGTCTTCTATAATATTTTACAAGGCTGGATCCTACAGAGAGAGGGATCTTTGGCTATTCCTCTCTGCACAATCTCTCTAGATCGGGGGTCTGCAACTTGTGGTTCTTCATACCTTTGGCCAAAAATGCTAAAGAATTGAGCAATGTTTTCAAATGTAAATGTAATTTGAAAAAGGACGGCTTTAGCTGTTTTTCCTAAGCTTTTTCATGCAAAAAATACATAGCATTTCCACCAAGAATGATACTAATAGTGTGTGAGGGATATTTTTCTCATGAAATAATTTTTTTTTGTAAGTAGGTTTCTAGTTGTCTAGTTCCACACCTTTACGTTTGTGATAGTAGGACAGAAAAGTCTTTTTCTCTGGCATGCAGACTGTCTCTAATCATTGTTATGGAGCAGGGGTCTGGAACCTGCACCTCTGGAGCCACACGTGGTTCTTTAGGCCCACCATAGTAGCTCTTAATAACTGACCAAAACAGGAAATGGAGTAAAGCTATGTTTTTAAATTTAAAGTAATATAAATGCTAATTTTAGCTGACCTTCTTTGTCATTTCATGCAGTATCTGCATAGAAATTACACAGCAGAATCAGACTAATAGCCCCATTTCTATTATTAGGCCACAAACAAAAGTGTTTTTGGCTTGTTAAGCTTAAGCCATTCTGGTTATTTTTTATGGATACAGTAAACTTTTACAATGTTTAATGAAGACCTACAATTTGAAACTAAAAGACTTTGTTCTTATAAACTAATCAACTTCAAAATAAACTGTAAATTAAACATTTGGCATTTTAGTTGCATTTATTTTAAAGGAATTGCTAAGGGTACAATAAACTGGAAATGTGTAATTCCATAAAAAACAATAATTATTGTTTCCTAACATGAGATTTAATTCCATAATGAATAAATGCCCTCCATTTAGAGGTTTTTCAAAAAAGATTTTGTGTGATAATATGCAGCTGCAACAAAAGATGAACTTCTTTTAAGCCTTTTTGCACACCTTTACCCAAGGTGCAAACAGATTTGTCTGCATCTGTGTTGTAATATATTATGCAACGGTTAAAAGAAAATGACATTTAAAATAAAATGACATTTAAAATATTATGGCATGAAATATACTTGCATTCTGTAATTCTTGGATATTTATTGAACATATAAAATCGCCAAATTAATAAACATGTGTTATACCCAAACAACAATGATGGCTTAATTTGATGTTTTTAATAATGATAATCATATGTTTACTCCAAAATATATGATTATCATGCAGTTTTACAGCTAAGTTTAGCTGAATTTACCCTGTTTTAACCTCAAAAGAAAGCCTGCAGTGAGAGATTTTAACACAGTAAAACACACAGTGACTAGTGAAACATTAACCTTTATTTCTTTATATTTGCTCACTGAGCATATCTTAATTGCCTGTCAGCATTCATGTACCTGATGTCTGTAAAATAAAACTTTTTAACTTTCTAATGTGGAAAACTCAACTCTGCTTCCTAATAGCTTCTGTGGCACGTCTGCTGTTGACCCAGTGAATGATATGGGTTTATGTAAAACTGGAATCCTGTCAGCCTGAAACATTTTTCAAAACATAGCCAAAAAACAACCTTCACAGAGTTCCTAAAGGTAGACATGAGAAACTTTACTGTGATAACTTGTTAAAATAGAAACAACTTATATGAGTTATTTCCTGTAATGCTTCAGAAAGCAATGCCGGGCCTCTGCGCACTTCTACAGCCCAAATTGTACTCATTTACTTATTGCAGTTTTAAAGTGAAAGAAGGTGCTTTTCTGAATGTTTTGTAACTCTGTAAACTACCTTCCAGTAGCTCTGCATCTGAACAAGTAGCAAACACAGAAATACAGGTCCTTCTCAAAATATTAGCATATTGTGATAAAGTTCATTATTTTCCATAATGTCATGATGAAAATTTAACATTCATATATTTTAGATTCATTGCACACTAACTGAAATATTTTAGGTCTTTTATTGTCTTAATACGGATGATTGTGGCATACAGCTCATGAAAAACCCAAAATTCCTATCTCACAAAATTAGCATATCATTATAAGGGTCTCTAAACGAGCTATGAACCTAATCATCTGAATCAACGAGTTAACTCTAAACACCTGCAAAAGATTCCTGAGGCCTTTAAAACTCCCAGCCTGGTTCATCACTCAAAACCCCAATCATGGGTAAGACTGCTGACCTGACTGCTGTCCAGAAGGCCACTATTGACACCCTCAAGCAAGAGGGTAAGACACAGAAAGACATTTCTGAACGAATAGGCTGTTCCCAGAGTGCTGTATCAAGGCACCTCAGTGGGAAGTCTGTGGGAAGGAAAAAGTGTGGCAGAAAACGCTGCACAATGAGAAGAGTTGACCGGACCCTGAGTTGTGGAGAAAGGCCGATTCCAGACCTTGGGGGACCTGCGGAAGCAGTGGACTGAGTCTGGAGTAGAAACATCCAGAGCCACCGTGCACAGGCGTGTGCAGGAAATGGGCTACAGGTGCCGCATTCCCCAGGTCAAGCCACTTTTGAACCAGAAACAGCGGCAGAAGCGCCTGACCTGGGCTACAGAGAAGCAGCACTGGACTGTTGCTCAGTGGTCCAAAGTACTTTTTTTCGGATGAAAGCAAATTCTGCATGTCATTTGGAAATCAAGGTGCCAGAGTCCGGAGGAAGACTGGGGAGAAGGAAATGCCAAAATGCCAGAAGTCCAGTGGCAAGTACCCACAGTCAGTGATGGTCTGGGGTGCCGTGTCAGCTGCTGGTGTTGGTCCACTGTGTTTTATCAAGGGCAGGGTCAATGCAGCTAGCTATCAGGAGATTTTGGAGCACTTCATGCTTCCATCTGCTGAAAAGCTTTATGGAGATGAAGATTTCATTTTTCCGCACGACCTGGCACCTGCTCACAGTGCCAAAACCACTGGTAAATGGTTTACTGACCATGGTATCACTGTGCTCAATTGGCCTGCCAACTCTCCTGACCTGAACCCCATAGAGAATCTGTGGGATATTGTGAAGAGAACGTTGAGAGACTCAAGACCCAACACTCTGGATGAGCTAAAGGCCGCTATCGAAGCATCCTGGGCCTCCATAAGACCTCAGCAGTGCCACAGGCTGATTGCCTCCATGCCACGCCGCATTGAAGCAGTAATTTCTGCAAAAGGATTCCAGATCAAGTATTGAGTGCATAACTGTACATGATTATTTGAAGGTTGACGTTTTTTGTATTAAAAACACTTTTCTTTTATTGGTCGGATGAAATATGCTAATTTTGTGAGATAGGAATTTTGGGTTTTCATGAGCTGTATGCCAAAATCATCCATATTAAGACAATAAAAGACCTGAAATATTTCAGTTAGTGTGCAATGAATCTAAAATATATGAATGTTAAATTTTCATCATGACATTATGGAAAATAATGAACTTTATCACAATATGCTAATATTTTGAGAAGGACCTGTACACTCCAGCAGGTAAACCATGAACCATGTGTGGTGCTTTGGAAGAGTGTTCACTGTACCCCTATGAAAATTTTTTGATATAATTAGTTACAACCACAAACTTATTTGTATTTTTAAAGGTTTTGTGCAATCAACTAACACAATAATTGGGAAGTGTAACGCAAAAAATATGTGATTTTTATTTTTGTTTTTTCCGAATAAAAGGTAAGGTAAGGTAAGTTTATTTATATAGCGCTTTTCAGCAACAAGACACTCAAAGTGATGTACATACAATTACAATACAATCACAAAGCAAATAAACACAGATACAGACACAGAAAAACAAATCAAATGATAAAATCAAACAACAGAGGTAATTTAAAAAAGTTAAGTAAAATAAAGAGAATAGAATGATGGACAAGAAAATGAAAGGAAAATTGGACTGAAAACGTGCCCAGATGGCACAGTCAAAGGCCACTGTAAACAAATAAGTTTTTAATCTTGATTTAAAGCAATTTAGGGTTTTGACGCTTTTACAGTTTTCTGGCAGTTTATTCCAGATTAGTGGAGCATAAGAACTAAAAGCTGCTTCTCCATGTTTGGTTCTGGTTCTGGGTATGCAGAGTAGATTTGAGCGAGATGACCTGAGAGGTCTGGGTGGTTGATACACTGACAACAAGTCTGTAATGTATTTTGGTGCTAAGCCATTCAGTAATTTATAGACTAACAGAAGTATTTTAAAGTCTATTCTCTGAGCTACAGGGAGCCAGTGTAGGGACTTTAGAACCGGGCTGATGTGCTCCACTTTCTTAGTTCTAGTGAGGATGCGGGCAGCAGCGTTCTGGATCAACTGCAGCTGTCTGATCGACTTTTTAGGCAGACCTGCGAAGACACCGTTGCAGTAATCAATTCTACTAAAGATGAACGCATGAATTAGTTTTCCAAGGTCCTGCTGAGACATTAGTCCTTTAATCCTGGAGATGTTTTTTAGGTGATAGTAGGCCGACCTTGTTACTATCTTTATGTGCCTCTGAAGGTTCAGGTCTGAGTCCATTACTACACCCAAGTGTTATTTGCATTTGCATGTCTGTTTCTACCAGCTGTACACATCTGAAACGCTAAAAAAATGTTCTTTAAAATTAGCTCAAGCCAAGTCAGATTGCATGCTGAGCATTTGTGACCATTAACATTTATTTATTTTCACAGATTCTCAATTGGATTTAGGTTTGGACTTTGACTGGGCCATTTTGACATATAAATGTGCTTGGATTTAAACCTTTCCACTGCAGCCCTGACTGTATATTTAGTATTGTCCTGCTGGAAGGTGAACCTCTTACCAAGTTTCATGTTTTTTGCAGCATCTAACTGCTTTTGTTCCAGGATTGATCTGTTCTTATCTCTGCTATGAAGATGCTGGAACCACATACCCTGAGCATAATGTGGCCACCACCATGTTTGGCTGTGGGGAAAGTATTTTATACATAAAATCATGTAAGTCAAAATGTTCATTTTTGGTCATTTCTAACCAGAACACCTCCTTCCACATGTTTGCTGTGTCCCTGACATGGCTTGTAGCAAATTCCCCCTTTTCCATAAAGGCCAGATTTAGTTTGTTAGTTGCCCTACCAACAAATTCTGCCACCTGAGCTGGAGATTTATGCAGCTCCTCCAGAGTTACCGCAGACCTCTCGACTACTTCTTGGATTAATGCTCTCCTTTTAAATACTTATTTTATATTTTTTCCAAACATAAATATAGACCCAAATGACTCACATTAAGACACAGAAGTAAATAAATAAAAAAGTCAATAACAACTGAATAAATATGTTTGAGATTTTTAAAAAAAGGCAAAGTGACATAAGTAAATAAACAGATGAAATGTAAGTGCAAGGATCTTTTTGCTGTTACATCTTAGAAGCAGACTGAAAAAGCAAATGTTAGCACTTCTGTGACTCTGTGTTTAACAAATTCCACGAAGGAAGCCCAAGTTCTAAAATGTCCGTAACGATTGGCTGTACTGCATAGAAAGCAGTTCTCTAATCCAATTTTTGAAGACAGAACGTGTATTCTGTGTTCCACAGAAGAAGGGTAAGGCTTTCGACTATAAGTGAAGCTAAAGGTCTTCATTATGATGTTGAAACTGTGACTGCTGAAGGAGGAGCCCCAAAGATGGAAATGTGAGGTGAGATAATATTGTTTTGTTACATCTGATAGGGCTTCACAAACCTTTGAACAGAAGAGGGGCAGTAGCAGAACAGATGGCCAATGTTTTTCATTCGAGTAATGTAAATGATGCAGTATTTTTAATTGTATCAGACACAAAACAACAAGATGAGGTATCAGAATTCCCATTGTTAACATCTTGTATCCATGCCAGCCTTGTGTTTGTTCCTAGGAAGGTGAATTGATTTTATGAATCATGATAAATGTTTTAACAATTTTTTTGCTCAGATAAAAAGCACATATGTTGCCAATAACCGCGTCACCTAGGTGTAAGAGCCTGAAATCTGTCATTGGTGAAGCTTGTGATTTGTAAAAACCTGAATTAATGCTCTGCTTTCCTGACCCGTCAGTTCTGATGCTTGGCCATGTTTTGGTTGGTTAGCAGTTGTGCTGTACTGCTTCCATTTTTAGATGACTAAATGAACCTTACTTTGCTTTAAACATCTAGAAAACTTTCTCTCTGACCTGCCTGCTGTGTTCCTTGTTCTTCATGATTCTGTTTGTTCACTAATGCTCTCAAACAAACATCTGAGATCTTCACAGAACAGCTGTATTTATACTGAGATTAAATCGGACACAGATGGACTCTTTTTATTACTAGATTACTTCTGAAAGCACTTAGAGTGGGTTTTATTTTAGGGGTATCAGAGTAAAGAGGTTGAAAACACTTACACCCCATAATGTTGAGGCTTTTATTTGAAAATCATTTTGAAAGCCGTGTTTTATTTTCCTTCCACATCACAATGATTCAGTACTTTGAGTTGTTTTGTTACATAAAATCTAAATAAATTACATTCATGTTTGTGGTTGTAGAGAGTGAAAAGTGCTGTATATAAATAAGGGGAAAGACCTGGAAGAATTAAAGACCTAAAAGTACCCTGTGATGTTTTACAGTTTCATTTTGCTAATGGAGGCAGCCAGCTGAGCCTCCAGGGCCATCTGGTCAAAGGTCTGACTGTGTGTCTGCTGCCTGACCCTGTCCCTCATGTGAAAGGAAGCCCGCACCAGCCTCTGTGCCTCCTCCCGAATCTGCTCTCTCAGCCTTTGTAGCCTCTCCCTCTTCCCCTCCTTCATGGATATGTAGTTCTCTCTGAGCCTCCTTGTGGCATCCTCTTCTTTCTGGATCTTCTCACTGAGCCGCTGGTGGCAGACCTGTCTGTGTCTGTTGTGTTCTTGTGTCTGCTTAGTCCTGCTCCTGAGCAGCGCTGAGGCATTTTGGGCAGCTCTCTCTATGCGAAGCTGGCTCTGTTGGACCAGGATCTGCTTGTGTGTGAGCTCCTGGATGCTCTGCAGCTTGGCCCTAAGTTGCACTCTTTGGATCTGCACCTCTTCCCGAGCAGCTCGCTCCTGCAGCTCCCTTAGCTGTGCCTCTGTAGCTCGGGCCCGTTTCTCTGAGGAATGCTGCAGCTTCTTCTCAAGCATGTTCCTCATCTGTGCCTCCTCTTCTTCCATCTGCTGCTTCACTTGTTCCTTCAATAGGATGTGTCGCAGCATTTCTCTGTTATTCTCCTCCTGCAGCCTTTTCTGCTCCCTCTTCTCCTGCAGCACTCTGCTCCTCCAGGCCCTCTCCTCCCTCTCCTCTGCTGCCTTCTTCTCCTTCTCAAGCTCCCTTTTCTCCAGCTCTACTTTCTCCCTCAGCACCCTCTCCTGGTATTGTTTACGTTCCTCTGTCTCCTTTAGAGCAACCTCCAGTTTCTCTTTGCGTTGTGCCTCAGCCTCCTCTTTCAGCCTCCTCCACCGGTTCTCCTGGAGCAGCATCTCTCTCCGAAGCTGTGCTGCTTTTTCCTGCTCCTGCCTCTCCCTCAGCCTCCTGCGGGCCTCCAGCTCCTTGTGCCAGTGTTTCATCCTCTGTTTAAGCCTCCTCCTTCGTTCTTTTTCTGCCTGGGCCTGCCTGGCCTCCTCCTTCCTGCGGGCCTCCTGACGTTTTTGTTCTTCCTGCTGAGAAAGCTTCAAGCGTTCCTGCTCCTCCTGATGCTTCACCAGCATCAGAGCTGCTATCTTGCGATCCCTCTCTGGTACTGTGACACATGTCTTTCCTTTGATTTCTGAGGTGATCTTCTGCAGTTTCCTCTCAGTAGACAGGGAGTAATTCAGATCTCCCAGATTGAAGCTGCTAACTGTGCTCCTCTCTGGGTCTCTCTTTACAGCAACAGAGGAAGAGGATTTTCCTTTGAAGCAAAGATCTGCATAAACAACTGGCTCTGCTGAGTGATCCTTACTCTTCGTGGCAGGAACAACTTTAGAGCTTGATGCTGCATTATTTCTCGACCGCCTGTGCCTTTCAGCCTGAATAATCCTCTCCTGCTCCTCGCTGCACACAGGCATATGGAAAAGCTTTGATCGTTCTTTCTCATAGGATTCATGCAAAGTCTTCATGGCCTCATAGGGCACGTCTTGCTGCCCTGCAATCAGCTTGTTCAGAGATCTAATTAGCAGTTGAACTGGTTGAATACCTGGCTGAGTCCTGCACTCCAGCAAGCGGGGACTTGTTATAAAGCAAATGCTTTTATCAGCTCCAGGTGACTCGGAGTGGTTTAGATCCAGACAGAGAGCAGGTGAACTGGACCTTAGTTCCTCCATTGGAAGCGTTGACCCTGGATGAAAGGCTCCTCTGCACAGGAATGCTGCTGACCTGAGAGTCTCTCTACTGTCCAGCCGAGCATGTGGAGCTCAGGAGGGGATTATCTGATCACCTGATCCCCCATAGCTCTCGCTATGGGGGATCTACTTTTTTTTTTTTTATATAACAGCCAGGAGGAGCTACACTGCAGATTAGATATCCAGGGACATTTAATAAATGTGAATATATGTTTGGTTTGAAAGTAGGAATAAATCTCAGCCAATAGCCAATAAAATCTTTTTTACAACATGTAACTTGACAAATATGCAGATAAACCTGTTTTGGGATGCTATAGTTTCCAACATCTGACAAAAACATAAGCAAGAAACTGATTATAATCTGGTGAGGGAGATATCTGGTTCCCATGGCAATGGTTCAGGGAACTCTAAACAAGCACCAGCTCAGCTAGTCCAGCTGTTTGTCCCAGTGGGTTTTCTTTTAGCACCAATTGCTGACAGTAATTAATTATTTAATCAATTAATTAATTTTAATGTTATTGATTGGTGTATATGTATCTAATTAATTAGTCTGAATTTCACACAAAATCAGTAAAACCTGAAAATCTGACTATGGACTATTTTACAACTGTGTACAAAATTATAGTGTTAAAAAAAACCCTGCGTAATACGGAGACATTTTTAATCACGCCTCAAATGTTTTATTTTCGACCATATAATCCCATAAATAAAGGGCTCTCACGGTATGCAACTAAGATATTGTGGCCATGACACTATTGCATCGAAGTCGGTTTGTTTATCTGTTTTTCTCTGCTTTTATTTTGACAAGGTGTATGTGACACTTCACGTCAACTTCCTGTGGGTGCACGACCGAACTCTGTTGGTAGGATAGTTTTGTCTTTTTTTTTTTTTTTTTAAACATCCTGGAAGGTTTTCTTTTAACAGTCTCGAAGAATTAATGTTTGGTTGTTTTTTTTGTTTTGTTTTGTTTTTTGTCGTTTATGTGCATGGTTCTGTTCGCATCAACGTTGGGCTGTTCGATTGAACCAAATTAAAATCAGGTTAACGGCTAACGTTCAACGATTAACCGCTAGCTAGTGTTAGCTTTCATTTAGCACGAATCGAGAGCGTTTTATTTCCAGCCGGCCTGACGTGTTTAATATTTCTCTAAGGTGAGGGACTTTGTCATAATGTCGTCCTTAAAAATGTTATGCAATGTTTATAGATTAACTCTGAACATCTACGACTTAATCATAATTAACAGAGACTGTCTTCATACTTTAACTAATTAGTCACAACTTTCCCGATTTCCTTACGCCTTCATGTGGTTGCTCTCTTGTAGGGCCTGTCCTGTAACAAACTAGAGATGAGAAAGGCCAGAGCGAGTGGTGATGATGAGACTCCCCGGCAGAATGGGTCCAGCAGCCGGAGGAGATCCGACCAACAGCCGGTTGATGGAGAGGACCATGACTCGAGTTCCGGTGGTCAGCAAGACGATGACGATGACAACGATCAGGGCCTCAGGAGAGAAATCCGGAGCAAATACAGGGACCTCATCAACTCAGTCCAGCGTGAGTTGTTACTCAGATGCAGCTTTAACTATTTAACAAAGCATTAATGCGTTTATAGTATCTGCTTTATTTTACAGAAAACAGGGAAGATATGCTGAGTCCCTCCAACAACAAGCTCACAGAAGTCTTAGAAGAGGCAAACAAACTTTTTAAAGATGGTATGTGTGAAATAACAAGAGGTTTCTCTGATTAGGAACTGCATTGTAGTGGTGATCTAAGCGTTGGTATACTGGCAAAATGTTTTAAAGAGTTGAATGTCGAAAGGAAATAGCATTTAAACCAAAATCATGTGTAGTTTTAAAATAAAAACAGTGGCTGTGTTTAAAAGGCTGAAATTCTGGGGGTAATTTATACAGATTAGTTTAAATTGAAACCTGTCAAAAGGTGCACTCCAAAATAGTAAAACTTCATTTTAAAAGATTTTTTGATATTAGCATTAAACTTTTGAACAACTTTTAACTACTAGTGCCGATGAAGGTTCAGTCTTTTTTAGTGTTTAGGATACATGTCATTTAATTCACTTGTAATAATCATTCCTGTGAAATGTGTCATTTGTTATTCACTGAGATCGCTCTGCCTTAAAATGAAAAGATCTTCAGCATGCTTTTTTTTCAAAGTAAATATTTGTGTAAAGGCAGGGATTAAGATGTATTTTGAATTTCCCACGGACTCCCGACCTTGTGTGGCCTAATTACGTATGTGCTCACATATCAACTCTGTTTATTTTTGGTACATAGATGCTAGAAATCATTATCTGAGAGACTATTTAGTTAATTCAACAAATTCAGCTCATCTTTAGACGAATCTAACATGGCTTTGTTGTGAGTAGGAATGAGGAAAAAAAAAAAAAACAGAAAACAAATGCAATTCTGGATATAATCAGAAATTCTCCAAACTACAGCAACAGCAAATAAAACATACTTGCTGACAGGTAGATGTTATGTCTACCCAGCATACATCCATCCTTGTGGAGCCCTTTGGATTAGTCAGCCTGATCTGATTCTGTTCTCTGACAGTTCGACAGGCGAGAGAAGCGGCGCTCGATGCTCAGCTTCTTGTTGTGGCTACAGACTTGGGAAAAGAAAAAGCCAGCCAGCTGTTTTCTGAGGGAAGCGCTTTTGATCCCACTGCTTTTGCTGAACATCTGGTGAGTGTGTTTACTGTACTGTGCATAGCTGTTTTAATAAATTAAATGCAATCAGTTTCACAGTTACAATGGGCTGTTTGTATGCAATATTTATTTTTTTGCCAATGGTATATGTGACTGTTTGGATTGCCTCTAATGCCCACGTCTGATATAGAGTTTGGTGACCAAGATGCTAAGGATGACAGATTGGGAGGCACAATGTAACGATGGAAGACAGAGAGAAGAGTGAATAAAAATGGGTTAACAGCAACTGAAATCATCCCAGTATTAAACTGTGGCAAGACAGGTTCATCTAAAAAGCCAGTTTATAGAATTGTAAATAATCGGGACACAAACAACCAGCAAAAAGCAGTTATTTGATCTAACAGGCAAAGAACACATGTACCTGCTACCTGAGAGCAGTCATTGGGTGGCGTGAGATTCTCATGGTAGGATAACTGCAATTTCACGGTATTAAAAATACAAATTTAATTGCTTTTATTGAAAATAGAAAACTGCTAAATTATCTTATTTTTGTTCTGATAATAAAATAATACAGAATAACACATGCTGATCATAGCCGTCCAGCAATAGTTTTAAAACATGTTATCTTAATAAGATTGATTTGTGGAATCCCCACAGCATGATGCTGCCACCACCATAACTGTCTGTTTTTCAAAACCAGAAATGTTTATAATGGTTTTTTTTTTCTTGTTATCAAGCCGGCTGATTGACAGTGTGCAGCGGCATGTGGAAAACTTCTGTCACTCCTGACATCTCATTAAAAAGGACTTTAATCCGACACTGACAAAATTTGTGTGGTTTTAAAACCACGGTATACGTTGATACCAGTAACCAGCCTATGCCTGCTTGAGGAGCTAAAAGAAATGTAGAAAGCATTTAGTGTTGACATTTCTTTAATGCAAACACACAAAAAACAAACCAATTTTGTCACGAGAAAATGTCTCCACTTCTCCAACAGTTGTCCTTCATGGGTCTCAACCGGCTAGAGGACGAGGACGATGAGCCGCTGAACGGAGGTGTCGGTGATGGCTACCTCCCCAGAGACGCCTGGCACAAGCTGGCCAGGAGGGCAGAGTGCTGTTTCATGACAGCTCCTTCTTTCCACTACATGTGAGTCCCAGAGAACTTAATGGGCCAGCACCAATTAAAAATCCCCGGGGTTGGGATTGTGGTTCTTATATCAGGAAAGTAAGAGTGAAGGACGCACGTAAAAGCTGCATAAAATATCTTATATGAAGTAAGCCACTGAACACCTGGATTTACCACACCTCCCTATCTAATGAAACTCAGATTAGTCGTTCTAGAGCAAACCCCGATGATTAAACTTGTGCCATCCGAGACCGAATTTCAATTTCTCAGACGGAATCTGAATTTGTGTAATTTGAAATTAAATGCGTTGGTTTGAAAAGGAATTTCACAAAATTATAACTGAATTGATTTGTTTTCAGTCACATCGCATTTATCTATTAACGCAAGAATTACACTGACTCCTAATTTTAATTCTATCTTAGAACAGTCAGTCAGTCATTTTCTACCGCTTCTTCCATAGTGGGTTGTGGGGGAGCTGGTGCCTATCTCCAGCAGTCTATGGGCGAGAGGCAGGGTACACCCTGGGCAGGTCGCCAGTCCATCGCAGGGCAACACACAAACAACCAAGCACACACTCATTCATACACCTAAGGGCAATTTAGAGTTACCAATTAACCTAACAGGCATGTCTTTGGACTCTGGGAGGAAGCCGGAGTACCCAGTGAGAACCCACGCATGCACAGGGAGAACATGCAAACTCCATGCAGAAAGACCCCCGCCCCCGGACAGGAATCGAACCAAGGACCTTCTTGCTGCAAGGCAACAGTGCTACCAACTGCACCACCGTGTAGCCTTCTTCTTAGAACATCTGACCTGAATTGTTTTTTTCATTGTAATTGTTGTCTACGATTTGAAAAGTGTTACTTAGAATAAATGACTCTCTCACAACATTATTCTTGTTCTGACTTTGTATTATGTTTCTCAACAGGATGGGATCCTTCCACGCGGAGCCGCCTGCTCCGAAGCAGAGAGTGGAACGGCAAAGGAAAGCACCCAGCAAGGAAACCAAGAGAATAATGCCCACTCAGGTAGCTCAAATGTGCACCATCATGACTTTAGTTAGATGCATACATCTGAACCGGTGTTGGCAAACAGCTTTGGGTAGGAGGATTATTTCTCCACAACCTTCTAATATACTTTAAAAGTCATTTAATCAGTCTATTCTTTTTCATAATTTCTAACATTTTGCTCTCTGGTGGCTTTGTTCTCAGATCTTTTACAATTTTAAACCCACCTGACATTCATTTTCAAAATTGCTAATTGTCTTAAAATGTTAACTTTTATTTTGTAATTTGAGGCTTACAGCTCGTCAGGCTAAGTCACGGTTACTCACTTCATTATGTTGCGTTTTAGCTAAAGAAAATGGACGAATCTCATCAAGAAGCGACAGAGAAAGAGGTTGAAAGAATCCTGGGATATCTGAAGAGTTATTACCAAGATGACTGTAAGTTGGAGATCATCACTGCTGATATTTGCTGTCAGACTGTAGAGATCTTAGGTTACAGAGTCCTTGGAAATCTCATCATTAGTTCCCAGTAGACCTGTTGTTAGAATAAACCCCCACATGTGTCCTGAGGATCAGATCACAGTTAGAGTTCCTTCACAGTCTAGAAAATATGGAAGTTGTTTTTAGTAATTTCCAGGTCTGGATAAGCATTAAACTTGAAAATAAGAGTATGGGAAAATATTTCCAAACTTTATTTCCTACCCTATTGTCTAAATAATGTGTCCCGACCTTTCTGTTTTCATCCTTCCTTCATTCTATTCATCTTTTCTTCTTTGACTCCATCCTCGTGTCTTTCCTTCTGTGTCCTTCTGTTTCACTTTCTTCCTTTTCTTCTTTTGTTCATTCCATGTGTCCTCCATTCCTTCAGTTCTTGTTTTTTCTTCCTTCTAGTTTCTTCCCTCTTCTGTCCCTGTTTTACTTTTTTCCTTGTGTTTCTCCACCTTTCTGTTTCAGCATCCTTTCTTGTCTTCCCTCCCTCCCTCTCTTCTGTCCTTTCACTTTATCCTTCCTTGTCAGCCTCAGACATTCCAGGATTGATATAAAACCAGCCTTTTGTAGAAATGTCTGCCGCAGCTTTATAGGGAATCTTTGTATTTATGTAAGCAAATGGAAAAAATGAGCCAAGAACTCTGGGATTTTGAGTCTGGACAAGTGTGGAATAAGTCCTTATAATGTATAGGAACCTTGCTCTATTTGCAGCTACACATGCAGCCTATGTTCTTGTAAAATCACTACCAGTGACATGTAATATGTCAATATGTGGACATTTAGATTTCTCTGAGTCACATTTTTCAAACAACTTTATGTATTTATGGTGTGTGTGTTTGTTTTGAAGAAATATAATGTGATGGGTGTATTTGTGCTGTTAAAGCATCTGCACTATAACTATTGGCATAATACATATTTAGCTTAGATTCACATATAGATAAATTATCCCCTCTATGCCATGTATGTTTGAGGCAAATGTAAAGTGGACTTTATCATTAACATTTTAATATACTTGATTATAAAACTAGTGGAATATGATGGAGGCAAAGTCGGGATGAAATAATTTATTTGCAACATTTCATGGTCCAATCAGTGCACTGGTGTCCAGTTCCAATACTCAAGGGTCAGTTTCCTGCAACTTTTGGATGTTTTCCTTTTTCAACAAACCTAATTTGAATAAAGAGGCCCTCACCGGGCCCCTGCAGAAGTCACAGTTTGGTAAGGAGGTTGCTGGTTTCCTGCTGTTTTACAAACCTGGTCCATCACAGCTGCTTTAAATGGATGAATTATCAACCTGACGGACCAGGTTTGTAAAACGCCAGGAAAGCCAACAATCAGCACTACAATTGGACACTGGTGGCCTAGTGCCAATGCACATTTTGGCTCTAATTTACCAAACCTGCGTCCAGCAAAAAAGTAGGTGTATGGAAACTTCAAGGAATCCCACCCCAGGTTGAAGATCCTGTAGGCGAGTTCATGTCAGTGTGGACTTGAGCTGCAGCAGTAGAAAAATATTTGTTTATATGAGTGAAGAAATCCTGCAGAGCTGTGCAAGAGCTTGGGTTATATTTTAATGTAGTTTATATTTGATTTTAACTGTATATTTTTTTTAAAATGTGCTTGTGGTTAATTATTTGCTTTTAATGTTTTTCCTGTGTTGTGAAGCACTTTGTGATATTTATCTTTGGGACAGCTGTGGTTGACGATGAAATAATTAATGCTTTTTGTGGTTGTAATTCTAAGACGTTTGACGAATTACTGTTTGAAAATTAGATAACCATTAAAACCATATTCAGTTGATGTGCTGTTTTGAACTCAGAGCAAGCTTTGGCTGTGACACAAAGAGGCAAGCAGAGGGCAGTGAAGGTACGGCAAGTCATTTTCAACCCCTGTTAAAAATAAAACAACTCTTATACAGCCCGTTAAAATGTGTTGGTCACATATTTACTGTCTCACCACCAAATAGTGAGCTGTTTGTAAAAGAAATGTAACTGCCCTAACCAATTTGGGGATAATTCTCAGTAGAACAGTTATAATTCAGTGTAAACTAATATTACCCCCAATAAGTTGATAAGTTTTGGGAATTTTTACCCATCAGCTAACATTGCTGATCGTTATGGATTTGAACATAACAGTCAGTCAGGTTACCAACTGTTCATGCTGTGACGGAGCTCCAGGTATCTCAGGAAGATGAATGTTGTCCTTAAAGCAACGTTACTCTATAAAGCTGAGCTGTGTGTGGTTATTTACCGACCGTTGGTCAGAACTATGAATACAACTTTCAGTGTTTTTCTGTGCCTTTTTATGTAATAACAGCTCTGCTGTATGATGGGTTAGACCGTTAAAACCCCCCCAGACAAGAGAGAGGTTTTTTCTGTGAAGAAAAATGTTTTTGTAAGGAGGACCTTCCAAAGCATTTAAATCCAAAACCAGATTTAAGGAGCAAAGCCATTACTGAACAGATGATTTCCTCATTGGGGTTTTTGGCCTTCAAACATGAGCACTGTTAAATGTACTGAAGAGTACAGGGGTTGGACAATGAAACTGAAACACCTGTCATTTTAGTGTGGGAGGTTTCATGGCTAAATTGGACCAGCCTGGTAGCCAGTCTTCATTGATTGCACATTGCACCAGTAAGAGCAGAGTGTGAAGGTTCAATTAGCAGGGTAAGAGCACAGTTTTGCTCAAAATATTGAAATGCAGACATTATTATGGGTGACATACCAGAGTTCAAAAGAGGACAAATTGTTGGTGCACGTCTTGCTGGCGCATCTGTGACCAAGACAGCAAGTCTTTGTGATGTATCAAGAGCCACGGTATCCAGGGTAATGTCAGCATACCACCAAGAAGGACGAACCACATCCAACAGGATTAACTGTGGATGCAAGAGGAAGCTGTCTGAAAGGGATGTTCGGGTGCTAACCTGGATTGTATCCAAAAAACATAAAACCACGGCTGCCCAAATCACGGCAGAATTAAATGTGCACCTCAACTCTCCTGTTTCCACCAGAACTGTCCGTCAGGAGCTCCACAGGGTCAATATACACGGCCGGGCTGCTATAGCCAAACCTTTGGTCACTCATGCCAATGCCAAACGTCGGTTTCAATGGTGCAAGGAGCACAAATCTTGGGCTGTGGACAATGTGAAACATGTATTGTTCTCTGATGAGTCCACCTTTACTGTTTTCCCCACATCCGGGAGAGTTACGGTGTGGAGAAGCCCCAAAGAAGCGTACCACCCAGACTGTTGCATGACCAGAGTGAAGCATGGGGGTGGATCAGTGATGGTTTGGGCAGCCATATCATGGCATTCCCTTGACCCAATACTTGTGCTAGATGGGCGCGTCACTGCCAAGGACTACCGAACCATTCTTGAGGACCATGTACATCCAATGGTTCAAACATTGTATCCTGAAGGCGGTGCTGTGTATCAGGATGACAACGCACCAATACACACAAGAAGACTGGTGAAAGATTGGTTTGATGAACATCAAAGTGAAGTTGAACATCTCCCATGGCCTGAACAGTCACCAGATCTAAATATTATTGAGCCATTTTGGAGTGTTTTGGAGGAGCGAGTCAGAAAACGTTTTCCTCCACCAGTATCACGTAGTGACCTGGCCACTATCCTGCAAGAAGAATGGCTTAAAATCCCTCTGACCACTGTGCAGGACTTGTATATGTCATTCCCAAGACGAATTGACGCTGTATTGACCGCAAAAGGAGGCCCTACACCATACTAATAAATTATTGTGGTCTAAAACCAGGTGTTTCAGTTTCATTGTCCAACCCCTGTATATGGCTCTGCCTGGGGTCAGGGGGCACAACTCTGCTCCACACGCTTGAGAAAGTCTGTGCGATCATCTTGACATGTGTGGCTTTGCACCATATTGCTCTGGACAGTTTAACTTGTCGCTCCACGTTGCGGTTAACTCATCCAGCTGAGGTTGGTCAAGCGGAGACAGGACCTCATCCTGCACTTTTAAAATCTGAGTTTTTAGCTGCTTATGTTTGGGAAGTTTTCTATTAAAATGACACAACATTTGTAGAGACTTTATTTACACAACAAGCTAATTCAGGTTTTCATCGACCTTTAAATGTGTTTTTGAAAACTTAACTTTTTCTTTAACTATGAATAAATAAGGCTGTGGTACGTTAATGCTGATTGTTTTCAGCTGCCACATTTATCACCGCTTCGTTATTTGTCAGCTCGGATCGGGCAGGACACACTGTTTTCTTAAATCACACATAGAACTTGCCGTACGCGGACATGTAACCTTCCAAGTTTACTGTTTTCATGTCTGACCAGTCACTGAAGAATCAAACAGCAAATACACCATCATCCTGAACATCAGGAAGACCTCCGGTGTCTGAAAGGTACTGAGTACATCTCAGTTTCCAGTCGTTGTTGAAACCCACAGCAGTGTTGTCGTGGATCATATGACCATCATGACCATGACAATCTGATAGAGACTTCATTACTTGGAGGAGGTTGCATCAAACTAGTAGTTGGTCATTTAGACTGGTCATGTGGCCTTCAGGGGTACCAGACCACCTCTGACTGAGGTCTGATGGGTCAGATATCAGTTCATCATGAGTCTGTTTATGCTCGTATTCTGTCAGAGCTGTCCTCCTGTATTTTGATAACCCATGTTTGGACCCTGGGTAAAACATCTCAGTGTGTTAAACTGTAGTAACAATTACTCAATCTGTTTGTTTGCATTACAGCATCACCAATATCATATTATGAATTTGTCATTGACCCCAACTCGTTTTCCCGGACAGTGGAGAATATTTTCCACACGTCTTTTCTCATCAGGGTGAGAAATCTGCTTATTTTTATGGCTTTTAACCAAGCTTTCTTTCACTCTAGTGACTCTAAACAGGTTTAACATTGTTGTTTCGGTTTCAGGATGGTTTGGCACGGCTGTATTTGGATACTGACAAGTTACCTTGTATAGGTGGGTATCTGCAAGGATCTCTTTATATCTCCTCATATCAAAGTATTTTATCTTTTTATGTTTTTAATGTCTCAGAGCCTGTGGAAGAGGCAGAGGTGGAGGCTGCAGGTTCATTCAGCCGCAAACAGTGCATTGTTTCTATCAGCCCGAAGATATGGAGGGTGAGCAGCTTTTAACTTCTCTGCTGAATTATTCCAGAGAAAACTCAGTATCCTATAAAATGTTCAATTACAGGTTCTGGCAAAAGCATTCATGCCTCTTAAATACATTTTGTCTCATTAATGCATTATAGCCACAAACCTTCATGTATTTTATTAGGATGTGATAGATCAACACTAGGTATTAATCATTATGTGATGGAAGAAAAGGAATTCATCGATTTCACTTTGGTTTAGTTTTCTTTTTTACAAATAAAATGCATTTGTATTAAACCCCTTTTACTCTCATACCCCGAAATAAATTCCATTGCAGCCAGTTTCCTTTAGATGTTATATAATCAGTGAATATGATCCACCTCTGTGTGTAATTTGTTCTCAGTATACATCCAGCTGCTCTGTGAACGTTTCAGTGGTTTGTTAGAGAACATCAGTAAACACAGCATCATGAAGACCAAGAAGCACAGCAGACAGGATCCCAACCTTCAGACATGAAATCTCACATAATTACGCTCAATCCACAATCTGAAAATGAAGAGCATAAGGCACAACTGCAGATCTACCAGGATGTGACTGAGCAAGAGAGCATTAAGCAGAAAAGCATCCATGGTTCAAGGTAACTCTGTAGGAGCCGCCAAGATCCACAGCTCAGGTGGAGGAATCTCTCAACTATTAGTCGTGTACCCCAACAAATCTTTATGGGAGAGTGGCAAGAACACAGACGTTGTTGGAAAAAAAGCTATGAGAAGTTTCATTATCAGTTTGTAGGAGAAATGGCAAACATGGAAGAAGATTCTTTGGTCAAATGAGAACAAAATTCTATTTGTTAGCCCACAGAAAACTAATGCCCTTTTCCCACAGACTCTACTTTGGCCGGCTTCACTCCACTCAGCCCATTTTGTGCCTGTTTCCATTACTGACTTTTCTAGCTCTTTTGGTCCCTGCTCATTAACAGGTCCCATCAGGCCTAAGCATGGCCAAAATGTAACAGACTGCTGGTCATTGATGGGCCATGGGCGTCATCAAGGGCATAAGAAAGTGTTCGACGAGGTAGCGAGAGAACGATAAGCTACGGATTTTACCACAATCCGCAGTGTAAGGATTATGATTATTGATTAATTAATATTTATCAGAAATTATAATTAAAAATCATAATTCAGAAAAATTATTTCTTAACCAAAAATCATTACTCACGATTAGAAATCATCGATGTCTTCTGGTGTTCTGATTATGGGTTCAAAGACCTTAATTACAATTAGTTCATTATCATTAATAATTGATCATTATTAACTGTCACTGTTTAGTCAACCGCTTCACCGAAGTTGGGGGAACTTTGACCTTATTTTGACAGATAAATCACTCTTGCACGAAATAAACACAAACGCTTCTCTTAAATATATATGTGAAGATTTATTGAAGCCATATAATTCTGATATCCTACCATTCTGGTCCGAAAACCTTCACCTAACTAACAAGCACTATTCTACACAAAGGAGATAAATAGGACTACCTAACAATAATAATAAAAGGAAATGTATGCGCATTGACTGTCTAAGAAGATCAAATAAGCAGTTTTATGGACAATATGTGCAATTTGGGTTAACTTAGAAAGAGAAGCCCTCCTGGTGTGCTGATGTCTCGACTGGAAAAACTCTAGTAATAAAACTGGGACAAAGGAGTGGTCAGGCCATGAGGTTCAGACCGCAGCTGCTCCAACTTAAAAAAAAGACGGTAAACTTCTCATATGTCCAAAACAGGGAAAATATGAAGAACCGTTTAGTCGACTGAATCACAAGGGGTCTCCTTGGAAATAAAACCTCTGTGGGTTTCCACCTTCGATCGTTCTATGAATCCTCTGACCTTCTATAAGACAGATTTCCAGCTTTCAAGCTCTTCTGGGTATGGCCTTGTGGAGGAAAAGTTCGCCTGCGAGCTTTTGTCTCTCCAGATATGTGCCTCCATTGCGTCGTCCCGTGAGACACGCTGGAAATGGCAACGAAAGTTTATTTTCGCCGGGCTTCATAATCCCGGGTGAGAGCTGCGCATGTCGAACTGCACAGCCCAGCTGGTCTATCCCCCAAAATGGATGACGCCAACAGCAGTGCTGGGAAAAGCTCAAAAAACTCAAGAGCAACTACGAAAATATTAAGGACCACAATGGCATTTATGGCCATCGTCCCACGAGTTGTGGGCAGGAGGGCTGGTTTGGACTCCACAACCTCCCTGTTTTAAGAGGACATTATGTGCGACAGAGTTTATTTTACTCTGCAGCGCCACCTCCAGCCGTCAATGGAAACACAACAGGTTTCGTGCCGAGTAGAGTGAGGTAAAGTGGAGTGGAGCCATGCTGAGAGGCATTACACTACATATCTCCCTGAACAAAGCATCCTCGCTTTAACATCTGCCGGTGGCAGAATCATACTGTGGGGATGCTTTTCTTCAGTAGATGCAGGGAATTTGGTCTGGGTTTATGGGAAGATGTGTGGAGCAAAATACAGGTACGCTTTACCTCAGGAGGACTGAATACACATACATGCCACACTTATACAGGTCCTTCTCAAAATATTAGCATATTGTGATAAAGTTCATTATTTTCCATAATGTCATGATGAAAATTTAACATTCATATATTTTAGATTCATTGCACACTAACTGAAATATTTCAGGTCTTTTATTGTCTTAATACGGATGATTTTGGCATACAGCTCATGAAAACCCAAAATTCCTATCTCACAAAATTAGCATATTTCATCCGACCAATGAAAGAAAAGTGTTTTTAATACAAAAAACGTCAACCTTCAAATAATCATGTACAGTTATGCACTCAATACTTGGTCGGGAATCCTTTTGCAGAAATGACTGCTTCAATGCGGCGTGGCATGGAGGCAATCAGCCTGTGGCACTGATGAGGTCTTATGGAGGCCCAGGATGCTTCGATAGCGGCCTTTAGCTCATCCAGAGTGTTGGGTCTTGAGTCTCTCAACGTTCTCTTCACAATATCCCACAGATTCTCTATGGGGTTCAGGTCAGGAGAGTTGGCAGGCCAATTGAGCACAGTGATACCATGGTCAGTAAACCATTTACCAGTGGTTTTGGCACTGTGAGCAGGTGCCAGGTTGTGCTGAAAAATGAAATCTTCATCTCCATAAAGCTTTTCAGCAGATGGAAGCATGAAGTGCTCCAAAATCTCCTGATAGCTAGCTGCATTGACCCTGCCCTTGATAAAACACAGTGGACCAACACCAGCAGCTGACACGGCACCCCAGACCATCACTGACTGTGGGTACTTGCCACTGGACTTCTGGCATTTTGGCATTTCCTTCTCCCCAGTCTTCCTCCAGACTCTGGCACCTTGATTTCCAAATGACATGCAGAATTTGCTTTCATCCGAAAAAAGTACTTTGGACCACTGAGCAACAGTCCAGTGCTGCTTCTCTGTAGCCCAGGTCAGGCGCTTCTGCCGCTGTTTCTGGTTCAAAAGTGGCTTGACCTGGGGAATGCGGCACCTGTAGCCCATTTCCTGCACACGCCTGTGCACGGTGGCTCTGGATGTTTCTACTCCAGACTCAGTCCACTGCTTCCGCAGGTCCCCCAAGGTCTGGAATCGGCCCTTCTCCACAATCTTCCTCAGGGTCCGGTCACCTCTTCTCGTTGTGCAGCGTTTTCTGCCACACTTTTCCTTCCCACAGACTTCCCACTGAGGTGCCTTGATACAGCACTCTGGGAACAGCCTATTCGTTCAGAAATGTCTTTCTGTGTCTTACCCTCTTGCTTGAGGGTGTCAATAGTGGCCTTCTGGACAGCAGTCAGGTCGGCAGTCTTACCCATGATTGGGGTTTTGAGTGATGTACCAGGCTGGGAGTTTTAAAGGCCTCAGGAATCTTTTGCAGGTGTTTAGAGTTAACTCGTTGATTCAGATGATTAGGTTCATAGCTCGTTTAGAGACCCTTTTAATGATATGCTAATTTTGTGAGATAGGAATTTTGGGTTTTCATGAGCTGTATGCCAAAATCATCCGTATTAAGACAATAAAAGACCTGAAATATTTCAGTTAGTGTGCAATGAATCTAAAATATATGAATGTTTTATTTTCATCATTACATTATGGAAAATAATGAACTTTATCACAATATGCTAATATTTTGAGAAGGACCTGTAGGTTTTTACTGTATATGTAAAATATTTAGAAAACTGTCATTTTCTTTCTGCCATTATCATTCACCACTCTATGTAGCTCTGTCACATAAAGTCTGAATAAGATGGGCTGAGTTTTGTGGCTGTAAAATTACAACAGGTCAAAATAGTTGAAGTGGTTTGAATACGTTTGTCAGGCACTGTTGTGTAATTAATCATAACGTATTTTCTGTTATTTCTGTTCTTTTTCAGGAGCTAATAAATGTTTTTGAAATCAAAGAGACAATAATTCAGGCACCAGAGACACAGAACGAGTGACGACGCTTCCTTCTTTCTTACAATTTTTAAAAATGCCAGTTTTTTGTTTTTTTTTATACCTGTTTGGTCCAAACACATTTGTTAGGATTTCATGTGACCAAATAGTCTGTGAAGGTTTTTCTGTGCATTGTTTTTTATTCATGGAGAAAAATAAATAGCTTTAACCTTTTTACAAATTATATTTGTGCCATGAGGGAAGTCAAATGTGACATGATATTTTTTATAGCTGTGATAATATAATGACAAGGCAGTCTGAAAAGTCACCTTCATAAATATTAACCTATTGACAAAAACACCCAAATCAAAGATTTTCTGATCTTTAAAGGTATTTAAACAAAGACCTGATAAAATGTTACTTCCTGAAGATGTCTGGCTGACTTCTGTTTTATTCTTTTAAAGCCTTTTTCTTCTTGTATTGTACCGAAAGAACCTGTTAAAGTTCACACTTTTCTCTCCAGCTTTAGCCTCTCTGTAATACTTAGCGCTATGTTGTGGTCCATGTTACATGTTTTTGTTAATTACAAATTGTCTTTATCAAACAAAATATTATTTGCTAAAGCTCTTGTTTTCTGCAACATTTTTAGCAGTTATGAGATTTCATTCAGCTCACCACACCAGTACAGCCTCACTGTGATGCTCCAGCAACAGCATCCTTGCATTGTCTTGGTCTTTTAAAGAGACAGGCGCGTTTTCTGCTCCCTCCCATCCCTTCCTCTTTCCCCTGGCTGAGATTTGTTTTCCCCTCCTAAGCAGAGCACCAGTCCGCTCTTCTGTGCTGTGATTTAAAGCTTGGCAGGATCTGAGGCTGCAGAGAGCATCTCCTTTTTTCTACTCCTTCCACCTTCACTAGATTGGATGGGATTTTATGTAACAGTGACTGAAGAATATATGTCACGGGAAGACCACAGGCATTCCAAGCAGTGATGCATACACTCAAAGACAGACACGGAGGCGCGCAAAAGCAAGCTTCTGCAGTGATCTGCTTGCTCTGGCAATGCTGAGGCTGACTGATAACGATGCAGTTCTGCAGGAAGGTGCTCTGCAGGCCTTGTAGTGCCAGGGTCACTTCGCCAGAGGAGGACATGGAATACAGGATGGGGAGCTGCATCAGAACCTCACACAAACAGGTAAACAGAGGGGACGCACTGTGTGGAATGGAGGCGTTTCATTCAGGGAGAGGGAAACTATTCTGGTGCTGGAGAACGGGTGAAAGCAGCAGGAAAGTTTAGAGGGGAATTGGAGGCAGAGTGCATTACCCTATCCAGAAGACAAACAAGGGACTAGTATGGAGGCTGGTTTGTGCAAAACAGCTGATCAGATTCATGCTATTTATAGAGATGGTGTGTAGTCTGCTGTGCAATGCTGAAAGTGGCCTTTAAAGATGGCAGATAATAAAACCAGATCTGCTTTCAACTGTCTGCTGTCAGTGTGAAGATGTTGCTTCTGTTTCATGGGGCTGCTCTGAGTTTACCTCACTAGGTCTGTAGTTGTGCGCATGTGTCTTTACAAATCAGTCGCCAAGCAAGCACCAGCACCCTGACAATGCCACGGTAAATAAATGTGAACTGTACAGCTACAGGTGGCATGAGCGCTGTAACTCCTGCAGCCAGTTGTAGTGCTTTGCAGACACCTCAACCCTTGAACCTTTCCACATGTCATGTTACAACCATAAAGGGCAATGTGTTTTGTTTGAGATTTTTTGTGAAACCAACAAAACAAAAGTTGTGTATAATTATGAAGTGGAAATAAAAACAAAGATCCATCCATACCGCTTGCAGGGATGCCCATCTCCAACCGTCACTAGACGAGTCAGGATACATCCTAAACAGGTCATCAGTTAATTACACTGGAACAAACAATAATGCACTCACTTATACCTGAGGGCAGTTTAGAGACTAATTGCCTTAACATGCATATTTTTGGAGTGTGGCAGAAAGCAATGATTGCACGAGGAAAACATGCGAACTCCATGCAGAAAAGCCCTGGCTAAGATTTAAACCCAGTACTTTCTTGCTGCAAAGCAACAGTCCAGACCATAGAAAGAGAGTAGAATGCATTTTATCCAATCAACTTTACTCTAAAAAAAAAAAATCAAGTGCAACCAGTTGCGTCAGAAGTCACCTAAATGGTAAATAAATTCAGCCCCTTTTGTGCACTCCACAAATCAACAAAGCTTATCGAAGAGTTGCAAGAAAAAACCAATAAGAACTTAGATTTGTGAGGGGCGTGTGGAAGAAAGTGGTCCCATCAGATGAGACCAAAATTACACTTTTTGGCCTACATGTAAAATTATCACTGCACATCACCCTGAACACAATATCTGATGATCATACATGGCAGTGGGAGCGTCATGCTGTGGTTTGCTTTTCTGAAGCTGGTCAAATTTGATGGGAATCTGGAAGAGGCTAAACGCTTGGCAATCCCAAAAGAAAATCTGTTAGAGGTTGAAAAAAACTTGAGACTGGGGAAGAGCTTCACCTTCCAGGAGGACAACAATCCTGAACATACAGCCAGAGCTACAAGGGAATGGTTTAGGTCATATTCATGTGTCAGAATGGAAAAGTCGTAGTCCAGACCTAAATCCAACACCTAGTTAATCAGATTTATATTTGCAAAATATTGTATCATTTTCCTTTCACTTCACAGTGGTTATATTATAAACAAAATCAAAGGGTTTGAATCACTCTGAAAGCTGCTGTGCATGAGCTAAGAGGCCTTACACCTCCATCTTACTGTTAGTGTTTCTGTTTGTTTACAATTCATCCAGCTACCACCTCCCTCAGCAGACATGGCTACTCCAGCTCCAGTTTGGTCCCCACCCATCACTCCCTCCCTTTCCCATACACTTGTCCCCACGTCTGCTCCTGCCCTGCGTTCATGGCTAAAATAGCAACAGAGAAACCGGGGTTCCTCAGGAGACACGACAGAAACATTGGTTTGACAGTAAACACACTCAGGAGGGTCTTTGTCAAACCTGAACGTTGGAAACTGTCTCATTATTTGCAGTGGTGAGTAGTCTGTAGTTGGTACATTGAATCTGTGTGCAGTTTTGTCAATTGTCAACAGCATTGTTTCGAAGAAATTCAAATGAAAAGGTGATAGATGGTGAGGACTGTAGGTGCTTCGCTTTTATTTGTATATTTGATATACTGTATGCATTGGTTTAAATGCATTTAATGCAGCTATATTTACAAGATTGAGCATTGTTTTAATCTGCTGTCTGCAACAATGAATAAAATGTTCTTTTAGAAAAATTAGAACATAAAATTATCTATTTGTAGAAATAAAGATATAAATCTCACTCTGTTTTTGTTAGTGGAGGTGAGAAACAGGGCAGGAAATGGTAAACTCACACACATGCTCCTCCATCCAAACCTTCAAGGGCTCATGTTATATGATAAGCATGCAATGATGAGGTGAGAAGTGACCTGGCGGGGGCTGAATCATATGATTTCCTCTCAGTGCTCTCTCTGTGCGGCCAAAAGGCTGTGAAACACTGCTGCTGGCTATGGGGTATACGCAGGTTGGTGTAAAGAGGGGGGCTGAAATTACACCCCATTCACACAAATAGCAGGCAGGGCAGATGAGCTGCCACACTGCTGAATAAGTGAGAATTATGATGTGAGGAGACTGTGTTATCCTTCTTGTAGAGGATAATTGTTGGAAACGCGTTAGAGAAAAACGATTTGCAGAGAGGTCACGGACGCAGCTGGGAGGCATGCATGACAAATCGTGCATAAGGCTGGAAGAAAGCAGTAAATATGAGACAATGCTATTAATAATGTCTTGCATATTCAGGTCAGTGCTTTCCGACTGAGCAGTGAGCTGGCATAGAGTCCCTGGAGTCATACAAGGAATGCAAATAAAAAGAAAATGTCAGAGAGTGAATTTTACAGGGTTACAAATGCTGCTATGTAATTTTAGTCAATGTCTGGTTACAACTTCTGATTTACAAGGACCTAAGTTTTAGATATATGCATTATACTGGACATCCTGGATTAAAGTTGCCTCCCTGCCCAGACAATACCAGCAACACTGCTGAGATGCAATCTGTTATTTACCATGTGAGGATTACCTTGTCCAGTCTCAGTCTGTGTCAACGATGTTACAACATACAACTTCAATACAGTTTAAAAACAAGAACTGGGTGAAGAAGTTCGAATTTATTGTGAATTTTTGCAAATTTACTCAGTATCAATGTTGGATCAAATACCGTTTATGCACGCACTTCCACAAATATTTTGGTTAAATGTCATTTAGATAGTTACAGAGAAGCTACATGCTTTTGTAGCCATCGGCAATCTTTTGGCATAAATCGATCTAGATGGTGAACACTTTTCTTTTTAGAAATGGTAAAGTTGATCTAAAGTTGATTCAGCTTTAAAGTATAGTTCACAAATATTCAATTGGATTAAGGTCGGAGCCATTCCAGATGCTTAATGCTAGCCTGTTTACACCATTACAAAACCACTTTTGATGTGCTTCTGAGATCTTTGTCCTGTTGGAGCACCCAGCTGGGCCCACATTTCAACCACCTGGCTTGTTGTTGAGACCTGAAGTTGAATAATTTTGAGGTAGTCCTCTTTCCTGAATGTACCATCCACTTTGTACAATGGATCCTAATGACTGGCAGCAAAACAGGCCCTCAACATGATGCTGCCACCACCATACTTGACTTTTGGTACAGTGTTCCTAGGACTATAAAGCCCTAAACTGGACTCCTTTAAAAATTAGGTCAATCTTTATCTTTCTTTCCATGAGGGCAGCTGTAAATTTCAGTCAAGCTTGAAGGTGTAGATTGTAGAGCAGACGGTTCTTTCTTGGTTGATGCCCTCTCAGTCAATGACAATGTAAAACTGGTCATGTGGTTGGTACTTGCACCTAACTGGGTGTTCTAACAGAAAATACACACACAAAACTTAGTTAAGGAAAGCCTACAATAAACTTCTTGAATTGCCTCCCCAGAGCCCTGAACTTAGCCCTATTAAGAAAAATATAGACTGTTCTCAAAAGCCGGGTCAATGCCAAGAAACCAACCATTTTAAATGAGCCCTACCATTTTTGATAAGAAATGGTCAAAATTCCATCTAGATTTATGCCAGGACCTTGTTAAAGGCTGAAAGTTCTTACCGGTGCTGTAGATGCTCTGATTTTAGGAATCAGAGCCACAAACTACACTATACACCAGAAATATTCCAAATATTTCTATCGATCATGATGGTGTTTTCTTACTTTTTAAATCCCATCAGCAGATATAAACTGCACTTTAGCCCTGCTGGTAGGTCTTGGCATCAGTCTGTTAATCTCTTAAACAGCACACATATTCTCCATTCCTTCTCACCCTGTGACCATTCAAGCTCATACCAAAGAGTCCCTAATCCTGCAAGAGTATAAATCTCTAACTGTTGAGGGGCCCACAGATCCCCTGTTTATTCTGTCTCTGTGTTCAGCAGCAGAACGGTCGCATGCTGACGGACTCTCTGTTCATAGTGTCTTTCAGCCAGCTGATGTGAGAGGCCGTTGGTCTGGGCAGGTGTGGCCCTTCACCTGGCTGAGCCATGGGGAACGAGAGCAGCACAACTGAGACATTGGTAAGGGCAAGATTGCTACTTGCTCCACCACTGTGCTGCTTTACATATCTCGAACTATTCTGAGCACGGAGGACTAACAAATCTAACATGTAGTTTTGTTATTACTAACTTTTGGATGTTTGTAACAAAGGCTTTTCCAATGAGCATTAACATTAAAATCATGATTTGCTTCTGAATAGGCTGAAATAAATTCTCAAAGTTTGATGAATAACGCTACAAAAATGCACCATATTGATCATGGCACATTTTATGTTCCTAGACACCCTTTGCTGCTTAGTTGCATGTAAAATTTGTTTCTCCTGTTTTTGCTGGACGGCTGTCATACATTTTTACACAGAGCTCCCATGCTGCAGTTTTTTTATTTACAAAGACCATATAGCAAAACACGTGTGACTAAAAGACTTCAAGCATGGAGTTTTGGATTAATCTAATAGGATTAAAATAACCATTTGTGTCATGTACAGCTTAGAATCAGCGTCCAGAACCCACACAGAGTAGGTAAAATTGGGGTTAAGCTCTTATCCCGTTTTCCTGAGAACAGGCTTTGAGCAAGGTCTTTAAAAGTCAGAAAAATACTTACAGTTCATAATCAGAGTTAAATTACTTAAAACGTTTTAAATACATGAAGATTTACACAAACTAAATCTAAAAATATATGTAGATGTTTCTTCAGTTTGTACCTGTGCCCATTAATTGCTTCTTCCATCAACGTTGTATTAATTTGTCCTGTGATTTGCAGCTCTGGCTGAGGAATTCAGGTGGTATTATGCTAAGAAAAAACCCCACAAATCCATGACAAGAGATGCACCAAATAACAGGCAGGAGATTGGAACCGTACGATTTTTCTTAGATCGGCTCTGATTCATTAAATGCACCTAAACTAAGAACTCCCACCAAATATGGTCAAATAATACATCAACCAACAGCATGTACTGTAATGCACTGTTTTTAGTTAAATAAAAATCAAACCTATTCTTTGATGTGTAAATGAGGATAAACTTGTAATTTCTTAATTAACTATTTGCTTCAAAACCTCTTTACCTTTACTATTGTTACCTTTACTAATGAAACTGCAGCACATTTTTGTTTTTTGTTTGTTATAGATCTTAGACAAAAAAAGGGAATATATCAAAATTGTCTTGTTAACTGTAGGAAATCGTTGAAGTTAGGTTGATGGTGATTGTGTGTTGTTGATTTTTTTGTTTAGGTATAAAATTTGAAAAATGGTCTTAAAAACTCTCAGATTTTACTTTCTGAAACTTGCAGAAGCCCTGGAAAAATGTAAGCCAGCGGTTCTCAAAGTTTTCTAACAACCAAGAAGGCAAACCTACGTTTTCAAAGTACCTCCCCACAAATAGATATTTTAAAACAGTAAAGCAGATTTAGTTAGTCTGATTATATTATAAAAACAAACAAAAAACATTCTTATCCATTGGCCCTGGTTTAAGGATGCAATAAAGAATGCATTCCAATTTCTCTCCAAAATGTTTGCAAAAATCAATGTGCTAAAACATAATATTTTTGTGGCTGTTGTTCTGTATCCATTTTATAGGTTCGTATTTACCTTGCAAATAATTGTGCCGTTTTTCTATAACACTAAAGGTAGCTCAGGCAACACGAATGGTAATTGTACCATAGTTTAAAAACTACGGACGAAGCTATTTGCGAACAAATCATTAAAGCAACTCAAACGTCTATCGGTTACATTTACGCCGCTTTTCTCTTTAAAACCTGTCTGTGAACTATCTAATTCCCGTTACAGCCAGAAGAGGGCGCTCCAGAAAACGTGGTTCTGTTTCCACCTAAGGAAAGTCGAATTGAAACCGTGCAGGTACAATAATCTGTGAATGCGTGTTAGTGTGAAAGCCTTTGTTAACACCAGCTTGTAAAGGTAAGATGTTTTGAGTGCTTTTTGCGGTGAACACTGTGCTTGCTACGCTGCGGTGTTTCGCGGTGCTGGTTCAGTACTTTAGAGAGGGAACACATCATCGTTTTGGAGATATAACTATGGCAAGCCATGTGTGCATTTATTCCATATCCTTGCAAGCAGGTGGTTTGGTTAAACAGATGCTGCAATTAATTACTTATACGTTTTTTTTGTATTGTAGTCGATATTCAATTTAAATTGTCACAACATTTTATTTTATACTTCTCTGAAACCTGTAGATCCTTCAGACCTGAACACAGGGGAAATAAAAAAACAAAAAAAAATTGTTTTACGTTCTCAATAAACCAACAATAGAACCACATAAGCAGTCAATATACTCAGTTGTGTACAGGAAAGCTATTTGTGGTGATAATGATGATTATCAGCTTCACAGAGAGGTTAGATGCCTGTGTCTGTTGGAATAGTACAATCAGAGCTTTAGTACTTTCTCAGCTTGTCTTGTGAATCATATAAAAGAAAAGAGGAAAAAATACGATACATTGGTGCTGCATGCTTGCTTGAAGGATGCAGTTTAACAGTGTATTAAATGTTTACTCAGAATATTATGTTTTTTAAGTTTCAGGTTGGAAAAATGAACAGAAAGGTCTCCTGTTAGAGGAGCTGTGCACCATTTAACATTCCTGTTATCTGCTGGGAGTCTTGCTTTCTCTTGGGCTTTGAATGAACCTCAGACATTTCTCGACATGTAGTAAACACTGTCTCCTTTTAAAAAGCTTTCTGCATCTTCGTGTTTTGTTTGACCTTATTTTCATACACCTCAGTAAAAATAAAACTTTTTGCTGTAGCTAACAATGCAGTAAAAACCTTACTTGCACTTTTGAAGATTTTTACCTCAGTAAATCTTTCACACTACTGTACAGTCATCAGAAAACTTGTTGCTGTTGTTGTTTTAAAAGTACAAAATACAAGGAAATACATTCTTATTAAAAGGCATGGCCGGGAAAGAGATTCTCACAGTATAGTAACTTTTAATAAAAAAATCCCGCTGGTTTTTTGGTAGTAGGCCAGATTTTACGACTGGAAATATTTTCTGAGCTAAATTGGTTTTTGTTGTGGAAACATTCTGTGGCTTCTTCCTTGACTAGCAGTGCACAGCAACAGGTTTGGGGTGAGCACCAAGTTATTCTAATTTTAGCAGTTGTAATACCATAACTTCAGTATATCCTGATGCTGGAAACTGGCCTGTGCCTTATTAGCTTGTATTGCTAATGGTAGCTAGCCTGGCCACTGAGCACATTAATCCTACTGGTCTCTAAACTTGGACTTGGAGTGGTTCCAACTTACGACTTCAGAAGTAAATGGAGCACAGTCTAAGTAGCCAGTGCCACCACCACTCTTTCGTGGTTCATTGTGGTCTGCCGTAGCTTGTTGTACCAGAAGTTTTCCAACTTATCTCCTCTGCTTCACTTTTGAGAAGTTTTTGATAAAACAAAGATAAATGTGCTTGAATAAGTCATCTTTTTGATTGTTTACTTGTACCACAGTTTGGGAACCGTGGGTCCAGAGTACATTCTGGTCCCCTTTAAGGGTTTCACTGCATGCCCAACCTTTGGCCTGATTCCTAGCATTCACCTGCATATGTACGGGAGATACAGTAGGAAGCCCGGGGCAGAGTTAGTTATACAAAAATGGGAGAAAGGAAGAGGGATTGTTGTTGGAGAAGGGGACAGAAAGAGAGATAGAGAGGAGAGGTGAAGAGAGTTTGCATTCAATGGGGGAGGAGAAAACTCAGTCAGCACTCAAGTCATTTAGCGTTTCAGCAGCAAGGAGCGCTGTGTTTGTCAGTGCGAGCTAGTGTAGTGTTTCTGCTCTTCACACACACTGCAAAAAAAAACAGAGCAGGCTTACGGAAATTTAACAGGGGAGCGGCAGCAGCTGAGGAGGAGGAGGAACTTAGCTGAGTCAGTGCAGGAGAGAAGAGGGAGCGTCAGCAGCATGTGTTGCAGCATGTTTCAGTGCCGCCGTCTGCCCCCCATCAAAACACTGATTCCTGCAGAGGCTGGCTCCACACTGAGCATGACACAGTGGTAGCAGAGGAGCTGCTCTGTAGAGTCACCTTCAGCACAGCGAGGCACACTGCTGGGTAAGTGCAGCACTCACACTCAGAATCGGAGCAAACTCCTCTTTTTCTCCTCTCAACAGGAGTCATGTGTGGGCAATTAAAGTTTTTATAAGCACATGACGTGTTGGATTAACGTGACGTACCACTGGCGAAGGTTTCCGGGCAACTTCAGTCTGTGTTCTGTTTTCTTCCTGTGGGTTAATTAATACCAGCAACTCCTCTGTGTGGTGTTAAATGAAACAAGGACTGGTTTTCCACCTCACTGACCCATCTGTTGACCTTTAAAGGACCAGTAAGATGGTGGATCATTGTTGGTTGTAAACTTTTTGAAACTGGTGCACCTCCTTTTCATACAGGCGTATTATTGCTGTATGCAGGTGTAGAATAAAGTCATTTATTAATCGGATTATGTAACGATACAGAAAATAGAAACAGCAGTGAGATCATAGGCATTCGAAGTGACACCCCTGCAGCAGCACTTTTTCATTGGATTCCTTTTATTCTCCATTTTTGTTTGTGTTTTATGCTCTTTTGTGATTTTTCTTTTTGAAAAGGAGTGCTGCAGAGACACCTTACACTAAACTTGTAAAAATACTGCTGAATGCTTTTTTTGCATTGAGTTTTCATTTGCGTGTGTGAAAAAGGTTGAATATTTGCTCCTATTCTGAATGTGCCAAATATAGTAAGCTCTCTGTAAGTTTGGCAAAGGTGAGGCTGCAGAATCTCAACTAACTTTATTTGTTAATCTGATTTCAGCATCTGTTTTTAGTCAGTCAAACACTGAAATGTGCAGACAGCCAATTGTAATGTGGCCAAACATTTCTGTATGTTTCACATGGATACATGCTTTGTACAGCTGTCCTGCAAACATGTATTTTAATGGGAATTTTCTCCAGCACCAAGTAGTGTATATCTGTGAAGTGGATGGGAAGTGATAAATGGATTACAATTGTTTTGACAAATAAATGATCATCTGAAAAGCGCAGCATCCATTTGTAATAACTCCCCTTTATTGAAATACCCCTGAATTACCACTTCCTTTAGAAGTCACCTAATTAGTAACAGAGTTAATGTGTTTGTAATTTAATCCTCACACACCTTCCCATGATGAAATTCGGTGCTGGTCGCGTCATGCTGTAGGGATTTGTTTCTTTTGTACATACAGGGAAGCTGGTCAGAGTTGGTATGAAGCTAAATACATGGTCATTCTGGAATAAAACCTGGTTTTAAAGGCTGCAGAAGTAGTGTATATTCCAGCTGGGCAACAACCCTAAACATACTATGAGAACTATGACAAAATTGTTAGATCAAAGTATGTATGTATGTTAAAACATTCTAGTTAAAGTCTACACCTAAATCCAATTGTGCGAAATTGCTAAAATTAATGTTTACAGACACTGTTCATCCAGTCTGACTGAGATTGAGATATTTTGCAAAGAGAAAGGGAAAACATGTAAGAAATATAAAAACACATGTACAATTTCCCTTCCACTACACAGTATATGTTACTTTGTCTTGGTTAAAAATCACATAAAACTCCTCTAAAATACATTGAACTTTGAGGTTTTAGTGTGACAAGATGTGGAAAAGTTCAAGGTGTATAAATATTATCACAGGGCACTGATAACAATAAAACTGTCTCTAAGAAACATGTAATGCACTGATACTGTAAAAACAAAGCTGTAAAGTTCTATCTAACTTCTGCAGACTTCTGTATGTGCCCACGCAAGAAGACTTTATTATACTCCTGCATCTGCATGACGCTGGGTAAAAAAACAAAACATAAGAAAAATCCATGAAATGAAAGAACTTTCCAGGCTCCATTAACTGAGAATGGGGGAGAAATTCCTCTGAATTGCGTCTTGACAGTTGAGTGTTTGGGTGCTATGAAGGCGACGTTGCTGCAACATGATGCCACTGCCAAGTCTGGTGGTGTGTGTGTGTGTGTGTGTCTGTGTCTGTGGTTGGACTATTTTTCAGTAAGACTGACAGAAATCTCGAAAAAATTCTAAATTTAGAGAGTTTGTAGAAGTTTTAGGTTTATTAAACAAAAGAAGCACTGTCTAAATTGACTTCTCTGTAATGATTATACCAACTGTCTGTTATGCTTTGTACCATCTGGTAAGGCTGGTTTTGTCACTTGTGAACGGACTTGCTGGCTTGATAAATGATTTTTGGAGCCGTAACAAAAGTAAATGAAGACTTCCTTGTGATGTTTGTTTAAGGTGAACTCCTGCAGACTGTAATAATCACATACTTTTATCTAATGTGTTTATTGGTCTGAGCAGCACAGTGTGAACAAAGCCGTAGAAGTAAAGTTCGTCCGTCCATCCATCCGTCCGTCTATCTGTCCGTCCGTCCGTAGGAACCCCGTATTACCAGCTCAGTTACTTAACACTAGCACCTGTCTTATATGTTGTAACTCTGTTTTTGTGTATGTATGTAAATAAGAAGTTATACGCAAAAAAATGTCGTTTGAAAACAAAGTGACACACCGAGTCAGGACTGAACACGCTACATGGGCATCAAACACTACGATCAGTTAATGTTGTAGGCTGCTGTCAAATAGGCTGATGGCAGCACACAAGGTAAAATCAGTTGATTTTGTTGTTAGGCCAATATATTAATAACAATAATAGAAAAGCAGGTAAAAAAAGTGTTTAGTGATAGGACAGACTCCAGGTAATCTGCTCTGACTTTGCTGCTTACTTAATAGTTTAACATATGGGTGGAGTTATCACATGTTGTCTGTGAGCATTAATCTCTGGGGTTTTTGGGTTTGCTTCCGACATGCTCATGTTTGTTTAACTACACACTGCAGTATGTTCTGCAGGTGCTCCAGCTTACAGCTTGCTAACATGATATCTTCAATGTTCCACAGACTGAAGCAGAGAGTCTGAGTGGAAGGGACAACCAGGCACTGCTTTCTCAACCAGTGCTTCCAGAGGTCCCAGTCATCACTGGAGTGGAGGAGGGCAGAGGAGCTGCAGACCAGGAGGACAAGGAGGAGCTCGAGTTTCCTCATGACCTTCTTCCCAGTTTGGATTTCAGCAGCGAGCTGAACATCTGGGAGTGCTCACTGGGGTATGTAGAAATATCTTACAGCTGCTTTTTTCACCTCAGAGGAAATTACACACGTATTCTTGCTGTCAAACTAATGAATACATCACACTAAACTTTATTTTACACACAATAACTTTTTTGTGTAAAAAAATATTTATCCCGTGCCCCTTAACACACTTTGAGTGGAAAACATCTAGAATGAAGAATTGTTCCTAATTCAGAAAGTTATTTTGTTATTCATGTCTGCAGTTTTTTAATTATTGTTTTATTTATTAGGGGAAAAGCAATTCAAACTGACCTGTAAAAAAGTAATAACTGGTTGTGTCACCCTTGGTGGCATCAGCTGCCAATCAGGCATTTGTGACAACTGGTAGCGAGTCTTTTACATCCTTGTGGAGGAATTTCGGCCCACTTTTCTTTGCCGAATTGTTTTAATTCAGCCTTATTGGAAGGTTTTCAAGAATGAAAGACCTGCTTAAGGTCATGCCACAGCATTTCAGTCAGATCCAAGCCCTGACTATAACTGGGCTGCTACCCATCACTTAGGTTTTTGGATTTTTGAGCAATTCAGAGGTGAACTTGCTGGTATACTTTGGATCATTGTCAAGCTGCATAACCCAGGTGCGCTTGAGCTTCAGAACCGTAATTAATGGCTGGAATTTCGTTCAGGATTTTCTGGTAGAGATCCGAATTTATGGATCTACTACTGCAAGTTGTCCTGAAGCAGAAAATCAGTCGCAGTTTAACACACCACCATCACCGTGTTTTTCTATCGGTGTGATAAGCTTGCAGGGCTTTAGATTTTGTTTTGGGTTATTTTGTGATACCCTGAATGCGTTGTTTATTTATTCTTGGTGTAATTTTGGGAGGCCGGCCACATTTGGAAGATTTAACTGTGTTTTCCCCATTTGAAGATAATAGCTCAGCCAAAGGTTATTGGCTGGAGTCCCAAGATCTAAAAAAGGCTTTATAACCTTTTCCAGACTGATAAATATTAGTGACTTTATTCCTCATCTGTTCTTGAATTTCTTTAGATCAGGGCATGATATGTTGCTTTTTCAGCCTACTTCATGTTGTCAGACAGGTCCTATAGATGTATCTGGATTATATGTGTCTGGCAGTAATCAGGCCAGGGTGACATGTTCAAGAAAACTGTTAATCAGTTAATTAATGATTTAGTAAGGAGGATAAGTATGTTTTCACATAGAAATGGGTTGAATTTAATAAATATTTTTATTTTCTTTTTAATAGATGAAATAATTTTTTTAAAAGCTTTTCGTATTTTCTTCAGTTATTTTTGGCCAAAAAAAATGTATTTAATCTTAAACAGTTAATTAGGACAAAAAGCTAAATATTGAAGGGGGCAAAATGTTTTCACAGTTTTCGGATATAATTTTTCAGTTTCAAGTGAATGAATATCTGAGTCAGTATTGCGACACCTTTCTTTAAATTATGCAATCAGAATTGCCTAATAAGCCGTAAAAAATTAGGAAAAATAATTTATCCTTCTGATAGGTTGTTGATAGATTAGACTGAGAAATTAAATTAATGTGAGTGGTAGTAGTCTTTATCAATTGCTCCAGCTGCATAGTAGTTGGCACCACAATAATTAGAAAATCCCACTGGTTATCCAGTCTGGTGTGCTCAATTTACCTGACCTGGGAACTCAGACCTGGAAAACGGCAGCACACCTGAGTTGAGCGATTTTAGCAGGAAATCAGAAAAATCTGTAGGATTTGCTAAGTGTGAGGGTGCTTCCTGCTATGGCAATGCTAACCCATAATAATCTATTCCCCTATCATTCAGTGCATTTAAACACTATAGGATGTTCAGAAATATTATACTCTGAGCTGCGCGCAAAACCTTGACTTTCAGACGACTTTCCGACTTCAGCGACAGTTGTTCTTGTATTTCCATTTGGCAACTCAAAAAATCTGACTTCCGAGTGCAATTAAAGGGCACCGCTAATATACACTCAACTTGCGTGTGACGTAATTCCCAAATTGGAGCTCCAACTACCAGAACAAGTCATACCCCGGATATAATATACTTATATCGAAGTAAGAATAAAGAACAGAGAAATTAGTTGTTTTATTCTAAGAAGCAGAAACAAGAACAAAGGACACTTCATACTTAACAAGAACCCAATTGCAGAACTCTTAGTCCTCATAGGTCCGTCCTAATGCAGCATTTGCATATACTAGCAGTTGGTAACAAAACAAAAAACAAGTTCTCCCCAGATGACATGACAAGAACTAGCTGCAAGAACTCCCAAACCAGGGCTAGGACAGAATAGTGTAATTATGTTCTTTCAGCCTTGGGGGAGAGGACAGATTTCTCTGGTCTTACGTTGTACGTTTATATCTTTATGTTGAGACAGTTAATCAATTAAGACTGCTGGTCAGGTTGGCTGACAACATTTGGTTACAAAAGCATTGGAGATCCTCCACAACTTTGAAAATGATTTGTGTGGGAACGTTGCAAATACCTGGTAGAAAACTAAATGGTGAGAAGGATATGAATGATGCATGGTGACGCTGTTCAGATGATTTTTAAGTACCGTCCCTATGGTTGGCTAGTGATGCTAATATTGGTATCTGCTTCACAGCTTCCTGTGGGGTGGTAGTGAGTCAGGGAGGAGGGAAGTAGTCTTACAATCAGAAAGCTGGGGTTTCGACTCCAACGACAAACAGTCGGGTATGAGTACATGAACGTTGCACAGCTAGGTAAATGAGACTCGTAGTGGAAAAGAGCTTCAATGAAATGAGACTCAGCTTGAGATTTATTTTATCTGTGATGACACAAAAAGAAGTGATTTCATTGATTTTTGTTTGGCATTAGGACCACCATCGAGTGAGACAAGAATGAAACTGGCAATGTATGTATTAGACAAACCGGAACAGATTCTAGTTTGACATTCTAGAAAATTTGTGAAAATAGAAGAGAGGGTGATTCTTCCATTTCACGACTACATGTGGTCAAATAATTACCACTACTTCCCTGTTGGAAAATAAAAGAAAAACTTTGTCTACAATCGTGCACTGCTTATAAATAATACCACATATACTAGTTATTCAGTTGAAAGTTAACTCAATAATGATCTGTGTGTCTCCACATTTGCTTATATGTGTGAATCTGTGTCAGCAGAGCTCAGTCTAGCTCCGATGAGAGAGAATGTGAGCAGGTGAACCCTCTGCTGGCGGGCCTGCAGCATCACATGGTTGGACCATTGCTGGTTTTAGACGGAAGGTACCACATGATTGAGCATGCGTCTCTGCTGCAGGACTGTGGTCAGCAGTAAATGAGATCATAAGGTGCTTGGATTTGATCTAATGTTTCTAACTTATGCTTGATCGTAATGATGTCACCGCTGTGGGGCTGCCTGTTGAAGCAGGTTTTATTTTGATGTGTGATGATTAATTTACTCATGATCATGTGACTTATCTGCAAAAATGTTTTTTTTTAAGATCTGCATCCAGGCTTTAATATTTACTGACAATATCACACCCTGCTACAACATAAGCAATGTTTTACTGGATAGTTTAACAATTCAAACTCCAAAAATGAAAGGTAAAGAAAACAACATTCCTGGTTTTTTTCTTTACCCTTTACAGACTTAATGGTCTTAAGATTCATCACTGTTTGAGACATTTGCTTTGTTCCTTTTTCAGGCAGTTGCAGGAATCATTTTGACGCCTGCCAACTGGAAACACTGGAGTTTATTTACTGCTCCGCCCTTTAGTGCAAAGTGCCAAGAGAATTAGATACAGGCTTGAATGGCAGGTTGGTTAGTGAGCAACATGCTGGAAGAGAATTTGTGTTTACAAGGATACAAGGAGTGCAATCACAGCTGACAGATGAAGGGAATAATAATGGTCTTGTTCTGAGGGGGTTCTTGTATTTATGTTCCTCCACCTAAACTGTACTGCATAAAAACCACAAACAAGTGGTGTGGTTTCTGTGCAAAACGCATAAGGGAACTTCGTTTTTCAAGCTGTTTGTCGTGTTGTTTTGGTGTATGGGCATGAACATCAGATACGTTGTTTTTGGTATCGTGTGGGGAAATGAAATGTTATGTATTAAAATGTGCCATAGAGTTCAGAAAGATGAAACCCAAACACAATAAACAGGAAAACATCAGGGAAATTAACTATGACGCAACCTGGCATTTCCTGTACTTCTAACTAAAAGCTAAGCAGAGACTCAGGTATTACATCTTCCTGGCACAAGAACCTCCTCAACTGTGAAATGCAAAAATTTAAGACACTTCAACAATAAAATAATAACTGAGTATAATAGTAAGTTTTGACAAAAACTCACTTATTTACAATTAGATTTTAAAGACACAGTTAATTTGATTCTTTCAAGTTTAATACAATGGAATCTCTTATTTCTAAAGTATAATACAGTCCGGCTGGAATTAAATTAGTCCCTCTTGCCAAGTTTTAAGCCTGTAAAACGGTTTCCTTAAAGTATTGCCCTGGCCTAAAAAATGACATTTTGAGTTCATCTGACAAAAGCACTTTCTTCCTCCGTGTTGGCTGTGTCCCCTCCTTGGCTTGTGACAAACTCTAAAAAGGATTTTTTATGGCTTACTTTCAACAATAGATTTTTTTCTTTTAACACTTAGAACTAATAATGATCCCACTAACCAATTATTCCACCTGAGTTAGGGATCTCTAGCTCCCCTAGAGTTACCATGGGCCTCTCGGCTACTTCTATAATTAATTGTTCCCCAGAAGGACTCATCAGGTTTAGCTTGGTAGGTTTGTGGTTTTGCCAAGCTCTTCCATTTTAGATGATTGATTAAAGACTGCTGCATGAGATGTTCAAAGCTCTGGACATTGTATATGATGGAACAATAATTGCATCAAATAAGGTTAATAAATAGTAAAGTTATATAAATGCACCCCACCCTTGTCCACTCAAGTGTTTTTGTTACATGTTTTAAAGTCACCATAACTATAACATAACTATACAGTGCCTTGCAAAAGTATTTATACAGATTGAACTTATTCCCATTTTGTACCCTTACAATCACAAATTCCAATCTATTTAATTGGGATTTTATGTTGTTGACAATTAAGTTTGAGGCGACTGCTCTCAAACCTGGTTGGACTTTGCCTCTGTTACTTAAATCAGTAATGAGTATTCAAAGTAGGATTTTGCATTTTGAATGCTCTTTACGATGAAAAGACAAAATTATTGCAGGATTGACATTTCAGACTGTCTTCATGATCTTACCTTAGCAATTATTGCAGTTAGCATTAACGGTAAAAGCAGACCTTAACTCTGACACTTCTAAAAAGCTGCCAACATCCAGATTCAACCTGTCCTACCAATATTATTTTCTTTCAAGTAGCTTGTTACATCTCTGTGGTTCCACTGAGTTCCTTTTAAACATCTCACTGATGTTAGAAGTGGCTAACTTAGAGTGTTGTTTATTCAGTAACAGCATTCACACCGAAGAGTGTTATTACTCCGACCTCAAACAACAAGCATGTCTGCATGAATTCATAATGACCAGGAGCAAAAAATTAGACAGTTTCAGTGTGAATTCCTGAATTCGATTGAATTAACAGTTTCATGAGACCATTAATATTGTACGTCTTTACCCTGGGAGCCACTGGGGATCAGTGAGAACTAATTTAATGAAGTTAATTAGATGCGGTTTCTTTGTGTTTTGGTATGGTCGGGAAAAATACGTGCATGTTCTTTTACCACCCATAATGTTAGAAACAGCTAATATTCAGTTCTCGCTCAGAAAAGGCCATCCCAGGCATCCCGAGTGCAACTGTGTGTTGTGTTTGCTGAGCATGCAGGTATGCTCTGCCAATAGCAGTGCTTGATGGCATCGTGAAATGAGCGGCTGTCTGTCTCGTCCTAACTGTGTCACCCTGCCCTCATCTCAGGCCTGATGGCATCCAGCCAGTAATCCCAGATGTCCAGGCTTCACCTCAGCCGGGAATCCTGACACCTTCCCCAACTAACTTCTTGGACCAGGAACTACAAATGGCCCTCCAAGAATGCGAAGAACAAATGGCATCACTTTGCGTACTTGCTTCTAAGGAGTCTGAGATGGCTCAGGATGTAGCATGGAAGACGACCAGTGAAGTGATGTTTAATGAATCCAGGAAGTCGTTCTCGCCACCTCCATTTGCAGTGCAGACAGGACATAGCAACGGGAGCCATGGAAACAACAGTACACATGGAAACAGTGAGGCAGCAAGCAGGCAGACAGATACAGTTGTGTTTAGTTTTAGGGATTACATTCTAGGCACAGAGAATAACTCTGGGAAAATAGCAACTGAAAGAAAAGTAGAAGCAAATCAGAGTCTGGAGGGATGTTCAGAGCTTAAGGCAAAAACATGGATGGATGAACAGAAGGAAAAATCAGATACAAATAAAGAATCTTCAAAAGAACAGAGAAACTTCGAGACCTTAGACCAACATGTTGGTCCAAGTGTCACTACTGAAATAAATAGCTCAAAAGATTTTGATTCAGAGATTAAAGAAGAAGGCCCAAGAAGAAAAGTAGAGACTGCAGCCTTATGGAAAGACTTTACAAATGATGAGCTTGATATTAATGTTTGTACAGATGAGGCTAAGGCAGATTGTTTAGATTCAGCAACATCAGTAGCACTGAAAGAAACAGGCGAGCAAAGTAAGACAAATCAGTCAATGTCAAAATCAGACAAACAGATAAGCACCAAGCAGGTTGGACAGAACAAAGAAGCAAAGAAAAAGAAACACAAGAAAAAGAAAAAGATAGAAAAGGGCGCCGAGAGTGAACGGAAAGCAAAAACCGAGCTTTCGCATTCTGAAATCAAAACACAGAATCTGTCACCGTTGTATGTTTACTCTCGCATAGATTTAACAGAAAATGCTACATCAGAGCTAGACACTGAGCTTCTGACTTGTGGGGAAAAGACTGATTACAAGCAGCAGCTGAGTCCTGGGGGAATGCTAAAGTCTTACCCCCAAATCAGTCTGGATCATCTTACTGCCACAGGCTGCTCACCTGTCTCCATGCAAGCCCTTTCACAGAAGACCCATCAGTCAGATAACCACAACAATATGGATGCCCAGGGTGTTATTAATCAGAGCTCAAAGTGTGAGCAAGATGTAACCAAAGGAGAAAACAGAATACACACTACACCAGCAACAAATCTCCAAACAGCTATCAAACAAGCTGATTCTAGTGAAAAGGGATTGGATGTACAGAAGCAGGAGGCTATATTTACTACAGAAGCAAAAATACTCACAGAGGAGGATCAGATTGTACTCTGCAACAGCAGAACTTGTGTGGGAGACAGTTGTGTGGAGACCGGCCTTGGAAAAGCTTTAATAGTGGTTAATGCGTTGCCACTGACAACACCCACACTGTCAGAAGTGACAGAAAGCGAGAGAGAAGGAGAAAGCGTGAGCTGTTATCTACAGGAGAGTGTGGCTATGGTAGCAGTTGCAGAGACTCAGGAAGAAGCTGGAGAAGGCAAATTGAGAGGAAGAGGAGAGTATCTTCGCTCTGCGGATGTGAACAGTAACAAACTCCTGGCGAGCTCCCGCCAGGTCTCATTAATCTGCTCCCAGGGAAATTGCACGCTTCCATTGTCAGCCGAAGAAGGGGAGACTGCATGTGAAGAAAGCTGCAGCAACAAAATGCCACACAACTTGGCAGAGGCTGAAATTAAGGGACAGAGAGAGACGTGCATTCACAGCGCAGACACAGAGATCTCACCAGCCGAAGAGACGGACACAGAAAAGGAGCTGCTATGCTTAAAAGGCTGTACTAATACCTTCGCTCCTGATTTCCAGGATCACAGTGCTGCACGATTGGAAAGATCAGGAGAGGGAGGGGGAAGAGAAGGAGGAGGAGAGGTGGGAGAAAAAGAAGGGCTTGCAGGAGAGCACAATCTACTCAGCCAGCCGAAAGGCTCTGCTGGAGGGGTGTCATCGGTTAAGGAAGGAGCGAGTCCGCCCAGGGATGTTGCCGAGTCACAGCTGAAGTCACAGTGCCGGGGTGAGCCGATCGCTACCATCCTTGAGTGTTTTGAGGAAGAGCTTTTCTATCACAAACAGCATGACGTGACAGTTTTACCTCTTCTCTCTTACTCTGAGCAGCAGCAGAGGTTCAGTAATACAGATGTCGGGATAAAGGGTGAACCAATTCAAGAACTGGTTTCAGAGGAAGCAATCTCTTTGGGACAACCTTGCCAGACATCATTTCTTATGGAGAGAAACTGCAAACGCGTTTTCCAGTCTTTCATCTCACCTCAGCCTTTGAATACATCACAGCGAAGCGAAAAACGAGCTAGATCTGAGCAAATAGCAAGATCTGATCAACAGGTTGGACCTTGTAGCACGGAAGAGAGGACAGCTGAAAGCATAGCCAATATCCAGGGCAAGACCAGTAGCCTCAATATGACTGGAAGAAGTGCCCTTTTGTGTGCCAACAGTGGAGGTAACAGAGTTCACTTTGCAGATGATGTTAATCTTAAGGTCATCTCCTCTGAGACTCTAACGGAGATGCCAGTTCCAGGTTTGGACTGTGCCTCTTTGCGTCCGTTGACTGTTCACGAGAAGTTGCACCATCCTGTGACAGAAACCAGCTACACTTTCCCCAATCTTCCTTGCTTCAGGACACCAGAAACCCACAAAAATGCAGCTATAATCAAGGATGAAGCAGCAATACAAAGTTTAAATGATGTTCAAGAGCAAATAAAGGATGCTAAATTGGATAAAGAAGATACCAAGAAAGTTATTGCTTTAGATCACTTGCATCATCACCACCATGAAAGAAATGCTGTAGACTTGGGTGAAATGGCCGAGGCCAAGGGATGCTCAAAACAGGTTTTATCTACTGGGAAGAATCAGATAGGTAATGAAGATCACATTAAGAATGAGTCTAAAAATTCAGGTAAGACCCACCTCCTTCAGGGGCATTCATCTTTAAAGCAAGATGTTGCTGTGACTCTTGAAGAAAAAGAAGAGAGCCAGCATAATGAATCTGATGGTCCTACCTGTAAAACCGTCTCCCTTCCTGAGGAGCTTCTTGATACTGATCTTAATCTGATTTCCAAATCTGATGCCGACTCCTCAACCTGCACCGGATCACAGCCTCCTGAACCCAACCATCAGCTCTCCTGCTATTTAGATGAAACCCCTCCAACTGGACTAGTCATCACTGATGTCATGGAGTCTATTGAGGTACTCATGTCCCGAAGTGCTGGTTTGACAAAGGAAGTGACCTCCTCTGTCAGCAACCCACCCTTTGTATTACAGCCCCCTGGACCAATGATGAGTCACTTGGAGTGTATTACCGACTGTGATATCTCTTTTCCAGAGCACACAGATTGTCACAGTGCTGATGGGGACTGCATCAGTGTCTCCAGAGAGGTGGCAAGTAATAAGAGTGGTGAAATGAACCAAATGTCTTTAGTAGAGAATCTGAAGCAGAGTAGTAGCAGTTTCAGAGCAGACGAAACTTGTCAGAAACTGAAAGATGGAGATTGTGCTGAGCACTTGGATGATGAACCTCAGATATCTTGCACCAAGAATTTGAATGTGACTCTTGTTGCCCCATCTTCAGCTGCATATGATGTACTGTCAAAGGATGAATCTGATAATGTAATGTCGACATGTCACAATAAGCCAGACTCTACTACTAGTGAGACATCTGATAGAGACGACCTGGTTAATATCATCTGCCCTACTAGTGAGACGTGTGCTAATACTAAGGATGATAGCATGGGGGAGAAAAAGGAACTAAAAGAAGACATAACCATGGATAATCAAGAGGAAGCAGCAGATAACAAAATGCAGCAGGCAGGAAAGACATACTCAACATTACAGTATCAGCAGTATAATGGGAAAGATAAAGAGGCTGTTTTTATGGAAGCAGGAGGTCTGCTACCACAACATAGTCACAATCTGCAAAATACTGAATCACCACCAACAGAAATGGCAAAGAAAGAAGAAAGCAATGAGAGTTTTTCATCTAAATGTGAAAGTACAACATCCTCCTCATCTCCTAGTAGAGCATCTGAGGGATTTTTACCCCCTGAGTTAGAGTCTAGCACTGAAACTCAGACTGTTTATGAGCAGGGTTTGAACCAAACTGTGACAGCAGCGCTGGAATGTAGCTCTGACACTGAAGCTATACCAGATCTCAGGACCGCTTTTGGCCAATCGCAGAACTTGCGAGATCTAAACAGTTTTGCTCAAGAACTAGAGCAAAGGGAACAGCGTCTGGGATTCACACATTTCACAGGGGAGCTGTCAGGTGGAACTGGTGAAGGTGAAGAAAATACTTGCAGTTGGATTCAACCTGTAGTTCCAGAGGAGAGAGACAGCACTGTTCAGAGTTTGTTTGAATCAGAAATGAAGGAGAAGTTGTTTGATTTGCCAGCAGCAGTGAGGGTAGAGGTTCCATCTTCCTTTCCTGCAGATTTCAATGGAAGTGAAAGTGCTGCAAATGGACAGGCATTAGTTGACACAGGGATAGTTACTGTTTGCTCTCAAGCAGGTGAGACTGGGCAGAGATTAGATGTGAATAAAAACCCTGGTTTAGAGCTAGGTGAGTCAGACAGAAAGATAAAGCCAGATCAAACAACTAATGTGTACCAGCAAAGAACTGAAATGTTAGAAAACAGTGCTGCATCTGTTGAGTTTGCTTCACAGAAACCTGAGACTTCACCTATCCAAAACTCAGTTTTATCAAAGATCAGCACAGACTGTTGTAATGTTCATGTAGATGGTATTCCATGTGCAAACCGAGCTGAAGAAGTTTTTCCAAAGACATTTGGCACAATGCAAGATGTTGTTGGGGAAGCAGAAACTGGAGAAGAGGACTTCAGTGCTGCCTCAACTATGGAAAGCAAACAGGGTGAAATTAAGGATGCAGAGCTGCAAATCTGCAATGAAACCTCCGACACAGACAGAAGCCAGGTAGTGCAAATGGCCGTAAAAGGCTCTAATGTTGAGGAAATCCCAAAAGATGAGGCAGAATTGGTAGAGGAGAGGGAACAGAGGGAGGTGCAAGTAGCTGACAATGATGAAGATGTAGGCAACCAAGTGATTTTGAATTTACATGATAACAAAAGTGGAACAGAATCAGGCTCAGGTCTGTTTAACAATGGGGTGCAACAGAACAGCACAGAAACCCCTACTATTCCCTCAGAAGGGGGTGTTAGTTGTGTTAAGTCAGCTAGAATAGATGATAATAAGACGGATAACTCAAGCGCTGATGCCGTCATTGTCTCAAATGTTGTTACTTCAACCACCACTGCAGACCCTAATGAGTCAGAGAAACTCCATCATCAGGTGGCATTTTCAGAGTCCCCGGATGGAACCGAGGTAAACCATGCTGCTGCTGCTGCTTCTCGGCGTGATGCAAAATGTCTTGAAAAGACTCCTGCCTGCAGCTCTCTTGTTGATCAAGATGTGTCAGAGAGTTCTGATCCTGAGCCAGGATCCCAGGAACCAGATACAAACTGGATACAAGCCCTAAAAGAAGCTGCATCCCTCTCTCAGAGTAAACAAGTGAGCACACAGGATGCCTTGAGGTAAACACAATAGCACGTTCATACAGTATTTAAAATTGTTATAAGGGGATCATATATGTGGCCACTGAGGGGTAGTTGGGATTTGTTTGTGAAGAGATTCTGTGAAAGGTGATTGCAGTACTGGTTGATTCACAGCACCAGACTGCAGGGCAATTTCTCTGCAAAATAATAATTTGGACTACCTTTGATGTGAATAAGTTCAAAATACATAGACCAGTAAAAAGATAGACATAATTACTTTACACTAATAAGAAACTATATAAAATACAGTGTGTCTTTTGAGAATTCCTCTTCTAAGTTGGGAGAGTAACTTCCAGCCCTTTTTAAACTTTCATAAATATAGTAAAGGCTTCACATATCCCAAATAGCATTTTATAAAATGTATAATTGGTTATAGAGAGCCTCTGTACAGGCATTCTAGTTTAGCTGGACCCCAATATGAGGCATTGAAGAAGCCCCCCAAAAAACCTTAAAATCTCTATTTTCATAAATAGAATAGTTTTCTCAAATGACCATCTGTGTTTTATACAATCTGTTTTTAGTTTGAAATATTTCAATTTGCGTTTGATCTCTCTAGATGTGATAGTTTTCAATCTCAGTAATAAAGGTTTCACCAGCCACAAACTGTATTTTAACCCTTTCAGGAGCAAAATTACATAAAGGCCACCTGGATTTATTCTGGTGTAGCTGTAGAAATGTTCAATGAGTGAGTCCCTCTGTCTGTTTTTCCAAGACACATTCAACTCTCTGTGTCAGGCAGTTATCCAGTTTTACTGTTTGTCAGTTTTGACTGTGAAAAACAAAAACTATTTAAAAGGCGAAACAAATAATTATTTCTTATTTTAAATTATATTACAATATTTTTTGCATAATTAATTAATTATTATGTTTAATTTTATTAATTTTGTTTTCAATATCCAACATATATAAAAAAAAATATTGTTATTTCTTAAATGTCTAAAATAATTTAAAACGGTGGCCCGTGTCTGACTAGCTGTTAGCCTTCCATGAGATGTTTCTGCTACAGGTAAGGAAACCATTACTGATAAAAGCATCACAGAACATCACAGCAAAATAAATGTTAACTATCCTTTCAAGGTCTTTGTATCCAGGCAGTTACATTTATTTATAATTGATGTTTTCAAATGAATATCACACTAACAACCCTGTTCAGGCCTTGTTTGGAGCGATAATGTGGAGAGCAGCGTGATAATGAATATGCATGAGGATGTAAACACAGAGCTGCACTTTGTATTTGAATGGATCTCAGTCATATGACTCTGCTGGTTGAATTCTAATGAATGTAAGGCAGCCCATTATATTCAAAGGGATGACATCAGCTGTGACATTGTCCCTGATCTCCAGGGAGAGAATGAGCCTCTTCTCACACAAAGCACACCTTCAACATTTCAACAACTTTACCAAGGCAGCCCAAACCCACGCAAACACGCACATCTGTCATTTGTTTGCACATTTGCTGTCCAATAACCTTTTTCTTCTTGTGTTATTCATTTTTTTTCAGACCACTTCCATCTCTGGAGTCTCCTCAGGTTGAGTTTTTAACTCCCACTGAGGAGATAGCTGCTCCACTGAGACCAGAGGAGGCGATCCCACCACCAGAGGAAGCAGAAGAAAAGACAGCCCAGAGCTCATGTCTAAGTACTGTGAAGAGGCCAGTAGATCTTCCTAAACCTTTAGAAAAGGTGGATCTTCCTGAACCAACAAAACATACAGCAGATCTGACCACAAAGGCTGAGCTTCTGGAAGAATCATCCAAAAAACCAAAACCTTTAGAGCCAGAATCATCTCCAAAGTTTTCAAAGTCTGACAGGAAACCTGTTGAAGAAGCAGCAGAGCAGACTGCACTCTTAAAATCTGCTCAAGAGGCAGAAGAGATCCCAGAACCAACAAGAAATGACGTAGAAACCGGAGGAACAGAAAATCTAGAAGATTTACAACGAACCAAGCCAAGAGTAGAGACTGTACAGCAAGAGCAGCAGTTATCGGAAGAGCCAGAAGAAAAACCCACAGAGGTCTTACCTGTGGAGCCATTTAAAGTCCTTGCTGAAAATACTGAAGTACCAGAACCAGTCGAAGATCCCTCCACAGCGCTACAGGACTGCGGGTAAGCTGAAACTCAAGCTACCAGGCAGTTTCACTTGTGTAGTTTTATAAGTCTGAGATTTAGGAATATTATTCATTAGCTTTGCATGACGTTCATTCATTCTCCCTGTAAGAGCTGCTGTCTATGGTTTCTCTGAAAGCTTGTTCCACCAGGAACCTGCTTGATAATATGTCCCTAGTAGGCATCAAACAACAGACTACTCCTTCAGGGCTCAGTTGGGGTCTGGAGCATAGAAACATCTCCTTCTGTTTTCTTTAAGTGAATAAAATCCCTTGCATTTTTATCAGTTTTATATTTTTTTCAACAGTAAATAATACACTGGATTTCTTTAGTCTTTTAGACACAGTCCATGACATCTGCACTATCTTGCACAATAGCCTCAGAAGGTTTGTCCTTTCCAGCCTCTTTTCTATTCTGCTATTTATGTGTTTAAATGAATTTGTGTGGTTTTCAGACCCTTGGAGGGTGTCTGGTTTGGTTCTTGTGTCTGCAGAGGTTTCACAGTATCTGATCAAACCAGTTAGCGGGAGCCTTACAGATCTGTGCTGCCTCTGAGGCCAGTCAACCAGTTGTTTTCAGTTCAGCTTCTATGTGGGTCGTCTGGCTTCACATTTTAAATCATTTTATCAGCTCTGGTTTCACTAATTTTCTTGTTTCCTGCTGTTTGTCAAATATATACAGCACTTTGCTTTAGTGTTCACATTTTATCTAAGTTCAACCACTAACATCTGACTAATTGTTTAGGATTTTATGTGATGGACCAACACAAAGTAGGGCAGAACTGTGAGGTAGAGTCAATAGTGAACAGTTTTTAATAAATAAAATCTGTAAAGTGCAGCATGCACATGTAATTGACCTCATTCACTCAGACACCTCTAAATAAAACCCAGTGCAACTAATTACCTTCAGAAGTCAACTAATTAGTCCACATGGGTGTAACTTAATCTCAGCATAAAGCCACCTTATCTATGAAGGCCCCTAAGGAGTGTTAGAGAACATTAGTGACAAACAGCATCACAAAGACCAAGGAAGATAGCAGACATGTCTGGGATAAATCATCTGAAAATGGAAAGAGTATGGCAACACCTCCGACCTACCGACATATGGTCGCCCACTTAGATAAACAACCAGGCAAGGAGAGCATTAATCAGAGAAGCAGCCAAGACCCCTATGGAGGAGCTGCAGAGATACACAACTCAGGTGGGAGATTCGGGACAGGTATTACTGGTGTAGCTCCACAAATCTTGCCTTTTTGGAAGAGATGCAAACACCAAAATTAAACTTTTTGCCTGCAAAATGTGATGCATGGAGGAAAATTGCCTTGAAAACCCATCATCACAGTTTAACATAGTGGTGGCAGCATCATGGTGTGGAATTGCTCCTCTTCAGCAGCTAGTGGGAAGCTGGTCAGAGTTGATATGCAGATGGTTGGAGCTAAACACCAGCCAATACTGGAACAACACCTTTAGTAGACTAGAAAAGACTTGGGGCTGAGGCAAAGGTTCATCTTCTAGTTGGGCAGCAAATTTAGACAAAAATACAAAGCTACAATAAAATGGGTTAGATTAAAGCACTCATGTGTTCTAATGGCCCAATCAAACTCCAGACCTAAATCGAATTGGGAAGTTGTAGGAAGACTTAGAACATGTACTTTCTGTTGGTCTGACACTTAATAAAATATATTGAATTTGTAATGAGAAACAATATGAAGTTCAAGGGATGTGAATACTTTACACAAGCACTGTAAATATGGAGGGATTTTTCTGTTGATTTAGTATTATTTACTCTTTCATTATATCCACTACCTTCTCATTCATGCTTCCTATGTGTCTCTCGTTGCATGCCGAGGAGGCAATTACATGCCGGAACAGCACTTGCCTCCTGTCAGTCTCCACATTTGTCCCACCATAGACTCAGAACTTTGCTCCAAGGAAGAATACCGGTGATATACACTGCCACATGTCAGCAATAGATAAGGTTACACATACTAACATGTGGCAGACTAAAATATGACTGGTGGCCAATGATGTGTGTGTAAGTGTGGGCATATGTTGTATTTTCCTCCGCCCCCGAAGGCTGCCGTAGCTGTCAGTCCTGCTCAGTCTGTGCGGCTTTGTGAGCTGAAACCTGCAGTGGGAGGAATTTCGTCAGGACGCAGTCCCACTGAAGTCACAGGGCGGACAGGGCTGGAACAAAAGCAAGGCTTCAGAAAAAAACACTTGAGCATGTGCTGTGGTGTGAGAGTGAACGACGCATTCACAGACAGAAAAGAGGAGGTGCAGACGCAGGTTCTCCTGTTTGTGGAGTAAAGAGGGACCTGAACAAAGTTAAATCTTGAAAGTTTCTTTTCTGTGATGGGCCCTTCCTCAGCTGAAATCTGGGAACTCTGGGTGAGTTTGAGAGAGAGCCGCTGCTGTTGTTTTATTGTTGTTTTTCTTCCTAGAATAAGTGTGTTGGTGCTTAAGTCCTTCCAGGTGGACACAGCAGATGGTCTGTAGGTAACTTGTGCTAATTACTGTCTGCCACTGTTGACCCCACCAGATGGGCAGAGGGGTGGGACAGACCGAGAAATTACAGTATGGAAGGATTTTGTGGAACAAAGTTGAGCAAAGAACAGTGTGCTGCCTCCCATTTAAAAAAAAAAAAAAAAACATTGACAAGTATGAGCATGTTATACTTTCTTCTATGAGAGCTGAGCTGTGCTAGTGGACAAGAATTTACCTGTAATTTACCTTTACAGAAATTGTAAAGTTGTTTAATTTGAGTCTGTATGATTTCCATTGGCACATCTAGAGGCTAAAAGTTTTACCCATTCTTCACAGCAGAAACTCAGATTGGATGCGAGCATCTGTGAACAAAAACTTTCAAGCCTTGCCACAGATTTTGCATTGGACTTTTCCCATTCACTCTGACTAGGTTCCTTGTCTCTGCTGAAGGAAAACATCCCCACAGCATGATGTTGCCACCAACATTTTTTTAAGTGTAGATAGTGAGTTCATGATGATTTCAGTGTTGCACAAAAAGCGTGTCGTATGTATGTACCTTTGCAAAGCACTGTATATGTTAACCATTCTTTTACTAAAATGGGTTTTGGAGTGTTGTAGTTTATGTAAATGTGTCAGATTTAGCCACAGAGAGACATTTTCATGGACAAAATACTGAAAAATCTACAAAGGTTTAAATACAGCAGTCACTGATCTAGGTATGATCACAGATTTGATTAGTTACCAACCACTGTTTTATGGATTCAAAGAACTGCCAGATTTAATGTTTCTCAGTTTTGTCAGTTCAGTATTCAAAGTATGTACTACTGAATAAGAGAAGTCAGGGCACCTGAAGGCACTTCTGCTTTGTGCGATCTTACATTCTCCCCTAGTTGTGGACAAATGTTGAGTTATTTACTGAAGGTATTACAAGTAGAGTAGTAGTGCCAGATCATGCATAATTTTATACAGTACTAAAACATCCAGGTATTTCATCCTAATTTCCAATCTAAATTATTTTATTTAGTTTAAACCCTACATTGATGGTGAGTTATTATTATTTAGAGATTAACCATAGCAGCTGATGGCTTTTGGTCTATTGTTTTGTTTTTGCTTGTAAATATGCAAAAATCCCATCTGCATATGTCTAAGTAACATGAGGTGGACAAAAGAAGTCATTAATATTTAGACTAAAAGGCAGAGGACCAAAGGTAGAACCTTGAGGTACACCAACATTAAAATAAACCATCTGACATAATTTGTAATATATGTGAACAGCCTGTTTTCTATGATCAGTTAAACTGAGAAGTTTTATTTTTGGTAACTTAGAAATAAACACGTCATGGTCAGCTGCATCAAAGGCTTTCTTTATATCAAACCACCACTGTCAAATCTAGCCTTGATATTTTCAGCAGTTTCAGTTGAATAGTGTTTCCAAAACCCAGACTGCATGAATGTAATGAAAATGTAGTAGTATTCAAGTGTTGAATTATTTTTTCATAAATTTCTTTTTCTAAAACTTTGGACGCTACTGCAAGAATGCTGATGGGTCTATAATTACCAAAAACAGTGCTTTCACCAGATTTAAATACAGGGGGTAATAACTGCAGTTTTCTAGGTAGTTGGAAATTTCCCCTCTCTAACTCACCGGTTAACATGTGGCACAGGCTGATCAAGAGCCTCCTTATGAGTTTTAAAAATTTGTATCCATGCCATATAGGTCTTTAGCTAATCAAGATTAAAGAGAAGAAGAAGTAATCATTGGTTTTGAATCTATAATGTCTCTAAAATGTAAAATAGGAACATCACTAAGATATATTGGTTTTCTAGAAGCTTTGAGTAGAATCAATAAAGTGTTAAATCCATCAAAGGGAAGTTGGGTGTGCTAAAACCCACTCTGCAATGTAAATAGACTGGTTGCCCTGGTGATTGTAGGTTTATTTGCTTAGCATGAAGGAATAAACTCGTCTGTCACTTATTGTGACATTTAAAAATATACTGACATCATAAAGTAAGTCAAGTATAACTTTGCAAAACAACAGCTGTTTTCTTTTGCCGTTTTTGTGTAAACATTATGAACTAGCTGTTGGCTGCAGGAGAGAGATATGGTCCAATCTTTACAGTAATTTTACAACACGTTTTTTTGGCAAAACTCAGCTGGTTTCATTTAAAAGTCTGTGTGTTTGGCATAAAACACCTGGACGCTTGAACTCAGATGTTTCCAGTAAATTACTTTTAAACAGGCAACCAAAAAGGCAATAGATCCTATCTAAGCACAGTCAAATATGTTTATTAATATTCATTTATAAAAGATAAGGCTATACCATCATGTATTATCTGTTGAGGAAAGTTCTCACTAAATCCTTTGTATTTAGCTTTAAGTTTCGAAGGTATTTGCAAGTGTTGCCCAGTACCCAGATGAATTACTGGCAGTAAGAATGTATTGTGCCGCTTCCAGGGTATAATTCAACAGTACAATGTAGCTGGTTTGACGCCGTGTGAAGTCCGACAGTGAAACAGCTCATGTGTTCTAATTTGTTATATTTATCCCGTGGCTACTTTATGCTCATCATATCTGTGGGCAGTGCTAAATCGGAAATCCTCAGCTGTTACATTGAGTGGGTCAGCTGACTGTATCCCTGTTTAAAAAGGGGAATCTAATCATTGCTTATTCCACAACTCCTCAGCAATCAGCTTTTCATCATGTTTTAAATCAGTTATCTTTTCCCCTCAGCATGATTTTGTTCTTACATATACTTCAGATTAGTCTCTTTCCATTTTTGAATTAGTACTTGTGAATTTGTGAGTACAAGTTCAGTTTATTTATAATTCAGTTTATATAACACCAATTCACATCTAATTTAATGTCAAGGCACTGGGTTCAATTCATATCCTCTTTTATAGAATCAAGCTAGGTCCAATGAAGTTAAAATGAATCCAGTTCATTCCAACACATTCCAATCATATAATTAGATTCAGTTTAATTGCATACAATCAGATTCTATCATGAAATGCTAGTTGAGTCGTTCATGGCACCAAGCCACTGAGTTTGTAGCAATTCCTCATCCTGATCAAGCATATGACAACAGCACACAGAAAGCTCTACTTTTTAACAGAAAGAACATTTGGCACACAGAAAAACAAAAAAGATACACTCAGCCAGGGGTACTTAGAATGCAAACAAAAACAAGGTGAATAGGAAAAATGAATGCCTTAGCTCAACTGCCTTATTAATAGCTCATTTCAGGAAAGCAACACAGCTAAATCCAGAAACACTGCACTACATTACTTCTATATTAAAGAAAAACAAGTGGAAGTGCATACAGTAAAGTTAAAGGAAAATCTAAAAAAATAACTCTGTCCAGGAATACTTTCTATCAGAAACAAAGAAATAAGGGAGATGCACGTAGTTAATGGCAGCCATAGGTCTATTAGCGGCTTTGTACATAAGAGACACAGCTAAGCACAGAGCCAGGGATACCTTCAATGGGAAAGGGAAGCAAGGAAAGTATACAATGTTAACGGCAGCAATAGCTCTGTCAGTGGCTCGGCCATGGAAAGAGACACAACTAAACACAGAAGAATTGATCCAGGGGTACCTTCTTCAGAAATAAAATGGAGAATAGAAGGTTAATGCTAGAAATATTTGCAAATAATCCATAAATAGACAAGTAAGTCAACTGTGAACCTGTTTGGCCACAGGTGTGTAGTGCGATAGAAAAAATGTACTTGAGTTAATATAATATCGTTAACAAATCAAGGCAATTGTCTAGCCAAAGGTCGGTTCATAAACAAACAACCATAAAACATCCATGAAGAAGATAATACAGAGATTAGAGGCTTTTTGGTTTTAGGGAATACTTAGCTTTCCAGTACAGGTTGTATGTTTCCAATAAAGGATCATTTGATCTATGAAGTCAGTCAACATTTGACTGAATTTGTGTTTTTGATGATAGTTTTTTTGAAGTTCTAGTTGGCAGAAGTGGCTGCTGGGCTATTTTTAGAGCCAAACAGGAGGCATTCCCCAAACAGACCAGCTGCTTGGGTGTCCAAGGCATTGCCTGTCAGATTAGAGAATCTACCACTTGTGATAAGGCCATCACAGATCAGGGTCTAAATCCATTCCACCAGGTGGCCATCAGGCTAAACAGGCTAAATCACTGCCACTGTAGACCGTCATATCAGGGGTGAGCGAGGTGAGCTGAAATTTTAGTTTTAACTAGGAAGACAAACAGTCTCCTCCTGTTTTTATTTAAGTTTGCTTCGTACATCATTTGAACAGGAACATGATGAGGAATGTGGTTTGTTTTTCAAATATCTTGTTTTGGCGAGCCTGTTGATGTTTTGGCTTCCCTCCCTCTGCAGGCTCTCTCTTGCTGAGCAGGCAGTGAGCGGTCACCCTGCCCCTGCTTCTTCCACACTTCCCTCCAATGATCATTGCACTACACACCTGCCTGCCATCCCTCCTCACCTCCACAAAACAACAGAGCTCCCCCCTCTCTCACCTTTGGAGAGCAGCACACTTCCACCAACCCCACCTGCATCCCCCTGCTTTCTAACATCAGCCCCCGTCCGCCCCTGTACACCTTCGGCTGAACCTTGTGAGGACCTTCACCCTGTTTCTGCACCCTGCCAGGTTCTGTTAAGGTATGGTATCATTACCTTTAAACTAGTGTCCACACAGGACAAATGTTTAGGTCATTCTATCATTTCGATATGAGGTTCCAAGTCAATTTGGACCTTGGAGTTTGTCCTGTGTTGGCACTGGTCTATCTAAGCTAAAAACATCCTGAAGTTTTAGCCTCAAGGCTGTGATTAAATGACACCATTAAATTGTCATCTAGCACACTTTCTAAGCTTATGGATTCTGATTCTTGCAGCTCATGAAGAGAGAGCTGTTTGAAATACTCTCATACAGCAGGGTGACCTTGCATAAATTAAATAAATAGTTTAACCGTTATACTCTCAGATGTGAAGCTGATTTTGTGTGTATGTTTACACAATAAATATGCAGCTAGGGATGTCAGAAAGGTATTTTATCTCAGTATAAACCTTTAAAATGGGAGGAAGGAGAAAGCTCCAAAATCATATATCCAGTTATCTATAAATTCTAAAAAGTACAGAACATACCTAACAGAAGAAACAGCAAAAGGTGACTTTGTCTTGTAAGGCAAAGACATTGATTTTTAAATGTCTTAAAATGTGTTAGAGGTCCAAATATGTTTCTTATTGTTTTGAATTTGATACGTTCCTTTGCAAAAGTATTCATACAAAACCTTTTCTCATTTTGTCACGTTACAACCACAAGCTTCAGTGTATTTTATTGGACTTTTATTTAATGGACCACCAAGATGTGGTGCATAATTGTTAAGTGGAAGTGAAAACAGTTTATAGTTTAATTTTGTTTTATCAATAAGAAAAGTGTGGTGCAGATTGGTATTGAGCCACTACTTCTACAATCCCTTATGGATGTATTTATAGCTCCAAGTCTTTTAAAGTATTTCCCTACCTGCTTTGCACAAAGACTGAAGTTTTTGGTCATTCTTTTTTGCAAAATCAGCTCAAGCTTAGACAGTTTGGATGCAGAGATTCTGGCAAGATTTTCAAATCTTGTCACATATTTTTAATTAGATTTAGGTCTACGTCATTCAAATATGAATATACTAAACCATTCTCTTGTAGCTCTGGCTGTATGTTTAGGGTTGTTGGCCTGGGGGAAGGTGAACCTCTGCAATATACTAGACAACTTTTTTTCCAGGTTTTCCCTGTGTTTAGCTCCATTCAACTTCCCATCAACCCAGATCAGCTTCCCTGCCCCTGCTGACGAAGAGCATCCCACACTGTTTCTGGCATAAACATGTTTCACAATGGAGATGGCATGTTCACAGTGATGTGAAGTGTTGGTTGTCTGCCACAACAGGTGTGAGCAGTTCAGACATTGTAATTGTGGTTTCCTGAGACCAGAGTACCCTTTTCCACATCTTTGCCATGTGTCTTACATGGATTGTGGAAAACTGCATAGGATTTTTTTTTTTAAACAGTTCAGCAATCTTGCCACTCTTCCATAAAAGGCCTGTCTGTGGAGTACACAGTTGATAGCTCCCAGTTTCTCCCACCGGAGCCGTGCCGGTCTCTGCAGCACCTCCAAAGTTACCATGGACCTCTTAGCTGTTTCTCTGATTATTGCTCTCCTTGCCCCATTTGTCAGTTTTGGTGGATGCCTATATCTTGGTAGGCTTACAGTTATGTGTTATTCTTTCCATTTTCAGATGATTGATTGAACAGTATTGAAGAGTTCCAATTTTAGTAATTGTTTTATAACCTAATTCTGCTTTAAGTCTCTCCATAATGATCTCCCTGACCCGTCTGCTATGTTCCTCTGTATTCATAATGCTGTTTGCTCAGTAATGTTCTCCAACAAAACCTTCACAATATAGCTGGATTTATACTGAGATTAATTTATACACAGGTAGGCTCTATTCACTAATTAAACAACTTCTTAGTTGGTTCCATGTATTTTATTTCAGGGTAGCACAGAAAATGGGGTTGATTACAAATGCACATTACAATTTTCAGCTTTGTATATGGCAAAAACGTTGTCCATGTATAATTTCCCTCCCACTTTACAGTAAGGATTACTTTATGTTGATCTGTCTCATAAAATTGCAATAAAACACTTCTATTTGTGTGACAAAATGATAAAAAAGGGCAAGAGATATTAAATCATTTGGTAAAGATTTAATTGTATTTCAGGGTTTTTGTGTTGTAACACAGCATCAATATTTTCATTTAATCCTAGCAACAACTCTGCTTGTTAGCCCACTCATAAAATGACAGCATGGTACTGCTATGTGAAATTAAACAGCATTTGCCATGTTGAACATAGTAGTAATGTGAACTCATATGTATACTTTATAACTACTGTCTGTTTGTAGACTCATAGATCCTCAAAGCTCCTTTGAGTTTTTTGTCTGGAACACAGTCCTATTCCTTATAGAACATGCTAAATTATAGTCACAATAAATAAAATAGAAAAATGTGAATAGTCCCCATTGTTGAACCCACACCCTTCCTCTGCAGCCCCTCTTGGCTTTGCATTTTATTGCATAAAGTAACTTTGGAAGGAATGACTCAGCCTCTCTTACAGTGCAATGATCTTTGCAACCACCAGAGGGTGTTTTCTTCACATTGTGCAAAGCATTGCTGCAGTTAGCTAGTGCATACAAATATGCATGACTGAACACAGGAGAGCAAATCAGTGCTTATGCCTTTCATGATACACAATTTCTTGTGTATCATGATTTTGCAAAAATAAACTTCTAATATGTTGATGCACATATTGTTTGATGCAGTTGTGTGACTATTTAGCTTCATAACAACACACCATGCTCAGCTAGGAGCAGAAGGATAAAACAAAAAACCCAGTCAGACATAATGTTATATTATTTATGGTCTCAGAAAAGCCTGTTTAAGAGCACTGAAGAAGAATCTATGGCTCAGAAAAGCCAACTAAATATTTGACTCATCACAGATTCAGAGACATGTAAGAAAATGGTCGAACATGTGTAGGTATATCATTTCAGTTTTATGTAATTTTGTTGATTAGTTTATTTATTAGGAGCAAAGAAGAAAGTAGTTGAGAATATCCGTAAAGGTTCTAATAAGATGGTCATTTATTATTCTCTGTAGCAGCTGAATCAGAGCTGGAAGTCTTCCTTTTAGGTGAAAACATTTCTTCATGTTATTCTTGAATGATTACTGGAATCGAATAAGAAATTATCACATCTCTCTGTGACTTCTGTTTCTTGGAAATAATTCTGTCAGTGAACTTTTAAAGTAGGTTTTCTGTCCCTGGTGGCCAAAAGGTAATTCATGCATTAAATCTTTAGTTCCTATTATATTCACTCTAAATCTTTATTATTATTTTCAAAGGTACAGTTAAAATAAAAACAGCTGGGTAATGGAGTATGGATTCCCACTGTATGGATTCCCACTGCAGCATTTCACAAAATACCAAATACCAGAAGCACAAGAATCGACCTGATCAGCTGACATTGGTAAATGTCGTTTTGAGCTTGAACCACCTGGAATAATTAGCTGTCAAACATGAAGAACGGCATGCCAATGCTGTTCATGCGAAGGTACAAACAACCAATGCAAGGGGTTACAGGTACAGCATAGACCTGGCAGATTTCTGATCTCCACGTTTCCTAAAGATTCTGCCTGCCGATACAGATTTGAGTGGACATTTTGTTTTTTAAACAATGATATAAGAAGATATGAGAAAAACACTGACACATTTTTTTATATCCTCCCTCTTTGAGAGGGTGGATTTAAAAGATACACTGCTAAAAAAAAAATAAAGGGAACACTTAAACAACACTATAACTCCAAGTAAATCAAAGTTCTGTGAAATCAAACTGTCCACTTAGGAAGCAACACTGATTGACAATCAATTTCACATCTTGTTGTTCAAATGGAATAGACAACAGGGGGAAATCTTTGGTGATTACCAAGACACACTCAATAAAGGAGAGGTTCTGCAGGTGGGGACCACAGACCACTTCTCAGTACCTATGCTTTCTGGCTGATGTTTTGGTCACTTTTGAATGTTGGTGGTGCTTTCACACTCGTGGTAGAATGAGACAGACTCTACAACCCACACAAGTGGTTCAGGTAGTGCAGCTCATCCAGGATGGCACATCAATGCGAGCTGTGGCATGAAGGTTTGCTGTCTGTCAGCGTAGTGTCCAGAGCCTGGAGGCGTTACCAGGAGACAGGCCAGTACATCAGGAGACGTGAAGGAGGCCGTAGGAGGGCAACAACCCAGCAGCCGGACCGCTACCTCTGCCTTTGTGCAAGGAGGAACAGGAGGAGCACTGCCAGAGCCCTACAAAATGACCTCCAGCAGGCCACAAATGTGCATGTGTCTGCACAAACGGTTAGAAACCGACTCCATGAGGATGGTATGAGGGCCCGATGTCTACAAATGGGGTTTGTGCTCACAGCCCAACACCATGCAGGACGCTTGGCATTTGCCAGAGAACACCAGGATTGGCAAATTTGCCACTGGTGCCCTGTGCTCTTCACAGATGAAAGCAGGTTCACACTGAGCACATGTGACAGACGTGACAGAGTCTGGAGACACCGTGGAGAGCGATCTGCTGCCTGCAACATCCTTCAGCATGACCAGTTTGGCAGTAGGTCAGTAATGGTGTGGGGTGGCATTTCTTTGGAGGAGCCACACTGCCCCCCATGTGCTCGCCAGAGGTAGTCTGACTGCCATTAGGTACCGAGATGAGATCCTCAGACCCCTTGTGAGACCATACGCTGGTGCGATTGGCCCTGGGTTCCCCCTAATGCAGGACAATGCTAGACCTCATGTGGCTGGAGTGTGTCAGCAGTCCCTGCAAGATGAAGACATTGAAGCTATGGACTGGCCCGCCCGTTCCCCAGACCTGAATACGATTGAGCACATCTGGGACATCATGTCTCGCTCCATCCACCAGCGTCACGTTGCACCACAGACTGTCCAGGAGTTGGCGGATGCTTTAATCCAGGTCTGGGAGGAGATCCCTCAGGAGACCATCCGCTGTCTCATCAGGAGCATGCCCAGCCGTTGTAGGGAGGTCATACAGACACGTGGAGGCCACACACTATACTGAGCCTCATTTTGACTTGTTTTAAGGACATTACATCAAAGTTGGATCAGCCTGTAGTGTGTTTTTCCACTTTAATTTTGTGTGTGACTCCAAATCCAGGCCTCCATTGGTTAATAAATTTGATTTCCATTGATGATTTTTGTGTGATTTTGTTGTTAGCACATTCAACTTTGTACAGAACAAAGTATTCAATGAGAATATTTCATTCATTCAGATTTAGGATGTGTTATTTGAGTGTTCCCTTTATTTTTTTGAGCATTGTATTTTAGTGTGCTGTTGTGGATTAGTTATCTCCATGATTGCTTCTCTGAAGGAAAAGCCTTTTCAACTACTAAAGCGTATGCTGGCTGCAGTTTCAGAATCCGAAACTGTAGTAAACCTTAAGGGATCTCCAGTTAAGCCAGACTGGCATAGATGTTTTGAACATGTCAAAGCAATTCGTGGCATGGTTGACTTAGGGATGCTGTATGTTGCACACATGCACCACTGCTATGGAGTTAACATATTTGCTACTCAAATGTTGCAATGGTCTGATAATACTTGAGCGTATGCTGCACTATGCAGATACTCTGTCTGGGCTGATGAAGATTCACTCAGCTCAGCATGCTGAATGCTTGAGGTGGCTCCAGTGGCACCCCTATTTTGATTAATTCTGCTTATAAATGTCACTCCTGTCAGCTTGGAACATGAAACTGAGGCAGGATAATTCACCATGTAACAAAGCTCAGATCATTTCAGACTGGTTCTTCTACTTTCCCTGTACTCCAATGATCTAGGAAGTCACCAGATCTAAATCCAATAGAGCACCTTTGGGATGCATTGAAACAAGAGACTTGTGTCTTGGATATACAGCCAACAAATCTGTAGCAACTGTGTGATGTCCTAATGTCAATATGGACACAGATCATTAAGAATGTTGTTGAATGTTGATGCTGTGTTTAATCAATGCCACCAAGAATTGCAGGTCTGAAAGTAAGAGGGACTCCAACTCAGTACAAGCTAGGTGTCCCTAATTAAGTTGCTGGTGAGTGTATGTTGGTAGTCTAATATGGCTTGCATATTCACTTAGAAAATTAAGATTTGTGCCTGGAATTGGTCTAGAATTTTTAAATGAAAATAATGCAGAATCCCGTAAACAAGAATGTGTCCGGTTCTATAAAAGCAGTGTAACGAATGTCACTGCACTGCTTTACTTGTTTGAGCACATAGAAGAAATATCTGTGAGACTGCCAGATGTCAACAGCAGTACTGGGTTTTGACTTTGGTTGTTCAACTACCATGATTGGTCATGAAAGAAGCAAACTCCCTTAGGGAGATACCTTACTCCATCAGTAAAGAATAAAACTTACCCTTAAACTAAAACTTACCCTTAAAACAAAGTGTCTTTTGTGGAGTTGTATGTATTGCACAGAAGTATAACTCTTAAACAGGCTGTATGCATGCATATTTGGTTGACCCTGAATCTTACTCAGTGCAGTTATAAATCTTTCAGAAAAACTGTCACAGCCTTATTTCCAGTGCCTGGGTTAGATAAAAAAAATTTTTTCTTTTTGCTCTGCAGCTGAAGCTGACTGGCAATGCTATACTGTTGAAGAACAGCCATTTAATTCCATCTGTAAGTTATTGGAACAAATATTGGACAAGCTTCTGTGTCCTACATACATCTTTGAGCCGCTGTGGGGGTCGGCAGTATAAACGGAAGCAGAAATCAATGATTTTTTTTTTTATCTGGGTCTGTGCTTCGAGACTAACTGGGCTACACTTGTACAGGATATTTTGGTTTATGAGCTCGATGTTCATACCTGGGTTTGTGCTTCAGGTTGTGTAGAGCAACAATCAATCTTTTTTGCCCTGACAGATGCAGGTTCCTCACTACAGGAAGTTTGTGTGTCTGCAGGCTCAAGTTGTCATAGAGAGTCCTTATTCCCACACTTTCCCATGAACAGATGTATTCTTCTCATGTTGCTTAACCTCATTTTCCTTATTATAGATGAAATCAGTGGGGAATTTAATGAAACTGATCCTGCTACCCTATCCAAAGCTCACGAGACACGTTTTTGCATCTGTCACACACAGATGACTTGATCACTTTGGTTTCAACCAAAGGTTTAGTTAGAGCCAAACCTGGGACAGAACATAGAGAAGTGTTTTTGTTTTTTTTTTACAAAATCACAGATGTCAAAATTTTTGGTGCTACCAACAATCCCTGTAAATAAATGGAACTAAAACGTTTTTCAAATGTATCCTTGTCTTTTAAAATGTTTTAATGTGTGCCAGGAACTTGGTAATTCACAACTTCTTGTATTTCTGGAGTATAAATATGACATAACAGGCCCATTTCGTTTAGCCGCTAGGCTGGATGAATATCCAATTTTATCCAAATGCAGACTGATAGTTTGGAAGAGGTGCAAGAAATATTTTTTTCCATCTTATTAGAAAATATAAACGTGGATTTTGCTTAGCTCTACTGGGACCTTAAATGAGAATGTGTGCTTCTTCAGCTGTGACTAAAATTGAGCATTTATTCAGAAACACTGCAGTTGAGATTGAGGTAAAACAAAGGATGAATGTGTGGAAAAAGTACCTCATGGGTGGATGAATTATTGTAGTGTTAAGCGCTTCGGGGTCCTCTGACTTGAAAAAGTGCTATACATGTGCAGGCCGTTTTGACCATCATGTTCTCTGTTAAGTACGGTGGAGGATCTCTGATGCTGTGGGACTGTTTCTCCTCTGAACACTCTGGGAAACGTGTTAAAGTACACTGCATCATGAACGTTTATAAGTACAAGGACACTTAAAAATCTGTTGGAATTAGAAAATTTAAAATGGGTTGGCATTGGGTCTTTCAGCAGCATAATGAGACAGACAAATGATCTGATCAACTCAGACCATCGGCACACTCGGTCAAGGCATTTAAAACCAGCCTTCTTCCATGGCCATTATAGTTGATACACATAAATCGTGCAGAAAACCTGTGACCTGAGCTGAAGAGAGGACTTGGGACTCTAGAGAAATTGTGCAAAGAGGAATTGTTAAAGATTCTTCCTTTATGCTTTAACTATGAAAAAGTAGAAGACTATTGGCAGAATTGTGTATAAAAGATTGTCACTGGTGGTTTTACCAATAATGTTTTATAAATGTAGAATTTTCTTCCTTACTTTATAAATGTAATCTAATGGAAGGTAAGATTTTTCTAAATGTTCAGTTTGAGATTATCCAACTGCAATAAAATATGAATTTATTTTAAGGCTTTTTGCACATTTTTGTGCGAACAAATTTGTCACCTTCCCTGAATTCTGATTCTTCAACAAAAGATAAAAGTAGAAAATGGGCATTTGTACCACCGGATTTTATAGTGTCCTTCTTTTCCTACATCTAATAGCATTCTGTAACTGGAATCAAATGCATTTGTATTGTTAAGTGTTTGTAAAGAACTGCTGCTAACATTATAGACTTATAGAGAAAAAAAGAGTCTGATACACTGGTTTCATACCCTCTATTGTTTACCTCAGACATCTCCCTGGTTGGCTAGACTGTGTTGGATCCTTCCATTGTGTGAAAAGGAGACACAATATGTAATTTTTTTTTTCTTCTATGCAGGTCGCAGGCTAAGAGGGTGAGATTCTGGCATGATGCTAATTTGGCGCGGTATGCTTATTGTGGGATGGTGGAAAAGAGAAACTGACGGCGTAGGAGAAACGGACACTTAATCACAGTGGTTTCAGGGTCTATCCATTGTTTGGCTCCCCTGCATAGTCACATTAGCAGACGAGGAGGGAAAAGAGGTGCTTGTCTTTTTAAAGGCGCAGGAGTCTGCTGTTGGGGAGGAGAATGAGGGAACAGAGGGGGGAGGAGGCTGTGAGAGCAACAACACAGCTCAGCGATTTCTGGAGCTGGGCAGAGAAGACGCTTCTTCAGTCACACATGCAGAACAAGAAGGCAGGATTACAGTTTCATTCTGTTTAGTTTTAATCTTCATTGCTTTCTGCATTTAGATTTCTCTCCTCTCGGTGTCACATAATTTTTCTGCACCAGATGAGAAGGAATGCTCCCTGTAAGTTGAGGACCACAGGACTGAGGATGCTGTGCATAAAGTGAAGAGACCCCTAAATCGTCCACCGCCGTTTCACTCCTAATGCAAGGAGCTCGCTCTCATTCTCTGCACTGCAGCACGGTGTGCTCGTCTCCTCGGACACAGGCTGTCCGCTCTGCAAGCCTACACGGAGAGGGAGCTTTGGAGGTAGCAGGTGGATGTGGTTGGTGGCTGGGCAACAGGAGCAAGGGTGGGGGGCTGGGTTGGCAGAGATAGTCAAGGATGGGAGCCAACGAGTCCATGGAACAAGGACAGATACGCTGTCCATCACAAGAGCACATGTAAGTTTGGACTTATTGGCTCTCGTGTTTATTGTTCTGCTTGTGGGGAAAATAACACAAAATTGTTTTTTATTTATTCATGGCTTCAGACTGGTTTTTCATGCAGCATAACTGGTTCAGCATAGCTGCCAGGTGATGCCATTTTTCAGATTGAGATGCAGTCACCTGTGAGGCTAACTGACAAACAAGGTTGGAAACACACTAATCCTTTAGTGTTTTTTCCATTCTGTTTTCTCTAATAAAAAAAAATTTGACTATAAAAATACCATCAGCCAAGCATTTAAAGGCTGCTCTGGTTTGCTTTTGTGATGTAAATACAGATGAGATCATCTGAGCACGTGTGGAGGCACATGCATGTGTTCCTGCTGCCACTACTGTATGGTAGCTATAGAAAACCTTAACAGTGCCGACAGAGGAGTCCCTGGGAAGCAGAATACAGTGAGTCAGGTGGCACAAGAAGACTGGTGGTGTGATGTTTTTGTTCTGTAAGGAGGACGCCACTGCCGCGCAGGGAGCTGACGTTGGTGACAGTGCTGAAATAGAACACGCTGTGTGGGGGGTTGGAGGGTAACTCAGGAATGGATCAGTGCTCCACATCTCAAGACACTCAAGGGTGAAGTGAACTGAGGAGAGCAGTAGAAGTGGCTGGGAACATGGTACCAAATTTCCATTACAAGGAAAGAAATGTTTTGCAGTGAAGCAGTGCAGTTTCTGTAAGGCTTTGTCCTGCAGATAACAGTTTCTGGTAGTTATAATTGCTCTTTAAGGCTATAATATTTTAATATTAATGGTTGGATGCTATAAAAACAAAAACTAATTACAGGATGGGATTATATAATCTCAACTGATCACATTTTTATCAAATAGCAATATTTAACACATTTAGCTAAGTTTTCATTTCAAATAATGACAGAAACATTACGTAGCAGAAGGCTCCTTTTTCGACCCAAAAACGAAAGGGTCAAAATTGACCAAAATGGCAACAATTATTAAATTAAATGAAACGTACTAAAAGATCAGCACCCACTCATGCCTTGCCCTTTGTGGTAGTACCCAGAAAAAAAACACTGACATACATCTGTAGAAAAATAGTTTCCTCTTAAATAGCTTCTGACACCTTTTCTGTTTCCTCCAACAGATTTAAAACCTCACTTGTACTCAAAATAGTTACCTGACGCTAAAGCCCAGCAGTAACTATTTCCACACTAAAGAATATTGTTGCCAGTGTGACCTGGGAGCCCTTAGGTGTGATAGGTTCACTGGACAAAACAAAAATCTTCTAAGTCATGGTCAATTTTTTAGTGTTTGTCTGCTCTAAACCTATGGCTATGATATCAGACTGTCAGTTGGGTCAAAATATGAGTTTCCTAAGAGATTTTGTGTTAATCGACCTTTGATCATGAGATACTGTTGTTGCCAGTTGTAGTCTTTACAGATCTTCCTGATCTTACCCTGACCTGAATTATTTTAACTCATCATCTGTTTGCAGTATTAATGCCTTCTTTGTTTTAAAAAAAGAAATATTAATTGGATAAAAGGCTTCCAGACTCCAGATTAGAGGTCTTTGTGATCAAATCTGCATCAGCTGGATTGGACATGGTAAACAAACTGTTATGTTTGTTCTATTACAACCACAAACTTAAATACATTTTATTGGGATTTTACATGATAGACTAACACAATCTTAAGTTTGTAAAGTGGAAAGAGAAAAATTCATCTAAAAAGTATGACATGCATATGTATTCAGGCCTCTTTACTCTGAAACCCTTAAAAAAAAAAAAGTCTAGTCCAAAAACGAACCTGTGCCTTATGGGAGAGTGTCAAGAAAAAAGCCATTATTGGGAGAAAAGCTAATAAGATGTCCAGTATGCCAGAAGCCATGTAGTAGACAAGAATGCAAACGTGAAAAATGTGCTCTGATCAGATGAGACCAACATGAAACCTTTTGACTTGCATGAAAATACTGTGGAGGAAAACTAATATTGCACAGGAAAGCTGGTCGGAGTTTACAGAAAGATGGATGGGACTAAATACAGTGTAATCTTGAACTGTGGAGGTGCCTTCCAGCAGGGTGACAACTATAAACATTGAGTTAGAGGTATGAAATTGTTACATTTAAACCACATCCAAATGTTAAACTGGCCTAGACATCCTGACTGAGCTTTAGCTAATTTGCAATTTCATTTCACAATTCATAGATCCTTCCTCCCAGCAGCTGTTAAGACTTTATAACCATCACTGCACCTAACAAACTCGAAATGTTTACATCCCTGCTGTTTTTGTACCATTTTGTTCAGGTTTTGTAAATGGTCTGTTGTTTTATGCACAATTATACATGCACATTTTTTACATTTTCAAAATCCTATTCTGTGCGTATCTGCATGCTTCTATTTCCCTTTTACTTTGCTGTTGATACACTTGAATTTCCCCACTGTGGAATAATGAAGAATATTTCTGTTTCTAAAAGCACAGGGGCTCCCTCTGCTGGTTTTCAGCATGTAAAATATACAGTTTTGTCCCTGTTCATTCTACATGTTTCTATTTTAACTTCTAGAATCCTAACAGATCCCAACCACTGAAAACTCCAATGCTGGATTAGCAAGCAAAGACCAAGATTATGAACTGCAGAGTAAGATTTGAGGGAAAGCTAGGTAGTTCAAGGTATTAAGGAAGTTAGAATTAAAAGAGACAGATGAAGGTTAGTCCTCAGAAAGGGTTTAGAAGACTGTCTATGATAGGAGTGAGCATGTGGCACCTATCCATTGAGACTTATCAAACTCCTGCGAGAAGATTAGCAGCTCGCCTCTATCCCTCACTTATTCCATCATCTTTTATTGTTTAGTTACTTTTAAAGTCTGATTCAACATATTATTTGGCTTTATGGTTACCTGTTTTCTTTTCTACCTAGTGGCTTTCCTCAGGCACTGAAAGCTGTTCAGGCATACTGCCTGAGGGGCTGCAGGCAGGGGACGCGTCTGGCTGTCAGACAGCCCACATGTCTCTGCCCGACCCTGTAGAGCTTCTTGTTTCCAAGCAGCCTCCCAGCCTTTTAGAGTGAGCTGTGAAATGCTGCTCTCTTTGTTTATATTCACCCCCTCTGCCCGACAATTCAACCATATGCCTTCTATGTAAAATGTGCACAGAGGGCAGAAGTGTACTTTTGCCAATTTAATTATCTTCCTTGAAATATACTTGACTTCTTAGTGTGGGATTTTGTGCATTTAGTTACTGTTTTTTTTTTTGTTCCTTCTTCGGACACTTTGAGGGAACAACCTCCAATTCTCCGGTTACCATAGAAACACATTAATGTTATCTGCTAAACATAGCCCTTACACCCACTTAATTACTCAGAATACAAGAAGAGTTTAATCTCAGCCACAATGTTTTTGAACCCTTTAATAGCCAGATCTACAACACAAGCAGCGACAGGAAGCCTGTGCATAGCTAGACGTATTTCACTATATTTGGTAACTGATAAGTTAAAGTATGTACAAAAAAATGTAGAATAATACTAATAAAAGTCTTAACAACTAAAATATTGGTGATACCAACAATAACAATAGTAATTTTAAAATAAACGATTAAAAATTATATTTTTTAACTGATTACATGCTTAATGTAAATAAGAAAACAAAATAGAGCGGACTACATCTAAAAACGGAAGAATAAAAGTAGTAATAATATTTCGTAATGAGATCAAGTTAATGTAAAAATAAAACTGAAGCAACCTACCTACAGGTAGGTACTGCAGGCTGTGGCAGTTCTGGTGGCAGCTTCGGTGGCAGGCTGTGCCGGAACTGCCACTGCCTGCCACTGCCACAAATTGAGCTCGGCCCTGCTGCAATTCAATCAATTTCTCGGCACGTTTGCAATGTAATGCAATACAGATGTGCACTCTTCTGCGCCCGCCGCTCGGAATGCTTTTTCATTTTCAAGTTCTGGGCAGTACTTTGCGGGCAGACCACGAAAACGAAAAAGCAATGTCTGCTTTGTTTTCTTTTTGATTATGGCATAAAATGTAAAGTCGTGAAGAAGAAAATGCAAATAGGATGATTGATTACTAATTTTATTTATGGGTCAAATAATGCAGCCACATTCTTAAAATGAAAAAGCATTTCTGGAAATGCTTTTTCCTTTTCAAATTTTACATTTCAAATTGAATTTTGATATCTATTTGCTGGGGTACATTTTGAAAAATAAATCTCAAATGTCTTTCTTTTTCATTTTAATTAAATGAAAGAATGAGCAGTCTTGAAGAAGAAAATTAAAATGCAAATATGATTATTGATTACTAATTTCATTTATGAGTCAAACAATGCAGCCACATTCTTAAAATTAGTAGTGTAGCGTTGGACCCCAGAATGCTGACGAGCAGGAAGCATGACGGAAAAAAAAAAGGCTTTAATTGACAAAAACTCACTCGTAACAAGAGGAAGGAACAAAACAATAAACGGGCAGGCAAGACAGGCTTGGCATGATCCAAAAAAACAAGACGTAAGCATGATTGAGACGACTAGACGTGAGCATGATCCAGAAAACTTTTTCCGCAAGGAATAAACAGGACAGGTGTGTATATATGGAATATGAACCAGGTGAAGCAAGGAGACAGATGAACTAGGTGCAGGTGATCCGAATAAACTTAATTGACAGGAGAACACAACGTGACAGGGGCAAAACAGAACTTCAAGGATACAAACAAATAAAAATCAAACTAGAAAAACATGAAACCAAAGCATAACCAGAAGCCCAATCCAAGAAAACAACTTAGCAAAACATGAATACAAAAACTAAAGCATGACCGGAAAACAAACAGAAACACAATTCAAAAATCTAACAAGAATAATAAACAGAAGAACAATTCAAAACTTCAACTGTGAAAAACACAAAGAAAAAACCCAAAACCAAACAACCCCAAATCATAACAGATATAACATTTTTCAGATTTTAAGTTATTGTAGGTGTCAGGATTGTTGGTTGGCCCACAGGCAGAGCCGAGGAGCACGGCGGTAAGTGGTAGTTGTTCTTTAATGAATAGCTGAACAAGACTTACTGGCAGGATTCAGAACAGGAACAAAGAGGTCGTTAGCAACTTGGCTTGATTGGCCAATTGACTTTACCCTGTGTTGGGAAACCAACACAGGGTAAAGTCAGAGGAAGTTACAAGAGGAACCAGCGAGGAATAATACTGATGAAGAAGCTTATATACAGAGGGAGGTGGAGTATGAACCAATGAGAAGGGGATACTGGTAATCAACTGAAAGTGAACAGATGCAGGGAACTGAGGGAGATAATGTTGCTATGGCTACAGGTGCAGAGGAACACAGAGGGGAAACTAGACTAAATACACTCAGGGAAATAGATCTATGAAAATGTATAAGCATAAATACAGGAATCAAAATACTAACTGGGAAGACAGGGACACGAGGAACTAGACTAAATAATAAACCCAAAATGAGCGAACGTAAATGGTAACTAAATCAAGAAGGAAACAACAACTAAATCTAAGGACATGGGAAAAACCTAATTGCAAAAGTAAACAAGCAGAAGAATACTAAGTGACAAACACAACTAAATAAAACCTGACAGGAATAAACATAAGAAAACAACAGAGAACTAAACTAAATAACAAACTTGGGGAAGAAAATAGATCTAAAAGAAAAACATAAACAAAAGGATATAAACAAATATTAATTAGACAAAAGTAAACTACCAATCAAAGGAACAGGAAGAGCCTCAAGCAGCAAAGTAAACAAAAACAAAGACAACTGCATGTTAAAGTGTAATCCTTCCATTTTCTATACCTGTTTCTATCCCTGGGATTAAGGTAATTTAATGTGACCAGTAAACTGTTATGTTTTTGGACTGTGTGAGGAAGCCGGAGCACCCGGAGAGAACCCACACGTGCACTGGGAGAACATACAAACACCCCTTAGAAAGGCCCCGCCTGGGATTTGAACACAGGGCCTTTGTGCGCGAGAGTGCACTGTATTCTAGCTTTTTAAAAGAATTGATGAGTGTGTTTTAAATGGAGTGGTTGGTGAGTGATATATTGGGAAATTGACCTCTGTTTATTGCTATAGTTTATATTGCACAATTGTTGGAAGTTTTAGTTATGCAAAATGGAAGGGAGTGGGGTCCGATTGTTGTTTCCTCCTCTTAATAGGTCATGGATTGCACCTTTCGGTCTGTGAGGAGTAGATAAAGGTGGTAGAAAATGAGTTTTCACTCCTGGCAATAGGACACGGCTGTACTTTGCCTCCTGTTCGAGTTTGGTGAGATGTATCTGATCATTGTCATTCCTGGGTAAATGCTCCAGAAAACTGGGAGAACTATAAACCTTCTCACAGTTCTTCAACATTTGTTTTTTGAGTAATTGTATATCCAGTCCCTTCTCTTCAGCCTTGTGCAGTTCAGACTGTATGTACTGCTTAACTGGGTCCGAAATATTAACTGCCCTCTGAATTATCCTCTGCTTTTCTTCTGCTTCTTGTTTTCTCATCTCATTCTCACAGGCACGCCTCTCTGCCGCCATGATGGAGTTGGCATCGGAAACTAGGATGTTGTTTTCTTGTGCCTTTTGCTTCTTTTGTTGTATTTCAATTTCATACAACCTATCTGCCTCAAATAACTTACTCCTCCTCTCCTTGTTTATCTCATTTTCTGTCATTTTCACCTCCAATTTATTTTTTATTTGGCTATCAAGTACTTCGCAATATAATTTTTTGATTTCATCTTTTTTCTTCTTTTCTTCTTTCTGCTGTTGTTCCTTTTTGGCTAACTGATCTGCTGCGATTTCAAGATTTCTTTTCTTTTTCAAAGCTATACTTAAAGCTTTCTCCTTTTCTATCTCTGTCATCTGGTCGGACACAATTTTTGTCTTTCTCTGAGGCTGTTTGATTCTCTCAGCCAGATCTTGTTTGAATTTACATTGTGCCAAGTCAATGTCATTCTGTATATGTCTGTATTGCTCCTCCTCCTCGCGAGATTTTGCCAGCTGCTCTGTTTTTGAGGGTCTGGGCTTTAAACAATTTTGATGGATAAATTGCTTCTCCCTTTCCTTATATTTCAATCTTTCCTCTCTCTCCTTTTGGTTTGGGTATGCATCCTGGAGGATACAATTTTGTCTCTCCTCTCGGTCAAGTTCCCGTTTGCTTTGTGCAAGCCGCTTCTTTTCACGACTGTGCTCAATGCAGACGTCAGCGAAAGCCTTCGTGTTTCTTTCCCGCTGGCGAGCTTCCTGTTTTATGCGTTCATCAGCGTTGTTGTGCCAAGGCTTCATCTCCCCATTTTGTTTTACAAGTAATTGTTCAGTTTTACGTTTTTTTTCCTGATATTCTGCCAACACCTTATTATCTTGCTTTATCATCTCTGCATGGAGTATTCTGTTAAATGGCTTCACATCTTTGTCTTGTTGGAGAAGCTTGTATTTGCTCTGTTCGATCATAGCATGTTTTTCCTGTTCTTTGAACTGCCTCTCTTCTCCAGCAATCTGGTCAAATTGTTTCTTTTTTTCTTGTTTCTCCACTTCTGTCACTGCGCTTAATCGAATCAAATGTCTTTCTTTCATTTTATATTGCCATTGCACTCTATTAGAAAACTTTTTGTAATTTTCATCTACAATGTCTTGTCTTGTTGGCCTTACCACGGATTCATTCAGTGTACGCTGTATTCTTTCCCAACAACCTGTGGAAATGATGCCTGCAGCTTTAGCCATTCTTGAATAATAATAAAATGGAACGTCCCTACAATTCTTACTTGGCTGTTTTTGAACAATCAATCCGAGACAGTCCGGTCACTCTGACTCGTTAAACCCAGTTGCGTATATCCAACTTCGATTCTTGTTGTAATGCAATGCAGTGGAATTTAGCTTATTCCGTTTGCTCATGTCTTGCATCACAGAGACAGACTTTGTGACATAGCGTATGACATCACCTTTGATCTGTTCTAAGCCAGCCCACATTAATTTAATGACATCATCCTGTGTAGGTGGTTCTGAATTCCAATTTCAATTCAATTCAATAAAAAAAAACTTTATTAATTGCAAAGAGAAATTAAATGTTTTAACCTTTATTTAACCAGTATAAAGTCCTATTGAGATTAAAAATCTATTTTTTGAGTGAGTCCTGGTCAAGAGGCAGCATGAAATAAAACACAAAAAGTTACACAGTAAAAAAAACAAAAAAACAACTAAATGTTATTAAAGGGGACATATGCCAAATTCACTTTTTAGCCCTTAAAAACATTTTGTTGTGTACTTGGAGTCTGTAGGAGTGCAGAAACTTTTTATTTACATTAATTGATTTTTATTTTCTCTACAGGTGTTGCAGATATATCTTTATATTATGTTTTGGATATATTTTTCAGTTCATTCATTTTTCTCAATCATCTATTACAACTGTTATGTCACAATATATATATTTTTTTATAATGTCCTCCAGAACAGCTAAATACGGTCATAGACTTCCGGCTGATCAATTTTGTGTATCCGCCATTTTTTATTTCTCGCTGCGGTTTTCTGGTCCAACCTCAAGAATCCCCACACTGAAAGAGTATAAGTTTAGTTCGGTTATTGGGTGTATTAACCCACACAATTCATTACACCATCCCCCAGCATCAGAACCTCTTCAAAATGTCTGGTTAAATTTAATTTTTCATGGAAATGTTCCCACATCAGAGCGGAAATTCCTATTTTCTCCACTTCAAGGACGAGTGCCTTCAGCAACCACCACCAGTATCAAAAAGGATTTGCTGAAAGACTCCATCTGATTAAGGGGTCAGTTCCTTTTGTCTATGCAAACAACGGACGTAGCAAATCGGTAAGCTGCAAATAACGCTGCTGCTTATGCTAGCGCTGTGGGCTGCTTTTAGCTCCTTGAGGACATAACCGTACTGCGTGTCTCAAATAGTATTATTACATAATACAGTTTTGCATGTTTTTAGAGTTTTTGTCTACCTTCTGCAGCACTAGATACTTGTATCTCTGTTATCAAACTACAAAAATGGCCGAACGAGTTAAAGTGGAGCACACTTTGACCTGGAGGGGGGCGGGGTGTGAAATATCTCAACAGCATTTAGAGAGACCGCACCAAAACGAGTCGCTTCCAGACGCACCTCGGAACAGGGGTAAAAGAGGGACCTGTGGAGCTACAATGACAAGGAATTCATACCAAAACATTGCAGTTCAACTTTATCTAGACCACAACTGAATTACTTAAGTGTGAAATGGAAGGATTTAAAAGCATATGTCCCATTTAAATCAGCCTCAAGACTCTTTAGTTTGGAAGTAAGATCTCAATGAGATAAATTCAGTCAATTTAAACGTTATCTGTAGCAAGTTCCAGGAGAAGGGAGCAGAGTGAACAAAAGCCTTTTTACCCAATTCAGTCAAGGGACAGAAAGAAGCATCAAATTGCGTGAGTGGAAAGTATGAGAGTAAATATTTCTCAGTGTGACTGCAGTACAGATATAGGCCAGTAGAATATTTCACTGAAAGGCTCAGCTCTCTCTACACAACTCTCTCTGAGCCGGGCACTCCTCTAGAGATAGGGTGAGGAGCTTGGAAATCTGATAGGAGCTCGGAGCAAAGCCACTGTTCCTCCACATCAAGAGGAGTCAGCTGAGGTGGCATCTGTTTCGGTTGCCCCCTGGAGATTTCCCTCAGGATGTGTACCAGACGCGTCCCACTGGGAAGAGGCCTAGGGGCCAGCTTAGGTCACACTGTAGGCACTATGTCTCTTGGTTGGCCTGGGAACGTCTCAGGCTTCCACAAGAGGAGCTGGAGGAGGTGTCTAGAGAGAAGGAAGTGGCCCCCACAACCGGTCTCAAGATTAAGCAAAAAACGCCAAGTACGAGTAAGTTTATATAGTTGGTCACACACTCAGTCATAGCAATGATTTTCTCTCCATGTGGCTGTACAGTGCATCCCAGTCTGTAGCCTCAAAGCACAACCTTGCAGGGCTTCTTGTGCTTTCTGTGACCATCTTCTCACAGTTCTCTTTATTACAGGTTGCCTCTGAACAAGGGGTTTATATTCAGAGCAGAGAAAAACAAGATTATTTGGGTCCTTGACATTTGCATAAAACAAATCCAACGTTTTGTTTTCTCTAATAGAGCAGCTGACAAACTGTTGAAACGTTGGGGGTGTAGCAGAGAGTGAGGTGTGACTAAAATCACCAGATATTGCCACAAAGGTATTGGGGAGTTGTCTGTGGCGTAGCAACAACTGAGCTGATGACATCACATGCAGTGTTGTTACAAGCTGATGGTGGAACATAAGCCGTAGCCAAAATAACACAGGTGAAGCCTCTGGGTAAATAATACGGACGAAAACGTACTGATAAATGTTAAATATCTGGGGTGCAGAGACGACACTTTACAGTAACATGTCCTGGATGACACTATCTCTTGTTCAGAAGTCTGCTTGTATGGTCAGAAAGCCTGGCAGAGAGACACTTGAGTCTGGGATATGATCGTGCAGCCATGTCTCAGTGAAATACACAATACTGTTTTTCCAATACTCTGGCTTGTAAGGGCTTGAAGTTGGAATGTGAAAGGGTCTAATCTGTACCTATTATAGTGCTCTGTGAGTGTAAATAAAAGACAACAAATCACTTGTTTCTGGTTAAGATTAACCTAACATGTGCTTGTTTATTCATAAGCAGTAAAAAGCCAGATGTTTGTTCACGAGTTTCTTGATATATGCTTTGTTTCATTCAGGTTTGAGGCTTTGAAAAAGAACCCTAACAATATGCCAATGCGTTTTGGAAGTGTTGGGATGTAAATTTATGTGGATTTGTTGGATTGATCAGGTTTCACAGCAAATCATTGTGTCTGTTGAAAAAAAATAACTGGTTTGTGGAATATTGTCATAATGTAGTCAGACATGATTTAGATTTAATCAGATTTAATTTGATATTGGCTAGTGGGCAGTTGACTTTTTTCTGTGTGGTTAAAGTAAAATAGTCAAGGAGAGCAAGCAAGAGGAAGGGGGTAGAGGTAGAGCAAGCGGGAGAGCGAGAGAAAATATTCAGTACAGGAGGAGGTGGGCTTCTGCACACAATACAATTTAGATTGGGAGACATCATTTCCTACTTGGGTGGAAAGGAAACAGGCTGATGGTGGCTGATGACAAAGAGATGCAACGTAAACGGACCGAAAACAAGAAAATCTGAACATTAGACAACAAAGGGGGAAAAAAATCTTGGAGCATCATCTTTGGAAGAAGCAGTGTTGCACCTGCCTGCTGGTTTGCCAATAGCATCGCGGTGAAGAGAGGTGCAGACTGCCGGTAGCCATGGCAGTGAGTACGTGGCAGGCTCTGTCTCCTCTGCAGTGGGCTCGATGGGGTTGGGACACGCTGCTGGGAGGGGCAGGAGATGGGTACAGCCCTGGTTCTGATCCAGCTCTGGGGCTCCTGCAGCGTCTCTCGTGGGGTTCTTGTCATGACAACATGATGAGGGCTGCCGAGGAGGCAGTCAGACAGAGGTGAGATGGGCTTGGGCTGCATGACATTAATCGATGTTCTGAAATGGAACGTGGAGGGTCATTGTTAGGGGGATCTGTGAGCTCAACTTCCATCGATTTCCAATATACCTTACCCCTTCTATATATCCTAAAACATAATATCTTTATACCCTGAGGTGGATGTGGGTGTGTGATTGCAAATGTTAGTGTTGTGATGGGTAAATGTGTCTCAGGTGTGTTATCTCATGCCTCTTCGCAAGATAATTTTTAAAATTTATTTCTGGCAATAAGTTCCAGTAAGAAATGAAAACAAAAACATTTAATGGCCTGGAAGTCATTTAAACCCAAACTCAGAAGAATACTCGGGTGCTATTTTTTTGGTTTAATATAAAGAACTAATATTTTGCCTTTTTGAATCCATATTACGTGTCTGCGCAACACTGTCTATAGTAGCATTGTACTGAGGGTGCCTGATTAAAGCTATATAATAATAAATAATGTTTGCTGGCTCTTGAAACTGTTCTATGCTCGTCTTCACAGCCTCCGTGCAGCACTTGGTGCTGTGTAAAGCAATATTTCACTCAATAGCCTTGAACATCTGTGCGGTATCTGGACTGGTTTGCCTCCAATTTAATTGAAAAGAGGAGTTTCTATATAAAAGTTGGATTCTGTTAAAGCTTCTTCAATCTGAGGATCTCCCCAAGGGCCAGTTCTTGGTCCATTGTTATTTTCATTTTACATACTTAGCAGGTTTCATTCAATCTTCTCATGACATCTCATAGCTGACAATATTCAGTTGTATGTGTCCTCATACCAGTTCAATAGGCTGCCTCTCTTGATCCACTTTCTCACTCCAATGAGAGACTGACCAGCTGATAATTACCTTTACCCAAATTTCAGCAAGAGAGACACATTAATATAAATCTAGCTCAAATATTCTCATATTTTTGCCAACAACTCCCTCTTTCTGTACATCCACAAAGTCCAAGTGTTGTAACTTGTAATTTCTAAAGATATTTTTTCAGCACTAGTGAGCTTTAGTTTTTTTTTTTTTTGACAGAAGGCAGACAGGAAAGAGGGGTAGAGAGAGGGAGACATCCGGCAAATATCGCCGGGTCCGGGACTCAAACCCGGGATGGCCGCTTTGAGGACTGTAGCCTCTGTTTATGGTCGCGCGCTTAACTCCTACACCATCAGCGCCGCGCCCCGTAGTTTGTAATTTCTGACTCCAACTCAAATCTGGATCACATGTCAATTACGTCTCCTGTTTTTGCTTCCTTCAATTATGTAACGTATTTGCACTCAGACTGATGTAATGCCTTGTTTGTTGCATTAGACAAAGTATAAATGATGAATTCGTGATGAAGTCATACAGAAAGCTGCTACCTGTTCACTGCAGCATACGGGAAACCTATAACTCCTGTTTTATATGTATTGCAGGGGCATCTCAGGAAATTATAATATTACCAAAAACGTAGTTTATTCCAGTAATTTAGTCCAAACAGTAAAACTCTGTATTCTTTTTCTACTCAACTTTATATTAAAATGCTTGACAGAACTTCAGCCCCAGTCCACGCATGGAGACTGTCCCCAAAACTCTTGATTGAGGTTAGCTTCACAACCCCCTCAATGTTATTCCATCTTTTGCTAGCATGTTTTATTTTCCACCCAATATCTTGTTTATCTGGTTGGAAACATCATTCTGTGAAGAGGACGATTCTTTAGCAATCACATTTGTGCTTTGCCCTCCTCTTTAACTGAACAACTGAAATACATCGTTTTTCAATGATATTCTAATTTATTTAGAGGCTTAAATATAAAGCAGTAAATGTACTGGCACCTGCAAATATGTTCTGTCTTCTGACTAAACATTTAGTTTCATGCTCTGGGTGTCTTTAAATAAATGAATCATTCATTTATTTACATTGGATGCTTACCTAGAAAGTAAACCTGCCCTTACTTAATCTTGATCTGATATGGTCTCTGGAGACTTTACAGCTTTATTCACAGTTGGTTTAACTTATGTTTTCTTTTAGGAGCTCGGACTCTGATGGCGCTTTTGAAACTCCTGAATCTACAACTCCAGTGAAGGCTGTTTCTCCTGCTGAACCCCAAAGAGAGCTGCTGGAATCTGATGATAAAGGTACAGCAGAGGATTTTGAGATGGAAGCTTGTTTGCCCCAAGTTCTGTTACTGAAAAGATTGTTGCACCACCTAGTGGTTTGAAGCTGAATTGTACTTCACACCAGAGGACTGGATCAAAAGCAAATGAATCTCAGCCCTCTTTACAAAGACTATTAAACCAGTAAATTCAATTTTTGTAAAGATAACTGAATAAAAACTAATTATAATAAAATCCATGAGATTTGAGCTATTTAATTATTGTCTCTGGAACCGGATGTGTTATATCGTAAGGTGGCAAATGTGATACGAACATTAGTCATAAATGGTGAAAGTGTGTTTAATGATTGGCTACAAAGTCCTATAAAGTATTCATAGCTCTTGGCACTTTTTGATAGTTACAACCACAAACTTGTTGAAATAAGGTGGCGAGAGAGGGAGGACATGCAGTGTAGTCAACGGGCCCATGACAGCTTGCTTCGAGGACTAAGGTCTCCATTCATGGGTTGCACACTTTATCCCCGTGCCACCGTTGTGCCCGCTCCAATGTATTCTATTGGGATTGTTTTGAGATAGACCAACATGTTGCTGCCATCATGTGGATAATCTCTTCAGTTTTCTGCTACAAGAGAGTGTTTTGCAGTTAAGAAAAAACATAAAATTTTAGTCACCCTCTTTCATATGTTTGTTTTCCCTAAAAGACAGATTTGTGAACAACCAACGGTTGTCCTGTCAACAGATTGTCCCACCTGAGTTTTAGAAATCTGCAGCTTCTCATGAATTACCATTCACCTCTTGGCTGTTTCTCTGATTAATGCTCTCTCTTCCTGGCCTGTGAGTTTAGTTGGACTGACATGTCTTGATTGGTTTGCATTTTTGCCGTACTCTTTCAATTTTTAGAATATATTAGATTAATTAAACAGAGCTTTTTGATCAAAGCTTGGAATATAGTTTTATAACTTAACTCTGCTTCAAACAACTGAATTTTTCTCTGACCTGTCTGCTGTGTTCCTTAGTCTTTTTGATGTTATTTGTTCACTAATGTTGTCTAACAAACCGCTGAGGCCTCCACAGAACAGTTGTGTTTTCACTGAGATTCACACATGTGAACTCTACTAATTAGGTGACATATGAAGGTGGTTAATTGCTCTAGATTTTATGTTGGGGTATTAGGTTGAAAACATATAGAACTCACTAATCAATTTTTTATTTGTAAAAAAAAATCAAAAGCATGCATAATTTCCTTTGGCTTTAAAATTGAGCAGTTGTCTTGGTCTGTTACACAAAATCTTAACAAAACACTGAAATCTGTAGCTGAAATGTCGCAAAATGTGGAAAAGGGGTGTGATGCTTTTTCTAGGCATTTTAACTGAACATGCTTTCTTCATCTAGGCATCTAACCCAAGTACCAAAATTTACTGAAATGATCCAAGTTTCTCTTTAGTGAAATGATCCCAGTTTCTCTGTTTGAAGGTTACTTGAAGTCTTTTGCTCTGGCGGAGTCATATTTCAGCTGTGGAATAATCTTATTTCAATGTTTTGCAGGGTTGAACGACTCAGAAGGGGATCTTACTTCCGACTTCACTGCACCTTCTCGCTCCCCATCCATAGTCTTTGATGAGAACAAACCCATTGCTGCAAGCGGGACATACAACTTCGACTTTTTCGCTGCAGAGCCGACGAGTCACACTCTGACTCGCTCTCTCAGCCTACAGGGAGGAGAGCTTGACAGTCCTGGTCTGCCAGAAGAATTGGCGTCAGAAGCTTTCCGTCAACATTCTGAATCCTTCAGTGTAGGTACCGAGAACACTCAAGGGAAACTCCGCAGACCCAAGAAAGTCAGCCCCAGTTCAGTAAAGAAGAAGCCCCTCCTCAGACAAAACTCCAACCCGGACAGCTCAAAGCCAGCCTCATCTAGCAGCACCCCAGAAATTACAAAACGGGCAAAGCCTCGGACTGCTAGCCCTCTTCTGACTCAGGAGGAGTCAGAAGTTGGCTCTGCAACCCCAAGCCCTGGAGGCACTCTCAGAAGAGCCAGGAGGAGCCGTGTTGAAACTCCGCCTCCTCTCCTAGAGGAAACCAATCAGACCTGTCAAGAGGAGAGCAAAGGTGTCCCAGTGTTACCCTTGTGCCAGGAGGAAGCCCCTCCTGCAGAGAGCATAACAGACAAAGACAACTCTCCAATCCCACCTAGTGCCTCATACAAATGGGATCCAGACAACTTTGAGAACATCAACCCCTTTAACACTGGTGGTAGTAAAATTGCCAGTTCTCCTGTTCTGGGTCGTAAGGGTCCTGTTTGTGGCCTTGCATCCAGTCCTCCTCCGAGTCCCACTATCCCAGCAGCAAAACAACATCACCATACTGCCGCCGCCCCACTGGAAGAGCTGACCACTAATCCAGAGGAGCAACCCATTTTACCCAAGCGTCAGCCAATAAGACTCGAGTTTGACTACTCTGAGGAAAGCTGCGAGGCATCACAGCAGGCCTCTCCTCTGCCTAAGAAAGTTGGCAAGAAGCCTCCTGCCAAGATGCTGTCGAGGAAACCAAAGCTGGGGCTGAAAAAAGCAACTCCACCACAGGTGGAGCAGCTGGACACCAACCCCTCTGCAACCCACAACAGAACGGATGAAATCCCTATTCCTAAAGTGTCGTACAACATTGAACCCGACAAGTGGGATGACCCAAATTTCAATCCATTTTCCACAAAGAAAAGTATCTCCAACTCCCCCAAATTATCCAGGCCCTCCTATACCTTTGACCCAAACAACACTGATGAGTCCACAATCCCTTTTAAATCCTCCAACAAAATGGCCTGCTCTCCTCCCACAATGTCTCCCTCCTTCGAAATGTCATCCAATGACTATGATAACGAAAATGACAATGACAACATTGGGGAACTGGAGGACCAAAACCAGAACAAGCCAGCTAAGAAGAAGAAAACTCCCTTAAAATCGTAAGTTTACATTGTCTTCTTAAAGGCTGGTGGAAGAGTGCACACTCCTAGTTTTTGTTTGTTATGCCAGTGTCCTGTGTCTGTCTCTCTGTCACCTGTGTTTGTGTATTCTCATGTATCACAGGAAGTCCAGGGGTGTGTCTTCTCTTTGTTGTCTGTTGTAAGTAGAGGGACAACACAGCCATCCTCCCTTTCCGACCCTAAATTCCATGTGACTCCTTGTAAAAACGCAACATGTTGTTCACCGTCCTATTAACAGAGACATCATCATCCTTTGGACCTACTATCAAACTAATGCATTTGAACTTTAAGTTAAACCAAGTCAAAAAGGAGGAACATGTTTTCAGTTCTGTTTGAAAAGCCTTTATTTATACAGATATGTGAAGACCTGTGGTAGAATAATCGGAATGAACAATTTATAAAAATCCAACCTTTAATTATAAAGGGTGGCAAGTTTGTGTACGTCTGTTTAGCACAAATTCACCTGGAGTTCGAATAATACAGTGTTGCAATATTTGGCGCTAAAGCACTTCCTTATATTCTGATCAAGTCAAATAAAATATGTAGACACACAAAAAAGTTTTAAATAAAAAAAATTAATCTGTGATCTCTGAAGTCAGCAAACAAATATATTCATATATTTAAAATTTTAATCTTGTTTGTATTGCAACTCTGCTTTAGTTCTTCTAGTTCCCCTTTTCCACTGGCTTGATTCAGCCCGGATCTGCTCCACTTTGCAAGCGTTTTCATTACTGTTTTTTCCGTACCAGTACCTAGGTTTTTGGTCCCTGCTCCTGAGCAGGTACGATCAGGGCTGAGTAGGGACTACATGTCACGTGAACAGACTGCTGTTCACTGATTGGCCATGGGACCAGGAGAAATGAGAAGGTTTTCTTAGAGGTAGTATAGGGAAAGGTTAATAAAATTCAAGAGTGACTACAATAATATTAAGGACCACAATGGCTGGAGCGGTTTAAGCCAAAATTTAATTCCACTATTTCAAATTATAGACCACGACTTAAGGCTGAAAGAAAAGAAAAAGGACACATCCGCTTCCACTCAGGCAGGGCGCTGTATTTAATAACATCCTAAACCAGCTGATCACGCATAAAATCAGGTGTTCAGATGCACAATCATTTCCCCCAAAACACACTAAATAATATTACCAGGAAACGGCGTCTTTGGTTCAGAAATTCATTGATGGTCCTTAAGCGAACCAGATTCTGCAGGAGGAGGGAGCAGGCAGAGCGGAGCTGCCCGTAATCGGACTGCCTTCATCGGATCAAATGGGACGAAGACCCCGGTGAATCCGCAGGGCACAAATATCCAATATCCGACCTAAAACTAACTTTACCGCCACCAGAAGTCCACGATTTTGTGCTTTTAAAGTATGTGTCCTCATTATTGCCATGGCTGAGACAAAAACTCTCTTATAAAGCCCAAAATTGTAACTTCTTCAGGCAACCTTTGGAGCTTTACCAGTCCAGATGGCAGCGTCTCTCCTCTCTGCCTTATCTGCCACACCCCCCCTCACATCATAACCTCTGCGCCTTATTTTAAGTTCTGGTTGGGCTGTGGTCCAGATAATTATCCCAGTTGGACATATAAGATATATAAATATTTAAGACATTCTTGAACATACAGTAGTACAAACATTATTTTGTTATGCATTTATTTTCTATTTATTTATTTGTTTTTTTGCATTTCACGCAGCTTACTTTAATCTAACCGTTTCACACAGTAGTTAATAGCAGCACAGCAAACTACACTGACGGCTGGAGACGGGGCTTCAGTGGAAACACAACAGGTACCGTTCCGAGTTGAGCGGAGCCGCACTGCCTAAAAAGAGCCAGTGGAAAAGGGACATAAGTGTCCTGTAGGATATATTTAAATCAGGTGCAGACTCTTAATAAATAAGTCTAGCAGTGACAAATGCTTGTATTAGAGCAGAGAAAGACTCTTATTGTTTTTGTCAATAAAAATGCTGATCTGGTACAGAATATATATTTTTTTTCTGTTCCAGTCATGAAATACTAAAGATTTTCCCCCCTAAAAGTCTCTTGATGATGTTAATAATAATAGTTTTATTTAATCAGAAATCCTTAGATTTTGATACTTGTTTTTTCATATTGTAAAAAAAATTAATAAATACAAATATGCCTTTACCAGCTAACGTGCATTAACATTTGTCACTAACCACTCAGCTATGTTAAAAGGTATATATTCTGTAGGAGCTTTTTAATATTTTAAGTTATTATTCATGTTAATTATTCATCTTGTGTAAAATGTAACACAGTGAGTATTATTTCTCATGCAGTAATGCTTCCCATCCAGATTCAGGAAAAATTTCAACAATATACAATATTAAATGTCAGACCATGGATGCTGGTTCTAACAATGAGTTGTCCTCTAAGGGTCCTGGAAAATCTTGCATCCTAATAATTATGTTTATTGTTTTTATTTTCCAGTAATACTTTCAGAGTCAAGAGATCGCCAAAGAAATCCCCATTGTCTGACTTATCCCAGGTGTGTATAATTTGCTCTTTTTTTTGGTGCTGTCTCAAGTCTCTTCTAACTTTAGACAGTCTTACTCCACTGTTTTTTTCTTGCAGGATCCAACGTCTGCAGATGAATCTTCATCCCTCCATCAACAGGATGATCACGCCACAGACGAGGAGAAGCTGGCCTCCTCCACCGGTCATAAGTGGGCGACCCGCCATGATATGGACCAGGATTTGAACACTGACCACCAAGACTTCCCTCAGCCCTGCGACCTTACGTCTTTCGTAAATGAGAACAGTCTCCCTCAGGAGAATCCAGGTTCGCCATGACTTTTTGTCACCTCCAGGCATTTGTGTTCGTGCAACATCAAAGGATACCCCTCTCATACAGCTATTCAGTGAAATTCAAAGCTTTGTTTGGATAAGTGCTCATGTAAAGCAGTCAGTTACTTTATCCATTCATAGAGCAGTGTATTGACTTTTCTACTATTAGTAAAAAAAACAAAAGGGCTGTCCCAGTTCTCTACTGCCCTATGACTGCCAGAAGGCCCACCTCTTCCCAGAGGCTGTCTGGCTCAACCCATCTGGGTCGTAGATGAAACGGAGAGCTCAGCCTCTGATCCCATCTGACCAGACCTACACACAGTTCTTATATTCTGTCTAACGGTTGTTTTTTTTCTCTTGGTCTGTCTCAGTCCAGGACTATGAAATTGAGTACATGGAGAAGATTGGCTCTTCCTCCCCAGTAAGTATTTGTTTGACATATTCACATATGTTTTCTGAATTTATGTAATGCAGTCTGTTCTCAGGTTTTATTCATACTGATGTTTTTGTAGATGTTGATTAAAGAAGCACCACTCAAGATTTTGTGGTAGATTTCTGATTTTTGTAAAGCTTTGAGCTGCTGATACAGATTTCAGGAAACATACAGATATATTCAATAAATTAGAATATGCTTTCCAATGAGGCACATTTGTTACAGTTAAAGGACCTTTTAAAAATAACAACCTTTAAGCAGGTATTAAACATATTTTTCATTAGGTTCATATTGCTGTATTAAAAACTGTCTTTATTGGTCTCTAGTAATATAATCTTCTTATTTTAAATGTTGTGTTTTATTAGCTGAAAGGCAGAAAATCATTATAATAAACATAAATAAAGGCTTGAAAACATCAGCCTGTGTGTTATTAATCTATATAATGTGTTTCACTTAGTGAATTTGACATAAATTAACTTTTTAATAATATTCTAATTTATTGAATATGGCTGTAGATTTTCCCTTTAAAAATTATAATATAGAAGATATAAGAACAGCATATTTTGCTGAATTTTGCTGATTTGTCAGTAATGATTTTTATTAGGAGCAGAAGCAATGTGACACCAGGGTTTTTACTTATCTAAAACAAAGAAGTTATGATTGCTGAGATTTTTATCTGTCTTTAGCATCTTATATTAGCAATTTAGCATAGTTAGTGACACAAAAACAGCAGCTTCATCTGTATTCCCCACAGAATTTAGGTTCTTATCTCTTCTTATGTTTCCAAAAGGCTACTCACATTTCCAAATCTCTGTACCATGACAGACAGAGGCTGGAAGCTCAGAAGTAGAGCTGCACGATATGTTGAATCGCATTTGTCAGTTGCAATTTTCGCAAACATAAAGGACTGCTTGCACCCAATGTTTGGTAGTTTGTTATATTTTAAGTGACATGCATTCACACTCTGCATACCAATCATAATTCCCATACCTAATGGATTTTAAGTTATTGAGATCCTAATGAATACAGAGAATTGTAGGAATATTGTGTAACAGTAAAAAGAAGAGTCAGGAAAATGTGGGGTAAAAATAGAAATGTTGGTAATCATAATTAGTTTACTCATTACAATTTTCAACAATAGTGTTGCCATACATATTTTTCTAATACTGTGCAACTTTACACAAAAAAAAGAAAATAATGTATGTTCTCCATTCAACCTTCTTGTTATCTGCTGAAAGTACAGGTGCTAGTCATAAAATTAGAATATCTTGAAAAAAAATGATTTATTTCAGTAATTCCATTAAAAAAGTGAAAGTTGTATATTGTATTCATTCATTATGCACAGACTGATATATTTCAGATGTTTATTTCTTTTAAGTTTGATGATTATAACTGACAACTAATGAAAACCCTAAATTCATTATCTCAGAAAATTAGAATATTGTGAAAAGGTTCAATATTGAAGACACCTGATGCCACACTCTAATCAAATTAACTCAAAACACCTGCAAAGGCCTTTAAATGGTCTCTCAGTCTAGGCAAGGCACAAAAGGTCATTGCTTAAGAGGCTGGCTGTTCAAAGAGCTCTGTGTCCAAGCACATTAATAGAGAGGTGAAGGGAAGGAAAAGATGTGGTAGAAAAAAAGTGGCAACCGCACCCTGGAGAGGATTGTGAAACAAAACATGTGGGGGATTTATTGAGAAAGAGTGGACTGCAGCTGGAGTCAGTGCTTCAAGAACCACCATGCCCAGTATGCAAGACATGGGTTTCAGCTGTCGCATTCCTTGTGTCAAGCCACTCTGGAACAAGAGACGGCATCAGAAGCGTCTTGCCTGGGCTAAAGACAAAAAGGACTGGGCTGCTGCTGAGTGGTCCAAAGTTATGTTCTCTGATGGAAGTAAATTTAGTATTTCCTTTGGAAAACAAGGTCCAACAGTCTGGAGGAAGAGAGGAGAGGCACAGAATCCACGTTGCTTGAGGTCCTGTGTAAAGTTTCTGCTGTCAGTGATGGTTTGGCGTGCCATGTCATCTGGTAGTGTTGGTCCACTGTGTTTTCTGATCGACTCCATGCCACGCTGCATTGCTGCAGTAATCAAGGCAAAAGGGGCCCAGACTAAGTATTGAGTGCTGTACATGCCCATACTTTTCATGTTCATACTTTTCAGTTTGCCATCATTTCTAAAAATCCTTTTTCTTGTATTAGTCTTAAGTGATATTCTAATTTTCTGAGAAACTAAATTTGTTTTCATTAGTTGTCAGTTATAATCATCAAAATTAAAGGAAATACACATTTGAAATATATCAGTCTGTGTGTAATGAATGAATGTAATATATAAGTTTCACTTTTTGAATGGAATTACTGAAACAAATACATTTTTTCATGATATTCTAATTTTATGACCAGCACCTGTATTGCTCTCTCTCTCTTTCTCGTAGCCTGAATGAGTCTGTGCTTCCTTTGAATTAATTTTTACACACCTTACTGATACTAAAAAGGATACCTTTTGAGTCTTCTTCAATCAGCAACAACCTCACCAAAGAGTGTTGTGACCATGTCATGGTAGGTCTTAGGTATAGTGCGTTGGTGGATCACAAAAAGAACAGGTATTTGAATCTGATGGGCCGGTCAGGCCTGGTTAAGCTAAAAATTGTTAGATTAGTCACCACTTATTGTATTTCTAATGATAATCAGTTATTTCAGTTGCAGCATTTTTTGTTTATTGTATCTTGCAGCCATTGTCTATCAAAAAGCCATCTCTGTACTTGAACTTGGACTCAGTATCTGACAACTTAACCAAAACTACATGTGGACATGGATCTGAGCCCAGCTCCCCCTGCACTGGGTAATGTATACATAACATTGCATACGTGTACATTGCAACATGACTAGGTATGCATCGTTTCTTTACAGCATTGGACAAAAAATGTCACGCCTATTAATTAAACTTGAACACTTTCATGATCTTTTGTGTACATTTGCAAAATGGTTTATTCTTATGGTTGTATATCCAGGGTTGGCACGACTGGTAAAGCTTTGTAAAAAAAAAAAAAAAAAACCCCATTGAAATAAATGTATCTTTATTGCGATAGGTACCATTTTACATAAACACACACCTTTCTTTCCCTAAATTTGAGCAAGTTATTAACTGGGAAATAATTCCAAGTTAAGAAACTGGTTGCATAATTATTGCAATATTTCCTGCGATACCTCCCAAACAACCACTTGGATTGTAGGTAACATCTAATAGTTATGACTTGGTGAGCCCAAGATGCCACTTGTGGCTGCAGTTCCTTTTACCTCTCTCACCACTCTCCTCGCTGAACATGGTGGCAAGTTGAACATGGCCCCTCCTCCAGCCCTGTTCCTCACAGTTCCAGTTGTTACACATTTTTTATTTATGGGGCAAGCTAAGGTGAGCAGCTGTTGTCTTGTTGCCGTTTTGGGACTTGTGAAGATCCACACATCTTTAATAAAATGGCATGTTTTTTTGTATTCTAAACATATAGGAAGTCATGAACTACTGACTAAACGTTAATTGACACTGATCACTTTAAAAAGTAAAGTATAACTAAACATAGTGTATTTCTGCAGTTGCACTTATTTTATAGGCATTTTGTGGGGGGTGCCATTGAATCTTTTCAACACAGAATAAATGTACTGAAACCAAAGGCTGAGGTTGTCTGATATATATTAAATATGAGATTATGTTGCTGTAATAAAATATAGATTTATTTTAAGGCATTTTAAATGTCTTCACCAGGAGATACCAAAACCTGTGGAGATATATTGAAATTACAAGTTGAATATGTCAGAAAGTTTTAATCATATTCTGTTTGGTCAGTCATCACATATTCAATTAAAATGACAAAGTAACAAAAAGTATTTATATGGCAAGATTTTATTTTGTTTCAGTGAAGATTTTCATTATTAAAATATGGTTTGATCAACCAATTTCAGTCAATTAGTCACATGCAGAAGAAATCATATAAAATCTCATGTAATTGTGTGAATTTTGTTATCCACTGTTTAGTTTGCTAATGCTTTTTGTGGAAGCCTCAGCAATCTGGATGGTGTTATGAATGCATTTTAGCTGGTTAGCCACAGTATTCGTTATGACTTCCATCAATCATATACAGCATGTCTCATGCCCCCTCTGTCACTTTTACACAGACCTCAGATTGTTGTTGTTCTCTTTCTGCGCAGGAGTTTTGAGGAAATGGAAGCCCAGATATCTGCGGGCATGAAGACGCCAGTGTTGAGCACGCGGCCTGGTCCTGAAGGATCTGCTGGGGACAAGGGCAGGAAGAGAGAGAGTGAAGTGCTCAGCCGAACACAGAGCATAGAGAGGGAAGAGCAGGTAAGACAAGAGCTTTTTGTAAACACGTCAGCTGGCATTGTTCACATTTGTTTTAAAGAATAAACTGACTTTCATTTATCTGTCAACTCATCGACATGTATGGGGATTACAGGTGTACCTCAGTGGATTAGAATGTCATTAAGAGGCAAATGCTTTTCCTTGACTTACATTAAAAAGTAAACCTTAGAAAGGAGGCTAAGCCACAAAAGGGGTGTAAAGACCCTGGATGTTTACAGAGTGCTATATATGCAAGCATATTCAGAAAAAGTCAAGGATATGGGCTACAACTGTTACATTCTTTCTGTTAAGCAACTCTGGAAGCTGAGATTTAAGTAAGCGTCATACCTGGGCTAAGTGAAAAAAGGACTGGAATGCTGCTCAATGCTCCAAAGTCTTCTTTTCAGATAAAAGTAGATTTTTGTTTCATCTGCCTTGGATTTATTTGATACCCCGATCAAGTGTTGGGTATATACTGTATAAACATTGGCATACTTATTAATAGGCCGACATCTCTGTTTTTGATTGGAGTTCACAAGGCTAGCGGCCATCCCTATGTCTTGTGTACTTGCTTCTGTCATACTTTTTCCTTCCACTAAACTTTCCATCAAAAATACTTGGATACAGCACTTTGTTAACAGTCAGGTTTTTATTAATTAGCTTTTGTGGCTTGCTTTAATTTTTCTGTATTAGGATAATTGTTTTTAATTGTTCTTTTGGAATTTTAAATTTGTTTCAGAAACTGAATTTCAGGTTTCATTAGATGTAAGCTACAATCATCAAAAGTTGAAGAAATAAAAAACAGATATAACAACTTCTAATTTATTTTCTAGTTTATTGACATGCACCTGTATGCCACTCTATTTGCTTATATTTTACATCATGTAGTACCATGATCAGAGGCTTTATCCCAGGAGACAATTCAGAGTGATTCTCCAAAAGCCAACTTCATCCCACACTTTTTTTCCCAACTTTGGTTCAGAAAATCCCGATGCTGCCACTCAAAACACTCAGCGCTTGCTTTGCTGTGCTGTCCCATCCCATCTCCTCCCCTCCCTCCTCCCCACCCCTCTGCCCACTCCTCCTGGTGCCCCTGTAGCCCTCTAGCCAGGGCCCCGTGGAGGCCCCTGCTCCAGCCCAAGCCCAGGCCATGCCTCTGTTATTAGACAGGCTGTCTGAGTGTGAGCATCCCCTGCAGTACCTGGAACCTGACCTGGCTGAGACCAACCCAACTGCATTCGCCCAAAAACTACAGGTGTGTCCCTCCCCCCCCCCCCTCCCCTTGATGAACCTGGAAGATCCTGGTTCTGGTGAGAAAATGTGACTGTGTGTGTTTTTGTTTCCACATCGTTCCCATTATGTCAACGTATTTCATCCCTATCATCTTTTTATGTTTCCTCCTTCCCTTACTTGCAGTTTTTGGCTTGCTGCGTGAAGTAGATTAATAATTGGTAAAATGCAGATGGCAGCAAATGTGTGCACTCAATTCAAGTCTCTGTATGTTTCCCTTTGCTCTCTTCAACCCTCCTCCCTTACCTCCCTGGTATTTGGCCCCCCCTGTGTGCGGCCAAGGAGGAGCTGGTGCTTGCTGCCTTGAGGCTAGAGGCTCTGCAAGTAGCCCAAAGCATCTCCCAGTGCCCCTCCCTCTCCACAGTAACCCCCCAGGTACTGCGCTGAGTCAGCCTGCACCTGCTGTATTCAGTGTGTGTGGGTGAACGTGTTTGATGCAGAAAACAGGCATTTTGAATGGGTGATTAGGGAAAAGCAGGTGTAGGTAAAGTAGGTTATTGTAGACTGTAGTGTTTGCATGGTTGTGTCTCGGCTTGCCGATCCGTCCCTTCGGCATGGCCGCTGTGCTGCAGTATCCACAATCCTGATGTCCCCTGCGCTGCCATACATGATATCGCTAACGGTGCTTAATGCGTCCTGCTCCCAACCTGACTGGCAACAAGCTTCTCCAGGTTAATCCACAATCCAGTGCCTTCTTAGCCCCTTGCGTTGTTTTTGCCTGTTTCCTGGTCATGATAGGCTTACATCAGCATAAATGTGACTGGGGATGTAACATGATAACCTAAAAACTGCAGCTGCAGATTTACAAGGCTGCAACTCTCCCTGGTGTATTTGATAATCTTCTGCTTCAAATCTCCAGTCACATTTTAAGTTTTCAGTTTTCCTTTTTCTTTTCCCAAACTAACAGCAGAAATGCAACACACAGAATTACAGCACATTGCCAAAATGTTCATACCTGCTCGAATGTATTACATTTTGACATGTTATAACTGCAAACTCGAATTTGGTTTATTGGGATTTTATGGGACCAACAAAAAGTAGTGCAGAACTGTGAAGTGGATTGACAATTCTACATGGTTTTCAAAGTTTATGAGAGAAAACCAACTTGTGCTGCAATTGCAGCTGCAGGTCTTTTGAGGGGTCTGTCTCTGCCAGCTAAAACGTGAACCTCTTTCCCAGTCTCAAGTCTTTTGCAGCATCTAACAGGGTTTCTTCCAGTATTGCTTTGTATTTAGCTCCAACTAGTTTCCCATTAACTCTGATCCCTGCCCCTGTTGATAAAAGCATCTCCACAGCATGATGCAGCCACCATCATGTTTTAGTGTGGATGGTGTGTTAAGGGTTATGTGCAATGTTAGTCTTCAACCATGCAGTCTTTTCTAGACTAACTGCAAACGGACCTCTTTAGGCTTGCCTTTAACAATGGCTTTATTTTTGCCACTCTTACATATTTGTGGATTTCTCAACAAATATTTGTCTTGTAGACAAATTCTCCCACCTGAGCGGTGGATCTCTGCAGCTCCCCCAGTGTTACCATGGGGCTCTTGGCTGCTTCTCTGATTAATTCTCTTGTCTGGCCCTTCAGTTTAGGTGGATTACTGTGTATTTGTGACTTCATAATGCAAGTCGGTGCCAGATTTTGTTTAGGTGTGTCAGAGTAAAGGGGACTAAATTAACTTTTACTTTTAGAGCCATGTATCATTTCCCTTCCATTTCACAATTATGCACTACTTTGTGCCCCTTCACATGAAATCCCAATGAATGATATTAGTGTTTGTAATGCAAAGGTTCAGGTGGTATGAATACTTTTTATAAGGCATCATATCTTATAAAAATATGTATCAAGTAGATGTCAGAATTCTATTTAGTTGGAAGTCCCCAAAAGAGTCAGAGTAGGGCAGCTGCTTCCCAATCTTGTCCCTCCAAGACTTATGTTTTTGCTCCACACATTTCACAGTCTCGACTCAAGAAACCCAGCTCACGGCAGTGGAATATCAACGGTTCACCCTTACTTAAAGTAAGAGTAACATGACACTCCTGTGATCTGCTCCTACCCACCTAGAGTGCAGTCCAAGTATTTGGGCAAGACCATGTTTTCTTTTACTGTTTCACTGGCCCTTTCCACAGCACAGTGGATTTAAAGATATGATTTTTGTCTTTATAGTTTGATTTAATGATCTTTAATATATATTTTCCTTTTGATTTGAAAATCTATATTTAAATGGCCCAGTGCATTTAGGGTGTTTGCCCAGTTTGGCTTCTAGGTAAAGCTTGAAATCAGGACCTTGCCTTCTCAGTTCTGAACTAGAGAGCTTTAACCCCAATCTGGTCCAAATACATACAGACTGCACAGCAGACTCGAGCCCGAGTAGATCATAGACTTGCTACATTTAGACAGAATTTTCTGAAGGTTCTTGATCAGAGATTTTGTGCATGATTTCTGATCACTGATTTTGTAAAGTTCTCACCAGCCACTAATGCCAGATTTCTCAAGCAACAGGAAATAAACTATAAAAAACCCTTTTCTACTTTCTGGTAGAAAGTGTCAACTGAAAATAGCTAACTTTGTCTTCCTCTGTCATTAAGAACTTTGAAACCAATGAGTTGTTATTAGCTAAACCTGATAGCACTTTGAATCAGATTTTTACTTTCTGGCTGATTGCTGATCAGACCAGTCCAGCATTGGATCATCTCTGATATCCCTTAAAGTGAATGTTTTACTTGCTTTTATTTCTACAGTCTCTCTGATTTCCATCTAGAACTGGGTTATTTGTTGTCTCATGTTCCGTTCAGAAGTATTACAACTCATGTCCTCAGTTTTGGCCCCATTTTAAAATCTGCCCTAAAACTGATCAGTTATATGATTAAAGTTTTTGCAGTTTATTTGATGAGTGATGTTAGATTAAGTAGCTCAATCTAAATAAAGCTTTGAGCCAAAAGAACTAGAAGCCATACCATCACAGGACCACAAGTTTGTACTTTTTACCTTATTTAATTAGACGGTTTGGTGCGTGAGCCAGACACAACACTTAGCTACATTCCTGGGTATTAGTAGATCTCCTTGTTCTCTTCAAGCCCCCACCATTTTATTAAATCCTCCTTTAATCCAGCTCTTCCAAAGATGACTAAATCATTTTCTTGCTGTGCAAAAGTTTAGGGGTGAAATACTTATACTGGAAAAAGCTTTTTATTTGAAGAACTTTGAGGTATTTATGCTGTCAGCCCTATAGATATAAACACATCTATGAAAAGGACTCTGTGAGGTAAAACCAGTTTATGGCAGTGTACCATTTCATGACCAAGCACTAACAGTAATGCCCCTGCTGCCCAGTCCACTTCCCTTATTGTCCATCTCTTGTTTATCATCTGTTGCTGCCCTCCTTCCTTCTTGTCTTGCTTCTGCAAGCAGGAGGCGCTCATGATCACCCAGCTGGGGCCAGCATCAGCCAATTACTTTGTAATTACTGTGGCAATGAGCGCTGTTTCATCCAATCATGTAGTGGCCGACTGAGTCTTCAGAAACATCACCAGCTTGCAGGATTGACGAGCTGAGTTTTGCTGTGGGGAACAGTTTTATATAGTTCCATGCTGCCTTAAGGTTTTGGTTCAGGGATTGTGTTGGGCATGTGCGTTTGAGCCCCCTAATAAGGGTGTCTTTCCTGTTGCCCTGTGTGGTTTGTAACTCGCCATGTTTCCGTTCCTCTCCCTGCTCTCCTTTGCTTCCTGGAAACAGCACCGGGAAATGTTGTCTGCTGTGGAGTGCTCCATACCAAAGAGCTCTCTCTACGCCAAGACGACCACCGGCGGCAGCAGCTACGTCGAAGGCGAGAGTCCTCATCTGCCAAGAGACCTGGACCAGTCGTTGGACATCGCGCGAGAGGAGGTCACTTCAATTTCTTTTTATTCTATGAGTGGTAAAAGTTGTGTTAATTAACATCTAGAACTTTATTTAACAGTCTTTGCTCCTCTTTCATAGATCGTGTCAAAGGAGAAAGAAGTACTGGAGTGGCAGAGGAAGTATGAGGATAGTCGACAGGAAGTGGTGGAGATGAGGTGGGAAGAAACCTTGAGTTGTGATCAATTCCATAACATTTACAGAAATGTAGTCATATTTCACATAAATTAAACTGTGCTGGGATGCTTAGCATTATAATCTTTTGAACCTTTTAACTGATTTATCTGAAACTGTCAAACAAGAACAGATTTACGCCCAGTGTAGTGCACCAGTTAAAGAAGGTTAAATAAGTGTGACAATCAGCAGAGAGGACAGATTGGACTCATGTGTTTTATTGAGGTTTTAGACAGAGAACAGAGAATGAATAAATCGTGTTGCTTTAGATTATATACAACAGCTCTAAACTGACTCATAGATAACCGTCAGCACACATCTTTAGGTTCAGACACAGGAAACTGGATATAAGCAGTACTGAAGCTGTTTGACGTTCAGCAGGTGGTGAGTGTTAGTGCAGCAGGGCCATTTTGCTTGGATAAGACAGAGCTTACCTACTTTAACTGATTGTGTTCTGGATAAGGAGGAGCTGAGAGACTAAGACGGAGGCAAGGCTAATCAATCCTCTTACCCCGTACAACCTGTTTTACCGGAACAAAGTCTAAAAGGGTCCAGTCATACGTAAAGAAACAATGCAAGCTATGTTTTCTTTGTAGTTTATTAAATATCATTTAGGTTGAACAGGATTTGCAAATCATTGTATTATGTTTTCATTTATGTTTTATATAATATCCCAATTCTTTTTAAATTGACCTTTGAGTGTGGCTGACATAAAATCACAGTCAGCAGATCAATAACAGGGAATGATAGTTGAGTTTTATCAGGGACTGCAATAATTACCATTATAAAATGCTTACATTTGATTGGACCAAGGCATCATAATTTCAAGACACTCCATCTTCTTGTTGATGTAACAAGTAAATATGCCTGGGAACACCATTTTGGACATTTGCACGGTATTAAACTTTAATTGAATAAACACTAAAAAAGACACTTTGACCATCATTTAGTGTGCCACTGCAATCAGACCCTGGATAGTGAAAAATGGCGTTTATTTAATTTTCAAATTTTTATTTCAATCCAGGCAGTTCTTTTCAACATTAATATTGCACACACTGATATTGTGCTGACAATAAATTTGTGATCATTTTTTTAACCTGTAGGAGGATTGTTGCAGAATATGAGAAGACTATTTCTCAGATGATTGGTGAGTTTTTCACCTCCTCACATGATTTCATCATTGATTTAAGTGCACATTAGTCATGCATAAATCAACAAAAGATCATCAAACACTTTCATTCATTCATTTTGCACTTCATTACATTATTGAAGTTTATATTTTTTGGTTCACTGCCTCTGATTTCAAAGGGTTTACTTTAGAAATGCACGGGTCAGAGTTTTCCAGTTTTTAGAAACTTTCACCTGCCAATACCAGTTTTAGCCAGTTCCAATGTCTCTTTAGGAACTATATTATAAGGAGATAAAACATTATTTATTCAAAGTAGGAGCTCAGATGACGTTACACTATGTGTGAGAGAGCAGTCGCTTTAAAACAGGGTTTTATCATTTTAAAATGAGGACAAAATAATAATGGAGTTGACATTTTAAGCTCTGTGTAGCATCATATATTAGTGTTAAGATGTGGTAGGCTAGTATTAGATAAACAAACATTTTTGTGTGTGATGCTTAGTGAATATAGCTCTTTATCTTAACTATGAGATTTCCACCGATATGTCCATATCCAGTATGTTCCATGACAGGTCGAACTGAAATGAAAGCTCAAAAAGATAGAACAGAGCATAATTACGCTACTCTGGTTAGCCTTCCTGTTACCTGGGGAGGTGCTGCTCGCTCACTCTAACTCAAAGACATGCTGTTAAAACTGTTTCCAGTAAAATAGCGTCTTCCACATTTTGCTCATTTTTAAACTGATATGAATAAAGATAACTAAGTCTTCCTCCTTCAGTAACAACTTCCACAACCAAGTGTTGTTACCTGGCTTTTTAACTTCCTATCAGCCAGTCATAGGTCAGGGTCTGTCAAGGTATAAATTGTCCTATTCCAGTGACAATCTAAATCTCTTTGCAACTCTAGTTTAGTTTTCTTAATCTTCTGCAGCAAGATAGATCCTGATGCCAGTGGTGGGTGTCTATGACAGCCTTGCTGGACTAATTAAATGTCACTATTTGCTCACTTTGCATTAGTCTTGCTCTTACCTACATCCTCTTTTGCCACCTTAAGACATTCCTGAAGATTTGGCTTGTGCTGCTGTCTGATTTAATGTCTTGCCCTTCTCAGATCACATTCACTAAAAGGCCAGAATCTCTCTGTTTGTGTCTAACGCTCGGCTCTCTCACATGTCTTGACCCTCCCGGCTTGACTTAACACACTCCCTTCTTTTCTGTTCTGCTCCCATCGTTGCCCCTTTCTATTTGATAACCCTGACAGGCATGCCAGGTGAGTAACGCAGAGCCGTACTTTGCTTGTTTGTGTCAGCTCGCGTCTCTTCATTCGTCCATCAGAGAGGGGAGCGGGTGTGCTCCTTTTTGTCATCTCATGTTGTGGCTTTTGTTTGTCCATTTGGTTGCATTTTCCCCTGTATGCTAAGACGTTAACCATTGTTATAGATAAAAAGAAAATAATCTGCCAAGTTGTTTGCTTTGATTACAATATTACATCAATCTGAGCAACATGAAAACACTGAAGGTCCTTAGAGGTGCATCAACACTGAACTAAAGGTGTTTGCTAAAGCCACTCAAGCAGCTTTACTTACTTAAGACAAGCAAGTGTTACTCTAAGCAAACTAAGCTACGAAGCTTTTCTAAAACATAGCTCTCCCTTTTTATTTCCTCATTGTGACATTTTGTTTGCATGCAATACAAACAATGATTTCCTGAAGTAGAAAAATCATTCTAACCTGAGAATCCACTCTGTTAAATCGTAAACAAGGTGTATGTTTCCATGTATGTTGTGGGAAACTGTTGCCCCTTCTGTGTCAGCATCTTTAGTGGATAGACGGATGATTTAGGAAATCTGTGTGTCCACCAGAGGATGATCAGAAGGAGAAGTCTCTGTCCCACCATACCATCCAGCAGCTGATCATAGAGAAGGACCAGGCATTGGCCGACCTTAACTCTGTGGAGAAGTCCCTTGCTGACCTCTTCCGTCGTTATGAGAAGATGAAAGATGTACTGGAGGGCTTCCGCAAGGTGCCACACAAAATGCTCAAAACTTGGCATATTTCTTTTAAGTAAAATGTTTTGTAAGTCACCTTATACAGCACCCTTCACAGTTATTAGTTGAAGACAGTTGAAAAGTCTCAAAATAGGTTCCTATTTTACTGCAGTAGTATAATCTCACCTGAAAACTTTAGAAAACTCCAGCTTTTGAGCACATTTATTCAGTGGAGAAAAGAAAAATCAATGTTAAGAAGGCTTTGTTTCTCAAAAATCACAGGCATCACCCTAGCTATTATTATTACTCAAGTTTACTAAAAGTCTCCTATAGCATTTTCCAAATTAGGGGCACACCTGTCCTTTCTTCTTTTCTGCTCACTTCATTGGGTTTCTGTAGGATTTAGGTCTGGGGACGAAGATTGACTTTGAAGAAGGTTGATTTTTCTGTCTAGTGAACTCTTCTGTGATGATTAGGCCACATGTTATGGAACAATGTCTTGCTAAAAGACCCAGTGACAGTCCATTTTCTGTTTCTGGCAGAGGTTAGACTTTTTCTTTTAGTAAATGCCCCGATAACTGAAAGTGTTCATGTTGCCATGCACTCTAAAAATTTAGCTCCTGAAGAGAAACAGGCCCGCAGCATCACAAATCTTCCACCTTACTTAAAAGGGGGCACAAAGCTGAATGCACGTCGGGAGTGCCGGGGTTCTTCTCGTCAAATTAAGCCTTTGACACACATCAGTTGCGTGGTGCTGAAGTTCTGCCAAAGACAGAACAGATTAGTGGACTTCATCTTCGGATATTTTCACTTGAAGCATTAGCACTTCTGAAAACATTTTAAAAGGATCGTTGGGCGCTGTGTCTAGACGACAGCCGTTGTGGGCCGTTTAATAATAAATAATATGGCTGTGTTTTTTGACTCATATTTAAGACTGCCGATGTGCGTTGCTTTTTAGTCTCATCTGACCAAAACATACATTTCCAGTTGAAATCTAAGTTGTATTTTGGCAAACTCTGTTTGTTATGAAGACTTGCTGACCCCAAGATGCCACTGGGAAATCTTTTCTCCCTCCATTAACAGCCTGCTTTCTGTGGGTGTTGGTGAAAAAAGCCTCATGCAGCCTTGTGGCCAGTGGTTAAAAGAAATGGGTCTATGTGTGCCCTATTTATTCATAGCCCAGTGAAACAAATGCATGGATTACCATTTAAAAGTTTTTACACACAGAAATATGCCTCAGTTGTATTACTTTTACTGGATAGTTGACAATAGTTTACAATTTAAATAAATCTCTCTTACTTTAGAATGAAGAAGTACTGAAGAAATGTGCTCAGGAGTACCTGTCCAGGGTCCGTAAGGAAGAGCAGCGATATCAGGCATTAAAGATCCACGCTGAGGAGAAACTAGACAAGTGAGTATTAACAAATTCTGATTACATTGTGTTTCTCCCCCACGAATGGCTAAACCATGATAAGCTATAAGTGTTCAAACAATAGAACCTACCTGAAATAGCTTTTTCTATAGATTAGTTATGTTTCTTATGTTTTTGAGATACATAAAATTCTGTCCTGACTTTTGCAGAATGATACTTATCCTTACATGATTACTGCAGGATAACTGTTTTCACTGTATATCTCCAGGGCCAATGCAGAGATAGCACAGGTCCGATCCAAGGCCAGGCAAGAGCAGGCTGCACACCAAGCCAGTCTGAGGAAGGAGCAGATGAAGGTGGACTCTTTGGAGCGAACTTTAGAGCAAAAGGTCAGCGATGGGATGTAAAAAAATACACAAATATGGAAGAAATACAGTGTGTTGCAAAAGAGTATTCTTACGCCTTGAATTTTTTCACATTTTATCATGTTACAACTACAAACCTCGACATACTTAATTAGGATTTTATGTTTGAATTTGCATAATAAAACATGATTTACATATTTTACCTAATAATGCAACCGAAATGTGTGATGTACATTTTGCAGTTCAGTGCTTTGAAGAACAGCATACAGGAATTTTTGTGCATTCTCATTTGCAGAAGAGCTCAAACTCAGTCACAATGGTGGAGAAGATCTTGAAATTAAATTTTCAGTTCATGCCACAAATTCTCAGTTGGATTTAGGGTTGGACTTTGACTGGGCTATTTCAACTCATTTATATGCTTTGATCTATCAGGTGTGTAGAACTCTAGACCTCAAGGGCCGGTGTCCTGCAACTTTTGGATGTGTCCCAAGTCCAACAGATCTGAATCAAATAACCCGATAACCTCTTCATGCACTCAAGTTCTACAGAGTCCTGGTAACGACCTAATTGTGTCATTCCGGAGACACATTTAAAGGTTGCAGGACGCCTGCCCTCAAGGACTAGAGTTTGACACCTGTGGTTCTATGTTTAGGGTCATTGTCCAGTTGGAAGGTAAATCTCCACCCAGTCTGATGTATTTTGTGGCTTTTTAACAGTCTAACTCTGAAATGCTTTCCTGTTTCTGCTGAAGAAAAGCATCCCAACATCATGATCTCGATGATATGTTCAGGGTGAAGATTTTTCACCGATTCAACTTTTAAAAAATGACCGGAACACCTTCTTCCACATGTTTGCCATTTTCCCCCTCAGCAGCTCCCCTATAGTTACCATGTTACCTTGGCTGCTTCTCTGATTACTGCTGTCTGGGCACAGCCTCAGTTTAGGTGGACAACCATGTTTTGATAGGTTTACAGTTGTTTCATACTCTTTCCAATTGTATAGAAAATTTCAAGGCATATGAACACTTTTGCAAGACACTATATTTACACAGCTCAGGTGACTTTATTTTTTAACGATGTTTTACAGAACAAGGAGATCGAGGAGTTGACAAAGATCTGTGACGAGCTGATCGCCAAAATGGGGAAGAGTTAGCAGCCGCACCACAAGCAAATCTCATAAGCAAATATTTGTATGAACAGTGGATCACTGTTGCAAGAAAAGTTGGACATTTAAGGCCAAAGAGGTCTTGGGGTTTCGTTTCCTACTGAGTCTCCACAAAAACAACCTCCTCTTATTACTCTGTACATTTTTGATGTGTCAGTGTATTGTACTGTATCAGGGGTCTGGTTTAAAATTTTAGAAACTATCATATCAGTGACGAGTGTTGCGTGTGTGACTGTGTGCATATGGTTGACAAAAACGTGCAAGGATTAATTGTGGGTTGAATTATGTGTTTATGATGTTGCCATGACAGCCACTGAGGGAGAAGACTGTTTACCTGCTCCTGTTAGTTCTCCTCTTGATGCAAGATTAAGGTAGATTTTGAAAAAAATTAGCCACAGATGTTTAGATTTATTTGTACTGTCTTGAAACGCTTAGAACACGACTCAAACCTTCACGATAGTCCTGCATGTAAGAGAGAAAGAAAACCTTGTAATGTTTATGTTTGTATATACTGTACTGTGGAAAATCCAAATACAGAACAAAAAAAACTGTCTGCATTTAGATATATTTACTCTATTATCCACACCCTGCTGCCCTCATGTAAGCATTTAAATATTTGTCATACGTGTCATAGCTTTTTTTGATGAAATTGTTGGACTTTGACATTTTTGTTCGGGGAACTTATTTTGATATGAAGCAACTTACTGTGATTGTGTTCAGTTGTGAGCAGGATCAATTTAAATTTTGAATGACGACGTCTGTGTCCTGCAGTGGTCATTTTTCACTGAGGAATAACTCCTCTTCACAGCTACTGTACAGCATCAGCTTACTAGTGCAATAAAAGATGGCAATACAGCTCAAGATTCACTCTGGCTTTCTCAATCTGTAACTCACCTCTGCTGAAATGTACAGGCTCCATGTTAGGTTGGGATTTTAGGAAAACGTAAAAAGATTTTATTTGACATCCATCCTGTCAGGGCTTGAGGGATCCTCAAACGCAGATGGCCTTACATTGATGATTTGTTAATACTTTTTGGACCTCTGCCTGTGCACCGGATAAAGATGTGTAAGACGAATTAAATAAAATTTATCTTTTACTCCAGAAGCACGATTTCACACATACAAAAGTTTAGAAATTTTTATTTATTTATTTATTCTGTGATAGAAAAAAGTACCACATAAGAAAATGTGCATAGCTATTGGTTCCCCTAAAATCCCTTTCGAATAAATCAGGCTAAATCTCTTCTTTGCTTTTTAAAGTTGATCAGAGTATCTAGGAATTTCTAATTAGTATTTCATGACTTTCTGTTTTGCTTGAGTTTTAAGACATGACCCACTCCCTGCTATGTTCAATGAGGACCCATATTTATTTTGCCACCACACACACTGGGCAAGATGCTAAGGCAAGTAAAAACAATCCCCAAAGCTCACTGATGGAGAACTGCTGCAAAGTTTGTCATTAAGTCTCTGTAACAACCGTTAGAGGCTTGGGAGCTATGCCAGAAAAAAGCCTTTTCTGTACTACCATCACAAACGTAAACATGTGGAAGTGGCTAAACTTTACTGAGACTTTAACTGGAACCTGATACTAAGATTGAGTTTTTCTGTAATAAACCCTCTGGGTGGTTTTAACATGAAATAAAGGATGACTGTGTGTAAAAGCGCCTCATGTCTACTGTTAAATCAATTAAAGATCTGTGGGCCTGTGAACAATGTTAGTGTGAATGAATATTATGAAATCTTTAAAAATGCAAGAATTATTTAAATAGAAATCTGGCGTTGTCTGCCAGAAAATCATAAATGAGTGTTTCCTGGGTCCTTTTGCAGGATCATTATTATCCTGCTGAAAGTCACAAGTTTTCTTTGTAAAGGTATAAAAAACAAAATCACAAATAAACATGAAAGACTGCTGCCCATCTTCCCAGAATTAAAAACAAATTTCCTAAAAAGGTCAGACTGGGCTATGTTAGCATGTTAAATGTTAAAACATTTTCAAATTGTTTTATTGTTGTACATTCAAGCCATCCATCGGCTATACCCGCTTATGCTTATGAAAGAAAAATCAAAACAAATCTCCATGTTTTTTCTCTTGATTGAAGTGAACTAAAATGTACAAAACAATGAATTCAAAACCAAAGTACGTACCCAACCATGTTTTTGTCTACCGTTACACCCCCAGTAAATATACATCTGTTTTTTCCTGTAGCCTGTGCTGCTGGCTTTAAATTCAATATTGGTTCATACTTTCCTACATGTATAAAAGTTAGTTGTGTCTAATTAGGCAGAGAATTTTCATATTTTACTGCTATTTGGTAAATGCTTTGAAATTAGGTCAAGGTTTTAGAGATGAAAAACGACAGTTACACAATGAAACCGACTACAAAAAGTATTTTGGTCCTTTAACAATACCTACAGTGACGTGTGTGCTTTGTATTCAAGCCATTTTACTTGGATAGACCTAAATAAAATGCAGTACAACCAGCTGTCTTCAGATTTCAACCATAAAGTAAAAATAGCCCACCTGTGTGTAACTTAATCTCAGTATAACTCCAGATATTCTGAGAAGACCTTAGAGGTTTGTTAGAGGCCATTAACAAACAGCATCATGAAGACCATCGAACACACCAGATAGGTCAGAAATAAAGCTGTGGAGAAGTTTAAAGCAGGGCTAGGGTTATAAAACACTATCTCCAGCCTTGAACATTTCACAGAGCACGAATAGATTCATCATCCTAAAATGGAAAAAATCTGACAGAACTGCAAACTTACCAAGATGGTCGTCCATCTAAACTGACAGGCCTGGAGCATTAATCACAGAAGCGGCTAAGAGGCTCAAGATAACTCTGCAGAAGCTGCAGAGATCCACAGCTCAGGTGAAAGAATCTCTTGACTGGACAACTATTAGCTGTGTACCACACAAATCTGACCTTTATGGAAATGTCACTAGAAGAAAGCCATTGTTGAATGAAAGCTATAGAAATTCCCGTTTGCAGTTTCCCATAAGTCATCAAAGATGGGAAGGAAGGTCTTCTGGTCAGATGAGACCAAAATATAATATTTGGCCTATGTGTAAAATACTATGTGAATAAATGACAATGGCAGAATCATATTGTGGGGATGAGTACCCAGAAAACTGGTCATAGTTATTGGGCAGATGGATGGAGCTGAAAACAGGGACATCCTGTCGGAAAACCTATTAGAGGAAAACCCCTGAGACTGGGGTGGAGGTTCACCTTAAATCATGAAAACCACCTGAACATACAGTCATCCTAAAAAGGATCCGATTAGATCAAAGCGTGTTCATGAGTTAGAATGGCCCAAAGTCCAGGCCTAAATTGCATTAATAATGTATCGTAACATGGGCAAAACTTTTTTGTCTCGACATTAACAAAGATAACTGAAGAATATTTTGACCTTTTTATGACCCGTGGTACCACAGCAGAGAAACAGGTTTAGTAACTTTACAACTAAAAATATTAGGTTTTCATATTTACGAGCATGAGAAGATCGAGTGACCTTCAGTACCCAGGGGTGCACGGCAGTGCCGTGTTACTCTATGGTTCAAACAACAGGAGAAAAATATACTAATAAGGAAAATTGTCTTTTAACACAGCTCGATGGGAGCTGCTTATCTGCTGCTCAGGCCGGAGCAGAAATTAGCTTGTTTAAATACCAAGATTAAGTTCAGAGGGCTTAAGGAGCAAACAACCTGCTTTTCATTGTGTGATCAGGAGGAGCAGCACCATGAGGATCGTCCACTACTCTCTGCTGTTGCTAATTTTTGTGCTCCAGGAGCCAACTTACAGTAAGAACTCTCCTTCTATTCCACTCTTTTTTTAAATCTTGTTTTTGGTATTTGTTTGAACCAAGAGCTCACAACCATTTCCTCACCTGTTACTTGATGGTTTCCATTCAGGCACCCGTTTAGCTACCTTTGTTTCACTGTACGTGTGTTTTTGCTGTTTGGTGGATGACTCCCTTTACATTCGGACTTTTAAAAAGTAAATGCTAGACAAGAAAATGCAACAGAATATTTAATTTCTTAGAAAAAACCTGAAATTTTTTTTTTTACATTAAAAACCTAAGGTGATATTTTTTATCATTTGTTATTTTGAGTCAATTTCTGTTATGATTCCAACAATTTTTTTGCTGCCCTCTAGTTCATCATCTTTTCCTGTAAACAGCGTGCAGTCAGAGCAGCTAATCTCTTAACAGGCCTGGAGACTAATACTTTTAGCATATGTGGAAAGCGGCTGTGCGGTGGGGATAGATTGGGGTCAACAAAACTCAGTGGGGGATATTTAATGTCACGCCAAAACACAGATGAGCACCGATAAGCAGGAAAAAAAGCAGCAACATCGACCATTTTAATGATTAAATATTTATTTCTTGTTAGTGATTTGGCTATAATGTTCAAGTTGTGATTTTTTTCTTACAGGAAGTTTAACTTTACAGTGCTGCTGGTTTGATTTGTCTCTCTCTTCTCTGAACTATATCTGTATGAAGACAAAGTTGCATCTGTGTTTGAAAGACATCTGAGGTTAAAAGGAAGTAACTGACAGGAAAATACAAGAGATGTGCTGCTGCGAAGAATGTTGGTAGCATTTAGTGCCTTTCGGCTATGATCCTTTTAGGAAGCAGCATTTGAGACCGACTGGAATATAGGGGAAGAGGATGGAGGGTTTTAAAAGGAAGTGTTTAAATCCATAGCATTTCAAAGGTCAGTTCATTCTCAAAAAGCCTCTCCTTCCTCGGGATAAGAAATTGGGGGCAAAAAAAAAAAAAGAAAGGCTTTTAAGTATTCTCTGTTCTGAAACTGGTTCCCGAGGCATTAGAAGTTTACAAAAAGAAGTATTTTTAAACATGGGACATAACTGGTTTAACTTTCTGGTAGATTTGTGAGAGGATTAATTATCGCTGTCTACTCGCTTTAGTCTCACTGCATCAGCGGAAGAATGTGACACATTGGAAATTTACACGGCTTGCATGTGCATGCTCATCAAATACATTATGTTTGAACAAAGGATAAAGATATAAAGAGTTGGGGTCCTTGTGGGAACCTTTTTTGGTTATGCTTCACACCTGTAGCACTGGAGCAAACTTTCATTTTCTGCAGCTTTTAAGGTTGCTGAGCCATGCCATGGATATTGCATTAACTGTTGAAAAGAAAGATGGCTTGGTACCTCCAGAAGTTCCTTTTAAAACAATCAATACCAATCTTAACTTTGGAGGTTGTTGAGGACAAACTGCAGGACAAACTAGATCTTCTCAGCTGTGTAATAAAATATCATTACTGTTAGTTTAAAACTGTAGTTTCAAGGGAAAATACATATTTTTGAAGTGTGACTATTTAAAAGGTAATTAGCAGTAAATATGACTCCTGGCCTTTTAATTTAGTATAAATCCAGATTAGTTGGTCTTGGAGGCGAAATCTAAAGGGACCAAGACCAGAGAGGATTTATCTCGTCTTAAAACAACTCCAGTCTCAAAAACATCATTGCGGTTTATGCTAACATAGTTTTAGGAACCTTTAAGGGATCATCACATTAGCCCTGGGAGAGAGGTAGGAGCTGGTTTGCTACCAATTACCTTCCTGTGTGAAAGCACATCTGATCAGAGTAGCTACCTAACAGAAAGGTAGTGTTGCTTTCAGACCAAACAAGGAATGCGCAGAGCTTTCTGTGTGAGTTGGCAGACCCTCATTTCCACAGCAAAGTTTTATGCAATACAGCACAAAAATGCAGTTTTAAAAATAAAAATTGCATTATTTCCGTATCCAATCAGTGGAGAGTGGGTAATCCTCTGTTTTGTAGAAAGGATTTGCCTTTTATGAAAATATGGCCATACATTACAGTTAACTGATGAGGCGAGGCAAGGCAAGTACATTGGAGAGACAAAACAAAACATAAAACCAGCATATTGCAGAGGCATAATCAAGGGAAGTAAAGAAAAAGATAAATCTGAAGTTGGTATCTGACTCATAGCTTATAGTTCAGGCAAGAAGCAGTTTTTAATAGACAATACTGTTACATCCAACAATCCACCATCCATTTGCTCCTAGCTTGTTCATAGTCATTCCATGTCCTTGGTGATGCACTCTTTAATGAAAAGGCTCAGTTAGTAAAGCTGATATGTGGCTGTCTTTTGGTAGTATTGCTGGATGCTTCACATGTGCATGAAATGCGGCTTGACTTAAACATTCCTCCCACCCTGAGGATTCCGTTGTTATTCACGAATGGATTTCATGTTAGCAGTTTACAATCTTTCGCTTTGATACTGTTCGTTTGTCTTAAACTCTTGGCCCTGTTGTTAAACACAAAAATCTTACGTAGCTCAGGATCATCATCCTTGATATCTTTGAATCTGTTCTCTGTTTGGTAATTTCTTTTGCCAAAGAAATGTTGGATCTGTAAACCAGTTTGAGGATTTTAGTTGATCAGCTGTTAAACCTCGAGAGGCATGATCTCCTGGGTTGTCGTCTGAGGTGACATAACCCCACTGTTCAAGATTGGTACTTGACTTGATCCTTTGTATACGGTTAGCAACAAAAACCTAAAACCTTTCTGCTTCATTGGTTATGTAACCAAGAACAACAGCTGAATCTCCAGTTCTTTTGTGGACATGTTGCTGGTTTGAACTGCAACTACTGCAGCAGTTAGTTCAAGTCTTGGTATAGTAGTGACTTTAGTTGGTGCAACTGTGGATTTTCACATCACCAAACAACAATGGACTTCACTGGATTCATTAACAACTCGCATGTAGGATATTCTCTATATCCTAAAATACTTGCATCTGCATTATTATGGAGCTCATATTTCTTGATGTTGCCAAACTCTGAGGGGAAGGAGCATCGATTGATTTCCATTTCAGCAAGTTTAGGTAGATCTCTGATCAAGGACTCCCATCGAGGCTTTAGATTTTCTGGAATCTCTTCATCCCGGTCTAGTTTTTTTCTGCACATGTGCTGCAGAATCTGTTTCCCTAAAAGGACAAATGGTGCCATGAACCCTAAGGGATCATACATTGATGCTACATTAGAGAGCTCACCTCCTATTGTGAGTGAGTTGGGTTTAACTTGAAATCTAAACTTAAATGTATCAGATGTAACGCACCATGCCACTCCCAGAGCTCTCTCTATCTGAGTCAGGTTCAGAGCTATGCTTTGATCTTTGTGTGATACACATTCTTCTTTTGGGATGGTTCTCAAAAAGAACCATTTTCATTGTTGCTGATAAAATTCTGGAGTCGCAACTGCCTATTATTACAAAGTTTCTGGATTCTCTGACAAGTTTAACAGCTTCCTTATCAGTTTGAACATTGGTTAGACCGTCATCAACATAAACATTTCTTTGATTGAATCGTATAGCATCCTCACAGACCTTGCCTTCTCCTTGAGCTGCCAGATGTTTCAGGACAAAATTGACATAGCCAGGTGATGAAGCTGCTCCGAACAGGTGCACTTTCATTCTGTAAACTGAAGGCATTACTTCCTAGTTGCCATTCTCCCACCACAGGAATCTGAAATAATCTTAATCCTTTTTTTTTTACATGGAGCTTGTGAAACATTTTCTCAATATCACACATATCTACAGAGGAACCCTTCCTGAAATAACACAAGACACCAACAAGCATGTTTGTCAGGTCAGGTCCTGTGAGAAGATGGTCATTGAGAGAGGTTTCTTGGAGCTTAGCAGAACAGTCAAAAACTACACGTATTTTCCCTGGTTTATGGGGATGATAGACTCCATGAAGTGGCATTTACCAAACTGGGTTGTTGTTAATTTCTTCCTCTGGCACCTTCTCAGCATCACCACGTGCCAGGATGTCATCCATGAAGTTTATGTAGTCTTTGCAGTAGTGTTGACCCTTCTGTAATCTCACTTTTAGATAGTTTAATTGGATAGTTCTTATTGTTGGGCAGTTTCGGTCTTTCTTCTTTAAAAAGGTAGTAGCATTTCATAATGACCATTGCTTTTCTATATGATATTTTTTCTTAACTTAGAAAGGAACTTAAGATCATCTTCAGACAAAAAAAATATCTTCAACTGTTTCTGAAAAATCTGACTGAAGAACCTTTATAATTTCAGAAGGAGTGATATCTTTAACTTTACTTCTGTTAATGTAATGAACTTCTTTCTTGAGTTTAATAGAAGACTCCAAAGTTGAAGTGACTCGTTTCACTATTAAGTAATGGCCCTATGGTGTCACCCAAATATTCACAGGGATTTCCATGGTCAACAATTCTCCATGCAGAAGCATGCAAACGTGCACGGTGTTGCCCATGACGCCGCTGCGCAGATATCACCCAGTGGCACGCCCCTCAGTGGACGTAGACACGCTCCTGGTGGAATGGCACACAACACCAGAAGCGGCAGCTGTCCCCCACAGACTCATAAGCCAGCGCAAAAGCGTCTACGACCCAATGCGACAGCCTGTGCTTAGAAAGGGCTTGCCCCCTGTTCTGTCCCCCGTGGCACACAAACAGCTGGTCCGACTGGCAAATAGCGCCTGTAGCCACCATGTACAGCTGGATTGCCTGGACCGGGCACAGCGTGTTAGGCAGCCCCTGTTCCTCGGACTGAAATGGGGGAGGGCAGTATGCCCCCAGTTCAATGGCTGTATTCACGTAGCCTGGAGGCAGAACCTTAGGGAGAAAGGCTATGTTCGGCCACAGCGTTACTCCGGACCCGCCTGCCTTCCAACGCAGGCAGGTAGGGGTGATGGCAAGTGCGTGGAGCTCACTGACCCGCTTGGCTGTTGTTACCGCCAACAAAAAAGCAGTCTTAAGAGACACCAGTTTCAATGGGGCAGCACACATAGGCTCAAAAGATGGCCCACTCAGGGCCTTCACCAGTGGGAGGTCCCATGCTGCCGCTGGTCTCCGTAATGGGGGGCGCAGCGTCCTTGCACCCCGGAGAAACTGTGACACCCAATAGTGTGTCCCCACACGTCTGCCATCCACGACGTCGTGGCTGGCTGAAATGGCAGCCAGGTGCACCTTCAGGGTTGATGCTGCCCGTCCGGCATCCAATAGACCCTGCAGGTACCTCAAAATATTATGCAGGGAACACGAAATTGGGTAAACTGCGTCTGCACCACTCCGCAAAACGCTGCCAGCAACGGGCATAAGTCCTATATGTGGAAGGAGCTCTGGCATTCTGGAGTGTCCGCTGAATGGAGGGCTCCAGATCCGTCAGGGGCTGCCAGCACCCCTCAGCGGCCACACCGTAAGGAGAATATGGCCCGGAGACGGATGCCAAACCTTCCCCTCCAACTGAGACAACAGGTCTGCCCTGACTGGGAGCCGCCATGGCACCCCGTCCAGCAGGCTGAGGAGCAGTGGGAACCAGACCCTCATGGGCCACTCGGGGGCCACCAACAGAACCTTCAGGCTCGACGACCTCACTCTGTGGAGAGTGGACAGAAGCAACGGAAACGAGGGAAAGGCATACAGCAGGCCGGCTGGCCATGCGTTCGCTAGGGCGTCCATCCCCAGTGGGGAGCTGGCCTCCGCCAGGGAAAACCACAAGGCGCAATGTGTACTGCTCCCTGAGGCAAAAAGGTCAACCTGGGCCCTGCCGAACTGATCCCATATCTGCCGTACGACCTGAGGATGCAGCCTCCAATCCCCGGGGGGGAGCCACTGTCGGGACAGATAGTCTGCCACAGAGTTCCTCGTCCCCGGTAGGTGCATTGCCCTGATGGAGGCGAAGCGAGGGTATGCCCAGGTCCACAGCCTCCGGGCCTCCCTCAGGCACTGCAGTGATCTGGTCCCACCCTGGTGGTTGATGTGCAACACTGCTGAGGTGCTGTTCGTCCTGACGAGCACGTGCTTGCCCTCGAGAAAGGGCGAGAAGTGCCTCAGCGCCAAATAAATCGTCTTGAGCTCCAGGACATTGATGTGCAGACTTCCCTCCTGAGGCCCCCACAGACCCCACACACTGCAGATAAGCCCTGTCCCGCCAGCGACGGAGGAGCACTGTGCAGCCGGGTGTAACCCGCACCTTGACCTGCCGGTGCAACCTGGGGTCCATGTGGAGGCTGTTGTACCACCTCTGCAAGGGCCGTAGATAAAGCAACCCCAAAGGAGTCAGAACCGAGGCCGCCACCAGCATCCTCAACAGTCTCAGCCTCAGTTTGACTGGGGGTGCCGCCCCCGCCCGAAAAGACTGGAGCAGGAACTGAATCCTGTCCACAATGTCCGAAGTCGGCTGAGCCAGCATGGCCACTGAATCCAAGGCCATGCCGATAAAGACCACCTGCTGGGCTGGGATGAGAGAACTCTTCTGATAGTTCACTGCTATCCCCAGTGCTCTGACGTGGGCCAGGACCTTTGACGTCGCCCGATCCGCCCCGCCGGAGGAGGGGGCACAGATGAGCCAGTCGTCCAAATATGGCAGGATCTTTAATCCTGACAGGCAGAGAGGGCTCAGGACCGCCTTCATGCACCTCGTGAAAATCCGAGGGGCTAAAGAAAGGCTGAACGGCAGGACCGAAAACTTGTAAGCCACGCCGTGGAAGGCGAATCGCAGATACTTCCTGTGTCCTGGGTGGATCGGAACATGGAAGTACGCGTCCTTCAGGTCCACGGATGTAAACCACTCGCCTGGACAAATTACCCGAAGGACGTCGCAGGTGCGGAGCATCCGAAATGGCAGCACCTTCAAAAAGTGGTTCAGCCATCCTGAGGTCCAACACCGGCCAAAGGGAACCGTCCTTCTTTGGGATCAGGAAATAGGTTGAGTAAAACCCCTCGGCCTGCGAATGTGGCGGGACCACCACTATGGCCTCCTTGTCCAGCAGAGTCTTTATTTCCTGCAGCAAGATCGCAGTTCGTGCAGGATCTGTGATGGGAGTCACCCTGACCCCCGTCATGGGGGTGGAGGCCGACGGCGGAACTGCAGCCTGTACCCTTGGGACATAGTTTTTAACACCCACGCATCCTTGCAGTGGGTTTCCCAATAGGCCGGGCGCCATTGTGAAAACCTCCCCGCCGTCGGCCTGCAGCCCTCAGGCCGCCCTCTGCCGCCTGCTTCGGCCTCTGGGGGGGCGCCGGCTCCTGTCCGGGCCCGCCAGAGCCCCGCGAGGTGGTGCCTGTTCCACCCCGGGCTGCCGCCAAGCTCCTGCCACAGTGCGGTTCCGCTGCGCAAACTGTGCGGGAGTGGCGGATCAAAACTGACGCCGCAGGTCCCGCACGTCACGTCTCCTGGGTTGCGGAGCAGGGGGTCCCATGGCCCCGCTGCGACCACCCCAAGCTTCAGGGCCCTGGCTGGACTGCCGACAGTACTCCAGTGCCCTCTCAGCCTCCGGTCCAAACAGCTGGCCCGGTATCACTGGCAGCCTCCGCAAGCTCTGCCTACAGTCATTCAAGACTTGTGCCAACCAGACCTGGCGTCGGGTGACCATGCCAGGGTGGACAAAAGGCGACCGAGTTCCCTGGACATGAGTCCAAAGGCCTGGAGGGCTGCGTCATTTGTGTCACCCAGTGCTGCTCCCGCCATGCCCGGCTGCAGCATCTGGGACTGTGCCAACAGGAGGACAAAGAGGGAATTGCCAATACGTGCCATACGAGCCGCAATGTCGTAGGCATGGCACAAGAAGTCGTCCGTCACCTGACACTGGGCGCTTGGACAGCGGGCCCTCTCCCTGAGCGCCTCATCTGGGGAAAGAACCAGTGATGCAATGCAGTGATCCACAGGGGGCATGCGGTCCAGACCATGATCCCCAGGATTGCGCATGCACGCCAGGATCCGTGCGTCTTGACCATGGTGGGAGAAGCTTCTAGCATCCCTCCAGCAGCGCTGCTCCACCTCGGCCCTCAAAGAGTCCACTTCCTGCCGAGATGGGCGCTCCAGCCGAGGCCTCTTCCTCCGTGGGCTGCGGCATTCTTCCGCTGGCGCATCCCCCTGCCTCCCGGAACACGGTTGAGGCATCCCTGAGGGTGGCAGCTCGGCCGCGAAGAGGAGATTCTCCACCTGACGTAGCCTGTTCTCTCTAACAGGCAATGGCAAAATGCTGCAGTTCATGCATGGGTCCGTCAGAGCTTCCCTGAGATGACCCACGCCCAGGCATTTGGGGCACAGATCATGTCCGTCCTCTACCTGTAGAGGAACCCCACATGAAGTGCACGCCAGCATCCCGATCACAGACGTGGGAAATGCAGGCAGGCACCAGGCCAACTGAGCAAGGACTTCAATAGAACTGAAGAACGCGATCAGAGGCCTCTTATTAATCCACTGCTTCTCAATACAGACACAAGCCAGGCAATCCGAGCAAGAACTGTGCAGCCCAGAACGCAGTGAGAACATCCAGCTTCCACTCACCTGAAAACTGCAGCTGTCCGCTCCTCCCCACCCGGTCTCAACAGGGGAAAAGAAGCGCCAGCATCAAGCTTCCGACTACTAGAATTCTGCTAACACAGAAACAGAGAAACTTCAACCACAGCCTTAGAGGGCTACAAAGAGCACTCTGACGAAAAAGTCACAGGCAAGATGACGCCGAATCACACAAACCGTGTGCTTACCTCTCTTAGACCTGCAATACCCAATAAGCGCCGAAACACGGGACTTATAGGAGCGACCAACCTGCAAAACACGCGACGGTTGACAGCGAGAAGATCAAAGAGACCGAACGTAGCCTTCCACGTGCTACTTATAGACGCACGCACAGGTGGGCTACGTGTCACGTGCGTGACTTTGTTTACATTTAATCTCGACCTACGCGGAGCGCGAGGAGACATATCCACTTTGTTTACTGCCAATGGCAGTCAGGAAGGAATGAAACAGAACTGCTTTTGGTAGAAGTGCTTGTGAGTAGTTGTAGCTATTGAGCAGACCTATTTCACTGTGTTGCAAAGGTGCAATTTCCTCTTGAAAAGGTTTTAGATTTGCTGTTTCATCTGTTGCAATATGGGTTATGTTGGCTGGAATAAAGTCTCTGGTGTAAACTGTTGTTAGGGTGATACATTTACTGGAACAGAATCCTCTCACCTGTAGATTTGTTAATCTTTTAGAGTTGACTACTGACTTCCTTGATGTTACTGTAGACACTTGGAGCTTGACTTGCTCTTTGTTTGCTTCCAACATGTCCGGTACATTACTTAAAACAAAAGTAGTATCAGTACAAAAGTGCATAAACAATAACTTCTTGTGCTGGTTTGTATTTAGATGAAAGACAGACAGGCAGTAGTGTTGTTGTTTCCAGATTAATGTCCAGTATTACTGTGTTTGAAGTAACTGCAATGGCAGTTTCTACAGGTAGTGTAACTCGAGTAATATCTTTACTGTTATCTTTATTTGACCTTTCATGATCTATGTTTGTCTTTTCATGTGAGGATCCTTGTTCATTTTTGCATCCTTCTTGCAGACAGGTCAGATTATGGCACATGTTACAAACACTGTCACAACTCTTTGTGAAATGACCTGCCTTGAGACATCCAAAATATAACTTCTCAGTTTTAACAAATCTTATTCTGTCTGAAACATCTTGTTCCACAAACTTCCTACAGTTGAGCAAACAGTGTCCATTCTTCTTACAGAATATACACATTAGGCTAATCTTCTCATTTGAACTGGTGGTAAATGTATTGGTTCCATAGCTTTGGCGCCATTGGGGCCTGAGTTTTTAGGTTTGCTTATTTGAGGAACTAGAGTGAAATAATAGGATTACAGGCAATTTTCACTTCTTTTATTATTCAGCCAATAAAAACAAATTGGCTGAAAGAAGGAAATTGATTGCCCTCTTCTTCAGTTTCAATTGCCTTACGGTTCCAGCTTGCAATGAGCCAATATGGTAATTTTGAGAGAATTTTCCTGTTCTCATTGCAGTCATTTAGGATTTCCAGTGATTTTATATGAAACAGCTTCACAGCTTCTCTTTTTTATATATTTTTTGCAGTGCTAGAGGCCTTTATTTTTCATTTTTCAACAGTAGGTAGACAGGAAAGATGGCAAAGAGAAGGAGAGACATTCGGCAAAGATTGCCAGGTACAGGACTTCACAGCTTCTCAAAAAATCAACGAACCCTCTGAGTTCAAAACTGTCTTGAACCTATCTTTGGCCATGTATAAAGCTCGTCTCTGTAAGCCTTTGCGACTGTAAAGGGATCTCCAAATCTCTCTTCAGGAATCTTCCATGCAGCCATAGAAGCAGATTCTGTTCCAAGTAGGAAGTAGCCTTCCAGACCTTTCTTGACTGGTCCACTTACATATCTGCGGAAGTAATACATTTTCTCCTTTTCTTGAATATTTTTCTGGTCGATCGGTGTTTCGAATGAGAGCTTTCAATCACTGTATTTTAATGGATCTCCACTGAATACTGATGGCTCAGGAACAGGTATCCGGTTTGCAGTGAAAGCACTTGCAAGCATTTTGACAAACTCTACTGAATCCACTTGTCCTCTTCCTAGTTCCTCAGTTTCATCTTGCTGTCCTTCAGCATTGTGCATATTGTCTCCTTCATGTTGTCTTTGAGAATCTGCACTATCCCTAACCTCACTGTGTTGTTACATTTTATTTCAAACACTTCTTTCAAATCACCAAAATTGTTACCAATACATTCAAAGCGACACCTCTTTGTCAGCTTTAAGTAAAATCCAACTTTGTTTTATTTTTTTTAAAAGTAAGTACGCCCTTTAAACCTAAAATGATGTTAATGTCACTTTAAACTTAAATTAGGCTTACAGATGACTTAATGCAACTTTTATTTTGTCAAACCACACTCTATCCTTGAAAAGTACTCTCACCAGAAAATGTAACTTAATAGCAGGCTTCAACCAACTAATGAATTGAATAAAACATTGACCAAACACGCATTGCAGTAACTTTAGCTCACAGCAAACTTTACAAAAGCCTCCTCACTCTTAACTTGTTAGTGTCTAAGCTTCCTGTGGCTCTTTTTTAAATAATTACTGTGTTTCTTGCTCCTCAGAGGTGTGAAAAGTACATGGTTTTTACTCATCCAGTCCTTCCTTTAACATTATGCACCTGGTCCTGGGCTTTATTTGTGAGAACCAGCTGCTCATCTCTCACTGAACAGTGAGTCATTGAACAATGTGAGTTTTCACTGTAACTCCTTCAAAGCATCGGCAGACACACGTGGATTCCTTATATGGGTTAATTGACAGCTTTAAGTCCATCTTCAAGCATCAAGTCCACCATGAAAACTAAATATAGCAAATACAAATTAAACTGACAGAAACTGCATGTTTGGCAATTACGTTTACAAAGGTCAATATAACAGAAAATACATGAAAAACCTCGATGGCTTCATGCTCCGAAGGAACAAACGCTGTAGGTTTCCAAACTCTACTGAATCTTAATTTGAAGAGGGGGGTCTCAGTTTGTGATCTATACTGAGGCTGAGAAATTATATGAACTGGTACTTGTTTACTTGCTTCTATGTCATGCTCCAGTAGATCTTTCTTTTCCTCTTCTTCGATATTTCCTTGATCATAGACCTTTATTCTTGCTCGTGCTGCATTTTAAGAACTTCCAACTGCATCTTTCTGTATCTTCATTCTTTTTTCCTCCAAAGATTTTCTAAGAGCAACCCATTCCTCTTCAAATTCAGCTTTGAATTTAGTTTCCTCTTCCTCCCTCTGTAAACGACGCTTGATAACTGCTGCTTCCTCAACAGCCATCTTCCTTTTAGCTTCTGCTTCTAGTCTCTCTATTTCCACTTGTTCTCTTTCTTGTTCCTTTAACACTTAGAACAGCCTGGCTTGCAGCGGCTTCAGTAGCAGCTTTTTGGCGTTTTACAGAAGACCTGCTTGAACGCTCTGGGGTCCCTTTGAGGAAAGAGGCAACTGAGCTGGACTTAGAAGAGCTTGAGTTAAAGAGAGAGCTTGCTTCAGGCCATTGTTGCTCTTCTCCATCTGGAATCTATCTGCCTAACTGGTTTGACGCCCTGGATAAAACTACATGTGAAATGCCTTTGCTACGATGAGTCTCTTGGTCAGGAGTTGATATATAGACACGCTGAACATCTGCAGACAGACCAGTTATATCTCCTACAATATCAGTGAGAAGATCATCAGAAAGTGGTTCTTTAGTTTGTAACGGGCTTCTATGAGGATTTTACACTTGTCGTACATACAGGTCCTTCTCAAAATATTAGCATATTGTGATAAAGTTCATTATTTTCCATAATGTCATGGTGAAAATTTAACATTCATATATTTTAGATTCATTGCACACTAACTGAAATATTTCAAGTCTTTTATTGTCTTAATACAGATGATTTTGGCATACAGCTCATGAAAACCCAAAATTCCTATCTCACAAAATTAGCATATCATTAAAAGGGTCTCTAAACGAGCTATGAACCTAATCATCTGAATCAACGAGTTAACTCTAAACACCTGCAAAAGATTCCTGAGGCCTTTAAAACTCCCAGCCTGGTTCATCACTCAAAACCCCAATCATGGGTAAGACTGCCGACCTGACTGCTGTCCAGAAGGCCACTATTGACACCCTCAAGCAAGAGGGTAAGACACAGAAAGAAATTTCTGAATGAATAGGCTGTTCCCAGAGTGCTGTATCAAGGCACCTCAGTGGGAAGTCTGTGGGAAGGAAAAAGTGTGGCAGAAAACGCTGAACAACGAGAAGAGGTGACCGGACCCTGAGGAAGATTGTGGAGAAGGGCCGATTCCAGACCTTGGGGGACCTGCGGAAGCAGTGGACTGAGTCTGGAGTAGAAACATCCAGAGCCACCGTGCACAGGGGTGTGCAGGAAATGGGCTACAGGTGCCGCATTCCCCAGGTCAAGCCACTTTTGAACCAGAAACAGCGGCAGAAGCGCATGACCTGGGCTACAGAGAAGCAGCACTGGACTGTTGCTCAGTGGTCCAAAGTACTTTTTTCGGATGAAAGCAAATTCTGCATGTCATTCGGAAATTAAGGTGCCAGAGTCTGGAGGAAGACTGGGGAGAAGGAAATGCCAAAATGCCAGGAGTCCGGTGTCACGTACCCACAGTCAGTGATGGTCTGGGATGCCGTGTCAGCTGCTGGTGTTGGTCCACTGTGTTTTATCAAGGGCAGGGTCAATGCAGCTAGCTATCAGGAGATTTTGGAGCACTTCATGCTTCCATCTGCTGAAAAGCTTTATGGAGATGAAGATTTCATTTTTCAGCACGACCTTGCACCTGCTCACAGTGCCAAAACCACTGGTAAATGGTTTACTGACCATGGTATCACTGTGCTCAATTGGCCTGCCAACTCTCCTGACCTGAACCCCATAGAGAATCTGTGGGATATTGTGAAGAGAACGTTGAGAGACTCAAGACCCAACACTCTGGATGAGCTAAAGGCCGCTATCGAAGCATCCTGGGCCTCCATAAGACCTCAGCAGTGCCACAAGCTGATTGCCTCCATGCCACGCCGCATGGAAGCAATCATTTCTGCCAAAGGATTCCCGACCAAGTATCGAGTACATAACTGTACATGATTATTTGAAGGTTGACGTATTTTGTATTAAAAACACTTTTCTTTTATTGGTCGGAAGAAATATGCTAATTTTGTGAGACAGGAATTTTGGGTTTTCATGAGCTGTATGCCAAAATCATCCATATTAAGACAATAAAAGACCTGAAATATGTCAGTTAGTGTGCAATGAATCTAAAATATATGAATGTTAAATTTTCATCATGACATTATGGAAAATAATGAACTTAATCACAATATGCTAATATTTTGAGAAGGACCTGTATAATAAAAGCTTTGTTGGAGTCGGTTTAATTTCTCATCTTGCAGTATTTTGCCATTTTCATTTAGTGATTTGGTTCTTTCGCCTCTTCCTAGTTCCTAAGTTTCATCTTGCTGTCATTCAGCATTGTGCATATTGTCTCCTTCATGTTGTCTTTGAGAATCTGCACTATCCCTAACCTCACTGTGTTGTTACATTTTATTTCAAACACTTCTTTCAAATCACCAAAATTATTACCAATACATTCAAAGCGACACCTTTTTGTCAGCTTTAACTAAAATCCAACTTTGTTTTCTTTTTTTTTAAAGTAAGTACACCCTTTAAACCTAAAATGATGTAAATGTCACTTTAAACTTAAATTAAGCTTACAGATGACTTAATGCAACTTTTATTTTGTCAAACCACACTCTATCCTTGAAAGGTACTCTCACCAGAAAATGTAACTTAATAGCAGGCTTCAACCAACTAATGAACTGAATAAAACATTGACCAAACACACATTGCAGTAACTTTAGCTCACAGCAAACTTTACAAAAGCCTCCTCACTCTTAACTTGTTAGTGTCTAAGCTTCCTGTGGCTCTTTTTTAAATAATCACTGTGTTTCTTGCTCCTCAGAGGTGTGAAAAGTACATGGTTTTTACTCATCCAGTCCTTCCTTTAACATTATGCACCTGGTCCTGGGCTTTATTTGTGAGAACCAGCTGCTCATCTCTCACTGAACAGTGAGTCATTGAACAATGTGAGTTTTCACTGTAACTCCTTCAAAGCATCGGCAGACACACGTGGATTCCTTATATGGGTTAATTGACAGCTTTAAGTCCATCTTCAAGCATCAAGTCCACCATGAAAACTAAATATAGCAAATACAAATTAAACTGACAGAAACTGCATGTGTGGCAATTACGTTTACAAAGGTCAATATAACAGAAAATACATGAAAAACCTCGATGGCTTCATGCTCCGAAGGAACAAACGCTGTAGGTTTCCAGTTCATTTAACACCAGCTTGTCCCCAAATGCTCTTCCATGTCAAGACCAAACACTACTCTTATCACTTCCTGGATGTAAGAGTCCTTTAAAATAAAATCCCTCTCCACCCTTTTGCATACAAAATTAATTCATGAAATGAATATCAAATTAATTAATAATTACAATTAATAAATACAAATTATACCAAAAATCATTTTCTGCGGTTACAAGCTACATGGGTGTCTGCCACTGGCTGTCACATGTTGGGATAACAACAAAGAAGAAAAATACTTTTTGAATAGGAGTGGACACCCACTTATGGTGTACACAATATTAGTAAACGTTGATGTACAGATTAGGTGGTATGGGGCTGCACTCACGGACTATAATTTGTGCCAGAACCATTTTTATTTGTTTGATTTTTGCGGCACTAGTGGCCTTTATTTTTCCCAGTTTTTATTTTTATTTTTACAGTACTTAGAGAGGAAACAGGGGCGGAGAGGAAGGGGAGAGGGGGGCTCTAACCTGGGACTGCCGCATTGAAGACCAAAGCCTCTTGTACATGGATCGCATGCTTAGAGGGCAAAGTTCAATAAAACTCAACTTTGAGCATGCACCTCTATGCTGAGTCGGGCTATGCGCTTCTCTTCTACTTTGCTCAGTGTGACACATGAAATATAAATTCATGTACGTAACTTCTGAGTGCAGCACCACTTGAGACACGTTTGGTCTGAAAGAGCGTAACGCAATGTAAGGGAAAACTATTTAATAAAACACTGTTCACCTACATTTTTTAAATATGTAAGTTTTTAACACCAATTTAGTTTTATATATCATTTACTCTAACATGAAAGATGTTCTGTTCTCCATACATGTTTCAGACAGGAACATAGAGCACTGCCTCCTACCTCCATTTGCTGTGAAAATAATAACTGGCTTCTGCGTATATAAAACCACCCAATGCAAGCTTGTCTCAACCATTAGCCTTCACATACATGGCTATTGTGTTTTAAATAGTTTTAAAATGGCAGGTTTGTGACTAGGTTTGTGACCCAGATGCTGGGTCCATCTGGATTTTGCTTACACTAATAGTGTTATCTACTTCTGGTAAAATATTAACTGCTAATAACCTTTTAACAGAGCATCACTTCCAAAATCATGAACTTTCACAATCATTGTCTTATATTTGACATGATTCTTGTTTTAAAAATAAAACTTGTCTCTGTGTCATTTAGGCCAGGCGTTGAAATGCTACACCTGTATGGGCTCCAACAATGATGACTGCAACCGACAAGGCTCCAAATCCTGTCCCAGCTACTCTGATGCCTGTGCAGTGGTGGTGGGCCATGACAGTAAGTCCAGTGTTTCCTAAAGGTGTCTGGATCATTTATTTCTTATTCATTAACTTTCTACCTTCTGAATTCAGACAGCTGTTAAACATTTGTGTTCGTTCTGCATATGTGCACATGACCATGAATGACAGTGTTTGCTAAAATCCGACCGGCTGTTGTCTGGAGAAACGTCCCAGTCTGCAGGGGCTTTGAGGTTTTGCAGGGAATGAAAAGCCTTTTGTCTGTACTTGACAAATACCCTTAATTAGAACACCATGTGGTTGTGAAATTCTGTGTTTCGGCTTCAATTTTTTTATTTAGGTTTTTTTAATTTAGGAAAAAAAGTGTTCGAAGTAGCTGATAAGTTAGAATTAATTAACGTTTTAGAGATCAATCAGTATCATCTATTTAAAGCAAAGGATGAATTGTTTCATTATCAGGGAGCTAGCTTATCACATATTTTAAAGAAGGAATGAGAAGATTTTGTTAATTTATCAAAACTAACTTTCTTCAAATTAACTACTCATAATCAATGATTATATTTCATATTTGTAATCATACTATAGTCTATATCCTAAAAAAAAATCATAGAAAAATAAAGCTTGAAATAACAGTCATGAAAGAAAAATTGCCATTTAAAGGGCCAATTTCCCAAAAGAATGAATGTTCAGAATATTGGTAATTAAGCTGATAAAAGTCAGACTTCTACCAAATGTTTTAACTGGTCATGTCTGGAGAATAAAAAATAGGCTGAATTTCAATTAAAATATATAACACTACATTTAGGGGGAGATTTGGGAGAAAACAAAACAAGAGAGGAAACAAATTTTCCAGGAGAAGAGGAACACCTTACTATGGCCCAGATCTTGCTGCATTACTTCTTAGTGAACCTGTCTGGGTCTCTTGAATTGCAATTTTCACCGTCCCATTTCTCAGATCAGCTGACAAAGAAATCTTCCTCCAGCGGTATGTCTTAAGTGGTTCATCACTTTGGATTGCTCTGGAACCAAACTGAACGTGAAAAAAAGATGCTTTTAAAGGAAGTCAGTGAATATTAGTTCCATACTACATGGAAGATGAACAAAACAAATCTCTGGAAGAAATCCAAACATTATACAAAACTAACAAATCATGCGACGCAACTGAAATCTCTCAAGTGGTGCAGGCTCGATTGTCATTCGGCTAGGCCCTGTTATGTTTCTCTTCTTTTTCTGAGTTGGCCACTGTAGAGTAAAAAGCTAGTAAAAAATATATATTTTTTCCTGCCTCATTCTTTAAAACTAAGGGAGGGAGCTAAAAAATGTAAACAAGCTGTAGAAAAGATGGGACTTTTTTCCCAGGATTGAAGCATGCATCATCTTAGGTTTAACACATTACTCACTTCTTCAAGTTAGAACTAATCATAAACTGATTGTGTTGTTTTTATTAGCCTACAGATTTCAAAGTTCGGGAGAAGAAGTTGTTTTTGTTAACTGTAAGAGTTCAATCTCAAAGTGTTTGAGGCCACAGCTAAATGCTTGTGAAATGTCAAATCTCGGTGCCTTATGAAAACTGCAAAGATTTTAAAATACTCATTATTTTAGATGATGCGTTTAAGCCTGCAATAAATTTTTGCAATGGTTGTCAGAAGCAACAGGGTGCTTTGTTGCAACAGCTGTTTTCACTTATTTGCTTCTGTGAGACAGCTGCTAAATGGATATGTCTCTCACATGTATTTCTGTGTGTTTCATAAGGTGGCGTGATGAAGTCGTGTTCCTACAAATCTTTCTGCAGCCAGGCGAGCAGCCAGGGCTACAGAGCACCCGGAGTCAGAGTTCACTGTTGCTACAGCGACGACTGCAACGTTAAAAGCTTCGCCTCGCCGCTGCCGGGACTCAGCTATTGGTTGCTGTCTATTTTGTTGCTTTTGCACTGACCTTTTTCACAGGACAACCAGAGAACCTAACCATGCCAACAAGAATCCATTCACCATACAAATGCCAACAAAATGCCAAAAACACTGCCTGTTTTCAGACTTGATGACATCCTACTTACCATTTTACTTTGGTTACTGTAGTTCTCTGAGTGCAAGGCATGAAAAGAAAAATGCTGCAAGCTGCAAAGGGTGGATTAATGCTTTTGAACTGTATCCTATTAAATATGTCAATTGGCTGCATCTTTGATTGTCTTTCATTAGGTGCAAATAGGCATGGGCCTGTATGAGACTCTCACAGTGTGCTAATCTTGAGTAAAAATAGGTTACCACAGTATCATGAAATTTACACAAAACGTTTAAAGAAAATGATATGATCTAATAGCTTTTACTTAAAAAGAAAAGCAACAACTATTTGCTGTGTAAACATACAGCTTTTTTGTTAGATTCATGTTATATAATGTATATATTAAAAGTATTTACAGTTAGTATGATTTGGATACATTGACCTAATTGATTTAGAATGAAGTGGGCCCCTGGACTATGCCGCCAGTTTTGGTGCCAACTCCCCTCCCAAGTTTTGCATGAAAACTACTACTAATAGTAGTGTACACATCAACTTCACAGATTTAAGCTACTGTCCCCATATGATGTTCCAAAGGAATGTTTTTATTTGTTTTTGTTTTTTTTCTGAAAGGTTCCTCATAACAAATCATTTTTCATATGTCTTTATTATTGTTAAGTTAAGTTAATCTTTATTGTCCACATGTTTTATTTTAACCACCATGCTTCACATGGTGGTTAAAAGAAAACATAAAAACAAGGTACAAAAGAAACATTCATACTGAATGACAAAGCACACCAAGATCATAAACATACAACTGGCACAATATCTAGATAATGGTCAACAGTTAAGCAACATTATTGCAGTTGGTTCTTATAGATGTTCTTGGTTGCTCTTACTGCTCTAAATTTCCTTCCAGGGAGGAGCTTAATAAATTCCCCAAATGGTACTAAAAGAACCCAGAATCATTGGGCCTTTAGAAAAATGACCACTAAAGTACACAAAAACAAAGGTTTGGAGCATGCCCTTAAAGCTTGTTGATAGGTTAGATGTGTTTGAGGTCCAGGGTTAGGTTCGAAGTGGGGCTTTAAAATCAATATTTACAAGTAAATAGTCCAATCAAATCCAACGAAGTAAAACAGCTCACATTTATGCTTGCTTTAACTTAAAAAATATAATGCTTTCAAGACATCTATTTTTAAAAAAACAATTGGTGGGTCTCTTAAAAACCTCAGTGCCCAATTATGTCTTTACTAAGGTTTTTGCTAAAAATATTTTTAAACAGACAAATCTGTGTTTTTTTGTAAGTGAGGAAAAAGAATAGTAGCCTTCTTTTAGCCAACTGTGAAGCAACAGGTGGGGGAGGGTCCATGCTCTGTTACAGCCAGAGAAAACTGGTTATTCTGCCATTTTCTCTGGCATCTCTTTAAAAGCACTATGAACCATAAAAACAGTATGACTCTTGTTTGCAACCATAAATCCTTGATATACTGATACCTGTATTTGGCCCATGCCTATGTGCAAATAATTCTGCTTTTCCACTCTCCGCCTTGTTTTTTAAAAACTATGAAACCCCTTTTAGATTAGATGCTTTACCACATCTAAATACCCCAGTATTTGAGCACAGTTTACACTCAGACAAATGTTCCTGTGTCTAAAAATGGCACCTAGAAGTTTACTCAGCTGGCATGTTTTTCTCTCATTAGCTCCCTTCCTGAAAATCACCAACCTGAGTCGTGTCAAAGCTCTTGGTAGGAAGTGAGAAAAAGCCTCTCACACACTGAGAATCAGTGTAACCCTTTTACATGTCCAGGTTTATTACTCTGAAGAGGTTAATTTACTGTGTTTTCAAATTCCCTTAAGAATTACTGACACTATGAACAGAATCTGGACACAATCCTCTGCAGGACAACACAATCGGAGAGGCTGTTTAGCATCTGTATGTAGCTAAGCGAGCCAAACGAGCTGGCAGCATTTTCTGACTTCAGGGGTTCTTGTCTTGATGTGCATTATATATTTTTTTAAGTATGTGACTCTATCTGTCTTTATGCATATTTGGATCTGTTAATCTGAAATATGTAAAATGTCAATGTAACATGTTGATTGTTCACTGCTCTCTTTAGTCTCTGTTTATTTTTAATTGTGGATATTTCAAATATAACAGTAAATAATTATAAGAAAATATAAAGACACTCATGTCTTCTCTGCCATGTGTTGCTCTGGTTAAAAGTTTACTCATCATATCATTTACAGGGGTTGGACAATGAAACTGAAACACCTGGTTTTAGACCACAATAATTTATTAGTATGGTGTAGGGCCTCCTTTCGCGGCCAATACAGCGTCAATTCATCTTGGGAATGACATATACAAGTCCTGCACAGTGGTCAGAGGGATTTTAAGCCATTCTTCTTGCAGGATAGTGGCCAGGTCACTACGTGATACTGGTGGAGGAAAACGTTTCCTGACTCGCTCCTCCAAAACACCCCAAAGTGGTTCAATAATATTTAGATCTGGTGACTGTGCAGGCCATGGGAGATGTTCAACTTCACTTTCATGTTCATCAAACCAATCTTTCACCAGTCTTGCTGTGTGTATTGGTGCATTGTCATCCTGATACACGGCACCGCCTTCAGGATACAATGTTTGAACCATTGGATGTACATGGTCCTCAAGAATGGTTTGGTAGTCCTTGGCAGTGACGCGCCTATCTATCACAAGTATTGGGCCAATGATATGGCTGCCCAAACCATCACTGATCCACCCCCATGCTTCACTCTGGGCATGCAACAGTCTGGGTGGTACGCTTCTTTAGGGCTTCTCCACACCGTAACTCTCCCAGATGTGGGGAAAACAGTAAAGGTGGACTCATCAGAGAACAATACATGTTTCACATTGTCCACAGCCCAAGATTTGCGCTCCTTGCACCATTGAAACCGACGTTTGGCATTGGCATGAGTGACCAAAGGTTTGGCTATAGCAGCCCGGCCGTGTATATTGACCCTGTGGAGCTCCTGACGGACAGTTCTGGTGGAAACAGGAGAATTGAGGTGCACATTTAATTCTGCCGTGATTTGGGCAGCCGTGGTTTTATGTTTTTTGGATACAATCCAGGTTAGCACCCGAACATCCCTTTCAGACAGCTTCCTCTTGCGTCCACAATTAATCCTGTTGGATGTGGTTCATCCTTCTTGGTGGTATGCTGACATTACCCTGGATACCGTGGCTCTTGATACATCACAAAGACTTGCTGTCTTGGTCACAGATGCGTCAGCAAGACGTGCACCAACAATTTGTCCTCTTTTGAACTTTGGTATGTCACCCATAATGTTGTGTGCATTTCAATATTTTGAGCAAAACTGTGTTCTTACCCTGCTAATTGAACCTTCACACTCTGCTCTTACTGGTGCAATGTGCAATCAATGAAGACTGGCTACCAGGCTGGTCCAATTTAGCCATGAATCCTCCCACACTAAAATGACAGGTGTTTCAGTTTCATTGTCCAACCCCTGTACATCTACCTAACTTTGAGCATCAAATGAAAGATTTGAATTATTTTCATTGTGGACAGAAAATGCAACAAACAGCTTCAGTCATTTGTGAAAACATGAATTAAGTGTGCAAATTGGACTTTATTGTGCATTTTCTTTAAATCAAACGGAGTCAGAGGTACACATGCAGGCTCAGATATATAGATACACCCCCATTAATATTTTGCTAAATGTTCCTTTGCAATTTAGAGAAAAAAACACAAACTACTGCTATAATTCTAGTTGAATATTTGACCACTGAAATTCTTTTTTTTAAATTTTGATTTTAATTTTTTAATTTTTGTCTAGCTGTTGATTTTGGGTAAACAATCTTCCATGTTCCTTTATCCAATCACTGGCAGAAAAACTGACCCTTATTATGCTGCTGCTACCACCATACCTTACAGTTACAGTTATTAGTTATTAGGTTGTTATTAGGTCTAAAAGCCCCACCTTGACTCCTCCAAATGTGATTACTGTAGCCGAATAACTTAAGATTTGTTGTAGATGGATGGATGGATGTGTAGATGGATAGATAGATACAACCTTTATGGAATGGGATAGGTGATGAAGCCTCACAATACAAATAGTTTCCTATGCAGGTTTTACTAGTTCCATATCTATTTAAATCTGGAAAATACATAAATCAAATTCCATACTTTTCTATTTATCCTTCATTCCTGATGCATGGAAATAATGTATCCTCAACATGCCATATCACTTCCTTCATGATTTTGTAATCCTCACAGCCTCCACTGTGGGGCAGTCTAGTCACATTTGAACATCCAGCCACCATATGCCATCAAATTTACAAAACTCTTGCAATTCATATCGACCGACCACGCCTCATGGGCTTAGCAGAGATTAGCTTTAGTCAATAGTGATAATCATTGTACAGTTTTATTGCTGTCTGCTGGGCTTTGGACCTTATTTAAAAACCAGCAACTGCTTTCTCTCTCCCCTGCTTCTTCCCTTTTTCACAATCCTCTTTGTATTCCCTTCTTCAATGCTCCCTCTTGTGATGTCCGGCCAGCCTCTCCTTTGACAGGCAGGTGTGACAGTGTGAAAGCATTGCCCTGCAGAAGGATAGACACTGACCTCAAACCGTGAGTCTACGAGGCCCGTTTGGCTCAGGCTCCAGGGTCTTCACGTCCACAAACAGGTCCCTCATCAGTCCTCATGAGGTTTATTTGGAAAGACTCTTGAAAAGAGATGCAGTTGATTTTACACTCGAAGTACTGATGTAGGGTCAGCAGGTCACATATGTGCAGGTGTCTTTACATTTTCCTTAGTTCAACTCATGATTCACTTTGAACATGATTCACTTTGAAGTGGGACTGCCCTGTTTCTGAACCTTCCTGTTGCTGAAATATAATTTTCACTCCTCACCAACACATACATAAGCAAGGACAGAGTTTCAGATTCAGAGGATTTGAAAGCGCAATCATGGCGAAAGCCCCCGCTGGATTGGAGCCGTCTCTGGGCAATATCATGCCAGTCATATGCCACATGTCCGCCATCTGAGCTAAAAACGGAAGGTCATCGTCATGGTAACTTTGCCGTTTTTAAAATTGAAGTATGTTTAATCCCAATCCTCTGGCACCTGAAGACATTATCACCGCAAATCCCACTGTCAGTCATCAAAAAAGATGAGCCGGCTGCCCTTTAAGAGAGGCGGTGCGCAAAGTAGCAAAGCTGTAGAAAAGTCCTGTCTGCAGTACAGTGCTTTCTAAAGTAAACCAAACAGCTTTTTCTCAAGAATGTCGCTGAAAGTCTCTCACACTGACATATCTGACAGATTGTTGTCTTAGTGTGTGGGCTGGTGTGTATTTTTTTGTCAACAGAAAGGATTTACACTTGTGAAAATGTTCTAATTTGACCTGAAAAGATTGATGTCTCTCTGGAATAGTCATATGAAGTACCAGTTGCCTACTTAGGGAGGGAGATGATTAGATTATTCAGAACAAATTAAAATATATGCATGGACAAAGAGAACATTTTACCAGCCCGCCTGGTGAAGATGTGCAAAACGGCACAAGAAATATGTCTTTAGTTACAGTAGTCTGATGTCACATTGAAAAACACCATTAATTTGACCACATTTGTTTATTGGGTCAAAAACTCTTGTTAACCAGTGGCACTATTGTTGGTATCTATTGTCTTAACACATTGTAGATCTATTTTTTTCCTATATTGTCCAGAGTTCTGGGTCTACTAATCCTTTCTCCTCACACCTCAGGTTTTCTAGAAGATTTAGGTCTGGGGAGTGAACTAGGAACTTCAGTGCTGACCTTGCGATATACTGTTGTTATCACGTTGAAAGACCGAATGACAGCACAATTTCAGTTAAGTCCAACTAATTTTTATTTAAAGTTCCCGATATTTCAAACAGTCCATGATTCTATGCATTCTTACAAGATTCGTAGGGCTTTAGGAGGGGAAACAGGTCCACACCATCACAGATCCTCCATCGTACCTAACAGTGGGCATGAGGTGCTTTTCCACATATTCAGTGTTTTAAACCAAACACACTTGGAGTAAATGTTGCAGAAAAGGTCAATCTAACTGACAGCACAATTATTGGCACCCCTGCTGTGAATGCAGCCGCAGTTTGGCCAAATTTACCAAAAGGACAGCTCTTAGTCTTTCATAACATTTCATGAGATTGGAGCGTGGTTCTCCAGCTAAAAGACCCATGGCAACCCATTTTCAGTTTAATGGCAGAGGCTACAAGATTTTTATTGTATCTTAAAGACCTCACAACACCACTCTAACAATGTTCCCAGCCTTTTTGGAGGAGAGAAAATGCCCAAAACCAATATTTGCCGATCCAGAGCATTTTATGAAATTATTCACCGCTCTTTCTGTCCTGTGTTGTATAAGCAAATATAAAGAAACCACAGAGGCAGTATCAGAAATACTGCTGCATTTTGTGTACATACCTTATAATGCATTTTATTTTCCAAGACAAATAGTCCCATTACAAGCCTCTGCAGACTCCTCATATATTAACATTAGGATACAGAACTGCTACATCTGTATTCCGACTGTTGAGACAGAGGGTAGAGGGGGGATTATTGTTTTTTCACCACCTGTTTGCATTTAAGTCCGGTCACACAATGTCACACAATGGATAACACATATCAAAATTAAAGTTTTTTTGTCATCAATGGTCTCATTTATCACATAAATGAGACCCCTGGATATTACCAAGTGGTTTTACTGCTGTGTATTAGTTTTTATAAAGGACCAAAATCCAGTCCGTTCTAATTATTCTAAAGTCAAACTGTTATTAGAAAATCTCAACAAGGTCTTATTCTACACCCGATTTGTCAGTCAGAACTGACTGATGTTTGGACCTAATTGTATTATTTTTAAAATCATAAACAACAATAAATCAACTTGAAAAAGGTTGAAAATGCCTTTTGTGAAATGCTGAATACGATATGGGATGGCATTTTAAATATTTTAGAGCTATTTCATAAACCTCCTGAGTTTCGAACCGATAAGTTTACAAGGTATGAATACCATGGGCAGTTCTAGACAGGGCCCAACACGGGCCAATAGGGGCCAGTGCCCTTGTAGAACTGGTCCTAGCCTGTTATGGCCCCTGTACTGAAGACATAATACTAAATCAAATTCTTATGATTATATGTGCTGGCACAGAAACCGTAACTGATTGGTCAATTTAACAATTCATAAAAATTGAAGTGTTGTACTTTTAGCTTCAGCTGTATTAAAATAGGATCACCATTTTCATCTGGTAGATCAGGGGTCTGCAACCTGCAGCTGAAGAGCCGCAAGTGGCTCTGTGGCTCACTTAATATATGAAACAATGAAATATTGCCCTGTTTTCTTTTAGTTTGATTCTTTTGTTCTGTGCCTCCATGAAAAAAACATTGGCCCCACCCTTGTCCCCCTGGTAAATTTGGTCTAGAACCACCACTGGTGAATACACCATGAGGTCATCGCCCGAGGCAATAAAGCACTAGCACAATGGTGTGAGAGCAGAAAAGAACTGGTGGGGAAAACGGATCTTGACCTTTGAACTCTATCCAAAATCATAGGGAAACAACAGACTTCTGAACCTAATGTTAGTCGTTTAATAAAAAAAAAACTGCTATTATCAACTAAGTAGTTTCATGTGGGTATAAAAAAGTTCCCACTGCTGAACGGTGTAATTCGAGAAGCATGTTCTAATGTTAAAGTGGACATATCATGCAAAATCCACTTGTTTAGCCCTTAAATATATTTTGCTGTGTACTTTGAGTCTGTAATAGTGCAGAAAGGTTGTCTCTCCAGGTGTTGCGGAGATATCTTTATATTATGTTTGGGTCACATTTCTCATTCCATTCAGTTTTCTCTATCATCTATTGCATTTTTCCAAATCTTACGTTATAGTATTTGCTGCGCAACAGCTAAATAAGGTCATGGACCTTTGGCTGATCAGTTTCACGTATCCTCCATATTTACTTCTCGCTGTGATTTTGTATACCAAGCTCAAGTGTGTCTATGCTGCAAGAGGATAAGTTTAGGTCGGTTGTTGGGTGTCTTAACCCACACAATTCATTACACCATCCCCCAACATCAGAACCTCTTCAAACTGCCTGGTAAAATTTTATTTTTCATGGAAATGCTCTCACATCAGGGGGGAAATTCCTATTTCCCCATTTAAAGAACAAGTGCTCTAACAACCTCCGCCAGTATCAAGAAGGATTTGCTGAAAGACTTAAGATCATTTCCTCCTGTCTATGGAACAACGGATGCAGCAAAATGGTAAGCTGCAAATAATGTTAAAATGAATTTATTGTGTGTTGATATGGCATCCGGGCCATTTGATAGCAGTAGCATCGTGCCTTCTGCTTATGTTAGTGCTGTGTGCTGCTTTTATCTCCTCGAGGAAAGAACCATACTGTGCGTTTTGAATAGTATTATTACATTAAGAGTTTTGCATTGTTTTTACCATTTTTGTCTTGTTTCTGTGACACTAGAGAATTGTTATCAGACTACAAAAATGTCCAAACGGGTTAAAGTGGAGCGCTCCTTGACCTTGAGTGGGACGGGGTGTGAAGTCCCTCAACAGTGTTGGTGTCATCCATTTGGGCCGACTGGGCTGCACAGTTCAACATGCACAGCTCAGCCTTTGTTGCAGTGATGGACATCAAAGCTGACGTCATCAGAGCTATAAAAGAAAGAAAAAAACTCTTAAACCACCATTTCCACTGTGTCTCACGGGACAACGCAATGGAGGCGCATATGTGGAGCAACAGAAACTTGCAGGCGAGTTACCTTTTTCCTCCACACTGCCATTCCTGGAAGAGCTTGAAAGCTGGAATTCTGTCCAATACAAGAAGGTCAGAGGATTCGGTGAAAACCCACAGAGGTTTGTTTCCAAGGAGATGAGTTTTCCTCCTTGTTGATTCAGTTGACTGCAACGGTTCCTTATATTTCCCCCATTGTGGACGGATGAGAAGTTTACCGCTTTTGAGTTGATCATGGACGTATGTCACTCTGGTTCCCCCCCCCTTTTTTTTTTCTTCTTCAGACCTACGACCCATCCTCAACCGGTGAAGAGAAGAAATCAATGTAAAAGTGAGGCATAGTCCCCAGCTGGTGCATGTATCCCTCTCGTGGACTGGTGGGCTGGGGCTGCTGGCACTGTCTGGGGGGGTTGGGCGGGCTTGGAGGTATGCTGCTCTGCTGGCTGCCTTGTCCGAGGGGGGATTGGGGAGGTGGGCTGGGGGGTGGCGTGGAGGGGCTGCGGCCTGTGGGGTGGAGGGGTTGTGTCCACTTCTAGGGTGTGAGGTCACTGGCGTTTGGATCGGCTGGGCAGCGATGGTGGAGCTGGGCTGGATAGTGTTTCTCCCTGGGTGGTCATTGCAGTGGCAGTGATGTAGTGTTTTTTGTTGCTGAGGGGGGCGTGGTGGGGTCACTGGCCCTGGGTGCCTGCCGCTGGCCGGGGACCTCTTGGTGGATGAGTTTGTCTCGTCATGGTGCGGGGTCGGGGGTCCTGTTTTGGGTGCTGTGCTGGGTGGGGTCTGCCCTGTTGCGCCAGTGGGGGAGGGGGTGGCATTGTGCGGGGCCCTTGCTTTGCCGTTGCGGCGCGCTGTGTGGTGGGGGAGCGGGGTGCGGCGGGGGTTCTTAGAGAGGGGCTGTGTGTGGAGCTTGCACTGTGTGGGTGTGGCTTCATCGGCTTCTTGGCCACGGAGTTCACCTGTGGGGGTGTGCCCCTGTGGGGATGGGGATTCGTGCCGTTTGGGTTCGGGGGATGTGTTCGATATCGGTGTCCTTGTTGGGGGTGGCCCTGTGGGGAGGTTCTTGTTGGGGTTCACTGGGGGTGGGAGACTCATGGGGTTGGGATCGGCGCTCGTTGGGGGGTCGGGACTGCTCCGTGCTGGGGCGGCTCCGTTTGGCGGGTTGCTTTGGGCCATGTGGACCCCTCTTTTGTAGATAGCCCCCTTTCCGGAGGTGGATGGGGTTGTTGGGGACTGGGTTCGGGGCGTGGGGGCGGGAGCCGGGCCGGGGTTGCCCGGGTCTGGGCAGTACCGGCGCTGTTCGCCGGCCTCTGCCCCAGGACGGAACGGGACCACCTCCTGGGTCTGGGAATATAGAGTATGCATGGGGAGTGTGAGTGAGTGTATGACGTCCATTGTTGTTATCCTTACATTGGATGTGAGTGATTTTATGTGTATGCATGAGGGTGGGAGTGGGTGATTGTGACTGTGTGTGCCTGTTTTTTTTGGGGGGTTTTTTTGCGACAGGTTGGGTCTTGGACTGCTCCCTCTCCTGGATCAGCTTCCTCCCCGCCACACCGCCTGCCGGTGGTTGGAGTCTCTACCCGCTGGTGTACTTGTGGTTCTTGGTGTACGGGGCCGGGTGCTTTGGTGTGCAGTTAGCAGTTGGACTTTTAAAGGTTTTCCATTCAAAGCAGCTGCGGTCTGGGCCTCGCCTGACCACTCCTTTTGTCCCAGTTGTATTACTGGAGATTTTCCTCTGAGTTCCCGCCTCAGAGTTTTATGACCCTTTGTTCGAGATTTGGGGCAATCAGCTGCTAGTGGCTAAGGGCGCGGCCCACCATCTACCAGTTGATTGCCAAAAATCGAGACATCAGCACACCAGAAGGGCTTTTCTTTCTAAGTTAACCCAAATTGCACATTTTGTCCATTAAACTGCTGGTTTGATCTTCATAGACACTCAATGCGCATATATTTTTCTTTTATTATTAGGTAGTCATGTTTATCCAAAACCCCAATGCTTTTGTGGCAATTTCTGGTGATTTTAACCATGCTTCACTCTCTGCTACACTTCCAACGTTTCAACAGTTTGTCAGCTGCTCTACCAGAGAAAACAAAACGTTGGATTTGTTTTATGCAAATGTCAAGGACTCATACATCTCTACAGCAAGACCTCCTCTAGGCAAATCAGATCACAATTTTGTTTTTCTCTGCTCAAAATATAAGTCCCTTATTCAGAGACAACCTGTAATAAAGAGGACTGTGAGAAAATGGTCACAGGAAGCTGAAGAAGCTCTAGAAGGTTGCTTTGAGGCTACTGACTGGGACGCACTGTGCCAGCAACATGGAGAGAACATCAATGCCATGACTGAGTGTGTAACCGACTATATAAACTTCTGTGTGGATAACATCATCCCCACCAGAACCGTGAGATGCTTCCCCAATAACAAACCTTGGATCACCAGTGACCTGAAGGACCTGCTTAACAAGAAAAAAAGAGCCTTCAGAGAGGGAGACAGATAATTATTGAGGATTATACAGAAGCTACTTAAAGTCAAGATAAGAGACAGCAAGGAGGTGTACAAGAAGAAGCTGGAGAACAAGCTCCAGCAAAACAATATCAGAGATGTGTGGTCAGGGATGAAGAAGATCACAGGCTTCAAGCAGAAGGATGATCAGACCGATGGAGGTCTGGACAGAGCCAATGAACTGAACACATTCTTCAATAGGTTCAGTTCAGAAACAAGTTCAGCATCCTCCTCTCCTGCTCACAGCCAAACAGACATCACACCCTCCTTTGACCCACAGGACCCACAGATGTCCAGTAACACCTCAAATGTTTTATCTTCCACCTCAGCCCTAGACCCTTCTGCTTCTACATGTTTGCCTTCAACCATATCTGAAGATGCTAATGCTTCCTTTGCCACCCCCTTCCACCTGTGTGTCTCAAGAAGTCAGGTGAAGATGCAACTGGAGAGACTGAATCAGAATAAGGCTACATGTCCAGATTGTGTCAACCCTAGAGTCCTGAAGGGCTGTGCAGAGCAGCTCTGTGGGATTCTGCAGCACCTCTTCAACCTTAGCGTGGCCCAGAAGAAGGTTCCGGTGTTGTGGAAGACCTCCTGTCTTGTTCCGGTACCAAAGAAAACTCACCCATCAGTCCTCAATGACTATAGACCTGTTGCCCTGATATCTCACATCATGAAGGTCCTAGAGAGACTCCTGTTGGCCCACCTGAGTAAGCAAACAATAAACTATCAGTACCCCCTTCAGTTTGCTTATCGCTGTGGAGTTGGAGTTGAAGATGCCATAATAAACCAGCTTCAACAAAGCCACTGTCATCTGGACAAAGCCAGCAGCACTGTGAGGATCATGTTATTTGATTTCTCCAGTGCATTTAATACAATCCAACCTGATTTGCTTTGTCAGAAACTCCAGAAGACTCAGGTGGAGGCCTCAACAATCTCCTAGATCAAAGACTACCTGACAAACAGACCACAGTTTGTGAGACTGAAGGGTTATGAGTCTAACCAGGTAGTCAGCAGCACAGGAGCACCACAGGGGACTGTACTATCACCATTCCTCTTCACTCTGTACACCTCAGACTTCCAGTACAAGACAGACTCCTGTCATCTGCAGAAATACTCAGATGATTCTGCAGTCGTGGGGTGGATCAGAGATGGACAAGAAGCTGAGTATAGGAAGGTGGTGGACCGCTTTGTGGCATGGTGTGGAAACAATCATCTCATCTTGAACGTGACTAAAACAAAGGAGATGATTGTAGATTTTAAGAGAAACAGAAATAAGTCAAAAACTATTTCCATCATGGGAGAAGAAGTGGAGGTGGTGGAGGAGTATAAATACCTCAGTGTTCACCTGGACAACAGACTAGAGTGGAGATGCAACTGTGAAGCCATCTACAAGAAGTGACAGAGCAGACTGTACTTCTTGAGGAAGCTTAGGACCTTCGGTGTTAGCAGCAAGATGCTGCATATCTTCTATAAGTCTATTGTGGGGAGTGTGATCTCTTCTGCCATCATCTGCTGGGAAAGCAGCATCAGAGCCAGAGACTTAAAAAAGCTCAACAAGCTGATAAAGAAGGCTGGCTCTGTTTTGGGGACTCCTCTGGAACCTCTGGAGATCAAAGAAGGATTCTTCATAAAAATGAAGAACATTATGGAGAACCCTGAAGTGTTTATTGTGTGCAAGAGTGATTTATCTGTCGAAATAAGGTCAAAGTTCCCCCCCCTTCGGTGAAGCGGTTGATTTAACAGTGACATTTAGCATGGTTTTGGTTAGTAATTATCAATTATTAATGATAATTAACTAATCGTAATTATTAAGTGCTTTCAGCCCATAATCGCAACACCAGAGGACATCTCTGATTTCTATTCGTAAGCAATGATTTTTGGTTAGAAATTGTTTTTCTGAATTATGATTTTTAATTATAATCTTTAATAAATATTAATTAATCAATAATCATCATCCTTACAACATCATTTAAAGAGACATCCCCAAAATGAGTGGCTCTCAGATGCATCTCAGAACAGGGGTACTGTGGAGCCACAATAACAAGGAATTCAGACAAAAGCATTGCAGATCCACTTTATATAGACCACAACTGAATGATTTAAATGTGCAAAAAACTAAATTTAAAAGCAGGAGATGTCTCCTTTAACATTCATTAATTATTTATGAGCAGAGCCAACAAAATGTTTGTGTGAGACTGTGACAACTGGCACCCAACAGTACAATAAAATAAGTTATTTTAGTGATACAAAGACAATAACATACAATGGGACCACTTTAAACTATTTCATAAGCGATTTTAGCTGTTGGCTTTGTTAGCGTGGCTTAGTGTATCCCCTCAGTTTATATTATAAATTGTGAATAATCTTACCTATTATATCTATTATACTCCAAAGAGTTTGAAAGTCTAAAAGAAGTACAGCAATGTCCTGTGTCTCCGTTAGCCTCATGCTGCTGCTAAAGCTCATCTCGACCCTTTATGGAGCTCCGGAGTTTTCTCCTCAGTTCTTACAACCCAACACCACTTCTGATGACACAAAGAAGAGTTTCAACATTAAAATATCTTAGTAGCACAGAGCGTAGTCAATGTTGCTAAAGTCTCAGTAAGGAAAGCTGTCATTGGCTATCCAAAAAGTCATCAGAAGACACCCAAATGACATTGTCTAATTTGCATTACCAATTGTAATTTTTTAATTACACTTGTCACTATTACAACCTCCGTTCTACATGTATGTTGCAAAAGTACAGGGGTTGGACAATGAAACTGAAATACCTGGTTTTAGACCACAATAATTTATTAGTATGGTGTAGGGCCTCCTTTTGCAGTCAATACAGCATCAATTCGTCTTGGGAATGACATATACAAGTCCTGCACAGTGGTCAGAGGGATTTTAAGCCATTCTTCTTGCAGGATAGTGGCCAGGTCACTACGTGATGCTGGTGGAGGAAAACGTTTCCTGACTCGCTCCTCCAAAACACCCCAAAGTGGTTCAATAATATTTAGATTTGGTGACTGTGCAGGCCATGGGAGATGTTCAACTTCACTTTCTTGTTCCATGTTCATCAAACCAATCTTTCACCAGTCTTGCTGTGTGTATTGGTGCATTGTCATCCTGATACACGGCACCGCCTTCAGGATACAATGTTTGAACCATTGGATGCACATGGTCCTCAAGAATGGTTCGGTAGTCCTTGGCAGTGACACGCCCATCTAGCACAAGTATTGGGCCAAGGGAATGCCATGATATGGCAGCCCAAACCATCACTGATCCACCCCCATGCTTCACTCTGGGTATGCAACAGTCTGGGTGGTACGCTTCTTTGGGGGTTCTCCACACCGTAACTCTCTCAGATGTGGGGAAAACAGTAAAGGTGGACTCATCAGAGAACAATACATGTTTCACATTGTCCACGGCCCAAGATTTGCGCTCCTTGCACTATTGAAACCGACGTTTGGCATTGGCATGAGTGACCAAAGGTTTGGCTATAGCAGCCCGGCCGTGTATATTGACCCTGTGGAGCTCCTGACAGACAGTTCTTGTGGAAACAGGAGAGTTGAGGTGTACATTTAATTCTGCCGTGATTTGGGCAGCCGTGGTTTTATGTTTTTTGGATACTATCCGGGTTAGCACCCGAACATCCCTTTCAGACAGCTTCCTCTTGCATCCACAGTTAATCCTGTTGGATGTGGTTCGTCCTTCTTGGTGGTATGCTGACATTACCCTGGATATCGTGGCTCTTGATACATCACAAAGACTTGCTGTCTTGGTCACAGATGCGCCAGCAATACATGCACCAACAATTTGTCCTTTTTTGAACTCTGGTATGTCACCCATAATATTGTGTGCATTTCAATATTTTGAGCAAAACTGTGCTCTTACCCTGCTAATTGAACCTTCACACTCTGCTCTTGCTGGTACAATGTGCAATCAATGAAGACTGGCTACCAGGCTGGTCCAATTTAGCCATGAAACCTCCCACACTAAAATGACAGGTGTTTCAGTTTCATTGTCCAACCCTTGTACAATATTGACATATAAATGACACCGGTTTTCCTTTTTTTTATTTTTGTAAAATCATTTAGCATTATTTCTTTTTTATTTTAATGCGGTACTATTTTTATACTGGTTTTGTTTCGATTTCACCTCTCAGTAGATATACAATATTAGATTTTAAATCATAGAATTTTCAACACTTTTTTCTGTCTACAATTTACACTATTAAACAATTTGAAAAAATGAGACAGCTGTAAGGGATCAGCCAGTTTCCTGTATTTGTCCCAGGCAGCACTCACACTTAAAGTGAGTCCATAACTTATCTGAATAATGAATGAGTTCAGTATCATCCCAATACTGATATCAAATCAGATTTTTCCCATCTCTAAATGAGCCACTTTTACAAAACACTTCTCTCCAGGATGAAGATTCAATTCAATTCAATTCAGTTTTATTTATATAGCGCCAATTCACAACACATGTTGTCTCAAGGCACTTCAAACAGTCAGGTACATACATTCCAATTAATCCTAACCATTGAACAGTGCAGTCGGAGTTAGTTTTTTATTCAAATTGGATAAAACGTTTTTCTGTCTAAGGAAACCCAGCAGATTGCATCCAGTCAGTGACTTGCAGCATTCCCTCCTCCTGGATGAGCATGTAGAGACAGTGGACAGTCACTGGCGTTGACTTTGCAGCAATCCCTCATACTGAGCATGCATGTAGCGACAGTGGAGAGGAAAAACTCCCTTTTAACAGGAAGAAACCTCCAGCAGAACCAGACTCAGTGTGAGCGGCCATGTGCCACGACCGACTGGGGGTTTGAGAGAACAGAGCAGAGACACAAATAGAACACAGACGCGCTGATCGAGGAGTACTTTCTATGGGAAGGAAAAGTAAATGTTAATGGATGTAGCTCCTTTAGTCGTTTCACCTAGAAAGAAAGAACAGACAAACTCTGAGCCAGTTTTCAAGGTTAGAGTCTGAACGAGAGCACATAGAGTTTGTTACAGTTAAGCTCAGTCAATCGCCATGTCTAGGAGAGAGACAGGGTTAAACACTGAAAGACAGGGCTATGTGGATCATCGGTAGAGGGTGAGCATTAATGTTGTTGCCAGCAGAAGCTCGGACGATTCCCCTCTCCAGAAAGGTGTCACAGGTAGACACAGAGCCAGGCCAGGTGCAGCTTCTAGGAAGAGAATAGAGAGAACAAGGTTAAAAGCTGAAAACTACACAGATAGTTTCAGTTCAGATTATTTAGTTAAACGGTGCTTATTTACAACAATGTCGTCTCAAGGCACCCCACAAAGGGTCCCACTGATGGTCATTGTTATACTAAAAACCACAATGATTGGGATACCTCTCTCTGTCAGACTGATTATAACCATTGGAAAAGAGAAGGGGTCATACAGGTAGCAGAAATGGAGGGTGTGTTTGCACCTCAACCATAACTGAGCCGGTTTAGGCTAAACCTGACTCCCCCTTACTCCAACCAACAGGGAGGGAGGAAGGCTCTCTCCTTGATAACCTAAGCCACTTTAACTACAAGCTTTATCAAAAAGGAAAGTTTTAAGCCGAGCCTTAAAAGTAGACAGGGTGCCTCACTCAAACTCAAAGATGCCTTTGAGTTTTGTGAAAGGACCACACTGGAGAGAGAGTTAGTGGTGGGTTGACTTCAACCCACCATTCATTCATGCCTCTGTCTCTCCAAGCAAGGTAATCCTCTATCTGCCTGTTAATGAATAACCTAGTTGTGCAGCAGGATGTGATGCAAGGTGTTTTAGATTAAAACACACTGAAGTGTGCAAAGACAGAACAGATCACTGGACCAAATATAGTTTTTGCAGTAGCAGTTATGATTTTAAATAGAACAAAGACAAAAAATGTTTAACCTTTTAGTTTTTTGACTCCTATTTTATGTTCTGAATCAACCCTGCTTTATTCTATTCCATCCCTACTTTGGCTTGATTTGACAAGTAAAGGGTATCGTTGCCTTTATTTGGGAAGGACCAGAGGCAGCTCGGAGAGGGGCCATCTTTGTCAGGGGCCATCTTTGCCAATATGGCATATATTGCTGCAGCTTTCTAACAGTAAACAGTGGAGATTTCTTTTTCTTACTATCCAGCATAGGGATAAGTGACAAAAAAAAGTGTCTCTTCCTATTTATACATCAGGGAAACAAAGAGTCACAAAAAGTCTAAATCCGAAATGTTTTTGGTTTAATTAAAATGAATAATTAGGGATTTCAATAAGTGCCCTAGAGTTGATTTTGTTACAAACAATTATTTCTTCACGTAAGACTTTTTATATACTGAATAAACATACTCAAATTATAGGCTGCATTTTTTCAAAATAGTTTAGAGTGAGATTACATTGCCACAATAGAAGATATGTTTATTTAAAGACTTTTTATACATCTTTACCAGCGGTGGCAATGCATTTTGGAACCAAATAACTGCAGTCGCTATTTTTCAGATGTTCCCAATAGATTGGGTTGATGATATCAGATGGTTTGGGCAGTCTCTTCCCAAACAATGAAATGAACTTATGAACCATCAGTGGAATCCAGGTCCTGCCCACAAGAGCCAACCTGTTAATCTAGGACAGTCCTGTCTCTGAAGAAAGAACGGTTGTCAGTTGGGCTTTCAAGGGAGCACTAAATTTTGGATGCACTCTGCCACAAAAATTACCAAGCATTACAAAGTAAACAATGATAACAAAAAACAAGCACAAAATGAAACAGAATGGACAGATCGATGTCTGTGCCTTGGAACACACTGTGACCGGTTGCTTCATAAAATCAGAGAACATGAGCTGGTCAACATAAAATGCTCATGCTCATGTGTGAAGGGAACAAAAGCACCCGGGGGTGCGGGAGGCGTACTAGACGATGGCTGTGTTTACAAGTGCCTGGGTCCTGGCCGGTCGTCTCAGGTTCACCAAGCGGTCATCGTTTTTTTTTTTGTTTTTTTTTTCTAAAAGATCTGTGAAGCATAATTAAAATGATCTACCTCCGGACATTCTACAGAGGGCTACAAGGATTTTTTTCTGGTGTTGAAGAATTAAGTTAATGAGTATGTTTGACAGTCACAGTAACTTTGGAATGACTTAAAGAGCCCCCTTCTTTGAGTCTGGGCCCTTATAACAAGGCAGCAAGGAGATAACTCAGGAAAATAGAGAAACCGACAGGATACAGTGTACAGCAGGTTTACACATTTGGATACACATTTTTCCGATGATGATTTTTAATCAATGTATAGAAAAATTATTTAACAGGGAAGTAAAGTGAAGTAAAACTAAATTCCATCAATCCACGTTATGTCTAACTTTTATCCATGATAAGGCTTTAGTGAACACAAGTCCAGAAGAAAAACCCAATCATCCCTCTTTCCAGCGACATTCTCCAGCTGATTTTACTTTGGGTGATCCCAAAGTGTTCCTTTTCCGAAAGGGATATATCCTTTTTGGATCACGGTCCCTGGCTTTGGTACCCAGTCCATCGGCTGGAGGGGACACTGAGCCGAGGTGATTGGGTTGTGGCCCCTCGGGGTTATCAGTACCTGGACCTGCGAGTATAGTTTATGTATGGGAAGTGTGAGTGAGTGTATGACGTCCATTGTTGTGTGTTTATACGTCGGATGTGTGGGTGACAGTGTTTTTGTGACTACGCATGATGGTGGGAATGTGTGATTGTGACTGTTTGTGTCTGTTTTTGTTTCAGGTTGGGTCTTACTGCTCCCTCTCCTGAATCAGCATAGGCCCCCCCATCAAATGTGGGGCCTATTTCCTCCCCGCCACACTTCCTCTGGCTGGTGTCTCTTCCCACTGGTGTACTTGTGGTTCTCAGGTACTGGGGCTGGATGCTATGGTGTGTGCTGGCTCACTCTCAGTGGCTGCTTGCCGCGGCCTGGGCCCCTTGCTCTTTTCGGCCTCTGCTTTGGGGATGATGTGCTCCGGGGTCTCGGGTCTCTGGGTCCATAGCTGGATCTGCTCCAGTGCTGAGGGCTGCCTGCGTGGCCTGTGGGCTTGTTGCTGCAACATCCTAGGGCTTCTGCACTGTGGCTGCTGGGTGGGTCCTCTGGGGCTCTCCTCTGCTCCTCTCTGGGTGGGGTTGCGATTTTCCCAGCAGTAGTTCTCACTGGGTTCCCGTGCTCTGATGTGGTTTGGATGTCTGTGGCTCAGATCTCCTGCGTCTCTGTCTTGGGTCCAGGGGGGCAGGTCTGTGGCTCCTCACACTCGCTGTTGCATATTTTTATGGGGAAACCTTTTATACACAACCGTGCTCACACTTACACCCACAGGTGTAACACACAGATGTTCTATATTGAGCTGCAGTTACTACTAAATACATCTTGCATTCATTAGTACCGTGCACCTTTCGCTAACATTGTTGTTGTTATAAATGTTTCTGCAGGTGTAGAAGAAGTCTTTTAGGGTGTTATCTTGTATTCTCTTCACCCTTCTTTCTCTCCCCTATTCTTTTCTCCTCTCCTTTTATATATACAGGTCCTTCTCAGAAAATTAGCATATTGTGATAAAGTTCATTATTTTCCATAATGTCATGATGAAAATTTAACATTCATATATTTTAGATTCATTGCACATTAACTGAAATATTTCAGGTCTTTTATTGTCTTAATACGGATGATTTTGGCATACAGCTCATGAAAACCCAAAATTCCTATCTCACAAAATTAGCATATTTCATCCGACCAATAAAAGAAAAGTGTTTTTAATACAAAAACCATCAACCTTCAAATAATCATGTACAGTTATGCACTCAATACTTGGTCGGGAATCCTTTGGCAGAAATGACTGCTTCAATGCGGCGTGGCATGGAGGCAATCAGCCTGTGGCACTGCTGAGGTCTTATGGAGGCCCAGGATGCTTTGATAGCGGCCTTTAGCTCATCCAGAGTGTTGGGTCTTGAGTCTCTCAACGTTCTCTTCACAATATCCCACAGATTCTCTATGGGGTTCAGGTCAGGAGAGTTGGCAGGCCAATTGAGCACAGTGATACCATGGTCAGTAAACCATTTACCAGTGGTTTTGGCACTGTGAGCAGGTGCCAGGTCATGCTGAAAAATGAAATCTTCATCTCCATAAAGCTTTTCAGCAGATGGAAACATGAAGTGCTCCAAAATCTCCTGATAGCTAGCTGCATTGACCCTGCCCTTGATAAAACACAGTGGACCAACACCAGCAGCTGACGCGGCACCCCAGACCATCACTGACTGTGGGTACTTGACACTGGACTTTTGGCATTTTGGCATTTCCTTCTCACCAGTCTTCCTCCAGACTCTGGCACCTTGATTTCCGAATGACATGCAGAATTTGCTTTCATCCGAAAAAAGTACTTTGGACCACTGAGCAACAGTCCAGTGCTGCTTCTCTGTAGCCCAGGTCAGGCGCTTCTGCCGCTGTTTTTGGTTCAAAAGTGGCTTGACCTGGGGAATGCGGCACCTGTAGCCCATTTCCTACACACGCCTGTGCACGGTGGCTCTGGATGTTTCTACTCCAGACTCAGTCCACTGCTTCCGCAGGTCCCCTAAGGTCTGGAATCGGCCTTTCTCCACAATCTTCCTCAGGGTCCGGTCACCTCTTCTCGTTGTGCAGCGTTTTCTGCCACACTTTTTCCTTCCCACAGACTTCCCACTGAGGTGCCTTGATACAGCACTCTGGGAACAGCCTATTCGTTCAGAAATTTCTTTCTGTGTCTTACCCTCTTGCTTGAGGGTGTCAATAGTGGCCTTCTGGACAGCAGTCAGGTCGGCAGTCTTACCCATGATTGGGGTTTTGAGTGATGAACCAGGCTGGGAGTTTTAAAGGCCTCAGGAATCTTTTGCAGGTGTTTAGAGTTAACTCGTTGATTCAGATGATTAGGTTCATAGCTCGTTTAGAGACCCTTTTAATGATATGCTAATTTTGTGAGATAGGAATTTTAGGTTTTCATGAGCTGTATGCCAAAATCATCCGTATTAAGACAATAAAAGACCTGAAATATTTCAGTTAGTGTGCAATGAATCTAAAATATATGAATGTTAAATATTCATCATGACATTATGGAAAATAATGAACTTTATCACAATATGCTAATTTTTTGAGAAGGACCTGTGTATATATATATATACACATACATATATCAAGCAGAGCATTATAGCATTAGCTGTAATGCTCCACTTGTGAAAGTCAGTCAGTCATTTTCTACCACTTATTCCATAGTGGGTCGCGGGGGAGCTGGTGCCTATCTCCAGCAGTCTATGGGCGAGAGGCAGGGTACACCATGGACAGATCGCCAGTCCATTGCAGGGCAACACACAAACAACCACACACACACTCATTCATACACCTAAGGTCAATTTAGAGTGACCAATTAAAGTGACCTCAGTCTTTGGACTGTGGGAGGAAGCCAGAGTACCTGGTGAGAACCCATGCATGCACAGGGAGAACATGCAAACTCCATGCAGAAAGACCCCAGGCTGGGAATTGAACCCATGACCTTCTTGCTGCAAGGCAACAGTGCTACCAACTGCGCCACCATGCAGCCCCACTTGTAAAAGTAAAAAAGTTAATCTGTTGGGCTTCTTCTCGACGCTCAGACAATAATACTGAGTGCTACTCTGCCAGACAGGACATGTTAAAAAACAAAAAGAAAAGGGATATATAGCCCCTCCTATTTTCTATGCAGAGGAGTAGTGGCTTCACACCAAGACCCCTCTGGTGATGGAGCTCCTCATCCTATTTGCATCCTGGCCACCCTACAGAGGACCCTAATTCCAGCTGCTTGTATCCAGTGCGCTGAAAACCTCCAAAGAGAGTCACCCAGGAAGCATCCTGGTCAGATGCCCAAAAAACCAAATGTTTTTAATGCAGAAAAGCATTAAAAACTTCAAGCTCTGCCCTGATGATGGACCTCCTCACCTCATCCCTAAGTCTGAGCCTAGCTACCCTCGTCAGGAAGCTCAGTTCAGACACTTCACCTCCAAGGGGAGGCAGCCAAAAGGCATCCTGATCAGGTGTCCGGACCACCTTAACTGACTGCTTTCGATGTGGAGGTCAAGGTCACAATCAAGGTTAAATTTGTTTATATAGGAAGTTTCCAAAAACTCATGCTACTCAAAGTCAGGAAACAAAAGACAATAAAACAATTTGAGAAAACTTTAAGAACAAAATGTTTGAGTAAACAGGCTATTTCCATAGTTTGGGACCTTCCGCAGCAAAGGTCCGGTCTCCTCAAGAAATAAGTTTAGACATTGGAATGGAAAGCATTAGTTGTGCACTACACCCCATGATTCTTTTTGGAGCATGAATAAAAAGTAGCTCAGACAGGTAGAAGGGGGATTGACCATTTAAAGATTTAACAATAAAAAGTAAAAATTTTAATTGGAGCCTGTAAGAGACAAGAAGCCAGTGTAGGGAAGCCAACACTGGGGTATTATGCTCCTGGCATTTCGTACCAGTCAGCAGATGAGCAGCAGCAGCGTTTTGGACTAACTGGAAACGTTGATTAGAGGACTGGTCCAAGCCAACATAGAGAGTTACAGTAGTCCAATCTGCAAGTAATACACAGATGCAAGGTATGGCTTTACCTTAGATAGCTGTATCAGATGAAAAAAGTTGGATTAGACCACTGTATTCACCTGCGTACATAATTTAAATGAAGCATCAAGATGGACACCGAGGTTCTTGACATTATCCTTACAATAGGAGAATAAAGGGCCCAAAGCACTGTATGTAACAGAGCAATGGCTCTACTTCAAGCACTGCCAGTTGACAGATGCATACATCTTATAAATACATAGCTTCATAAAAAGAATGAATTCACTTCTGTACAAGTTTAGTTCTTCTTCCGAAATTCTTCCGAGACAAATTTTAACATATAGCATAAAGCTTCTTAAACAAATGGTTTGGTTTGGCCATCCTATCAGGATGCCTCCTGGTAACCTGGGAGGAGACCCAGGGGCAGATACAGAACTTACTGGAAAGATTAAACATCTATTCCTGCCTCAGGACACCTTTTGATCCCCCAGAGTGAGCTGGGGAGTGTTGGTGGGTAAATGGATGTCTGGGTTTACCTCCTTGGCTTGTTAACTCTGGACTCTATCGAAGATCGGTGGAAGACAAAGAATGAATGGATGGAAAAATGGATTGTTATATTTCACATTTTATATATTAACAAATAAATTCAACGTAAGCACGCTTTGGACCAATGTAACATCCAGCTTATTCACATTCTTACTGCAGTTCTACCTTTTGTATTGAGTATTTCTCATGAGAAGACATGTGTCCACCTTTTTTGTATTTCAAATAGAGCCATGGGGCAGGGTATCTATTTTTGTTATACCCCACACGACGAACAAAGAAGCAGGATTATTCAAAGACGAGCTTTTCTGTAGCATTACCCACACCAGCTGCTAATTTAATCTGAAACAAAATCTGCATCTGAATGCAAAAGCTCTACTAGAAAAATTAACTCAAGAGGACGTTAAATTATTGTGAACAATTTAATAAGACAGGCCATTGTTTTATGCAACTTTATTATATAGTACAGGGACAACAAAAGAGAAGAAAAGGAAGCAGACCTTGGAGCCAAATACAAATCACATCAGTAACTGCTGCGCCCTGGGGTGAGGGCAGGCTCAGTCAGCCGTACCATGAAACTGGGATAATTAGTTTTGGAAAGGAATATCAACTGATAGCATTCTTCGCTAATGAAGATCCTCTGTGTTGTCACTATTGAGGCGCTAATTGACGGGATGGGCTGTGCAGGATATCATGATGGAAGTGCTGCTCGAGTCGACAACCAAAACGTTATCACACTGACCGTGTTCTGTTATTGGAGAGTTTTATTTAGAAGTGTATGATGCAGCCTGCCTTTATACTAAACAGTGTATGATGAGCAAATTCACTACTGTTTCATCTACATAAAGCCTTCTTTTAGTTGCCTGTAAATAAAAGAAAACTTTCAAGTTTGGTGTTTTCTTCTTACCTTTCTAACAAAAAAAAGCCCCCAGCAGTCATCAAGATGAGGCTGGTGGGAGTTTAAGGGTTGAACAGGTCGTGTTGGGAGTTTCGATTGAGGGGAAGCAGAAGGTTGCAGATTTTGAGAGAGGGCTCTAAGGAGGGGTTTTGGTGAAATCAGTTGAGGGAATAATAGGAAAGCTAATTGGTTTGGACAAGTTTAGGGAGCTGGAAGTAATGCAGTCCTTTTAAAGAGGAGATGAGGTTAGATCCAGCAGAACTATGAGATAATCAGGGGTGGTATTCAGAAGAGGAGTGAGGGGAGGGAACCAGTCCAGAAACACGGGGGCCTCCTCATGACCCCAAGGGGAACAAGGGCACAAGTGCAACCAACAGGGGGCGACAGGTGGTGCTGGTGACATTAGAATTAACATCTATGGTCAGATAATTTAGAAGAAATCTTTAAAAAGATCCCCTCACTGCAGACTCCCATAATGCTTTGAAAAAAACATATTTAAAACATTTCAGAGGGTGTTTTTTTTTTCAATAATAAGGTAAAATCTTTGAATGAATCAAATTAAGTGTGCCACATTCATAATGCTCTAAAGTGGTATATTTAAGAGATACATTTTCTTTTTCAGCTTTTTCAATTCTTGATACCAAATACATCAAAGGCATAAACTAAATAAGATGCTGCTTTGAGGCTCCATACCCGAATGTCCCGAAGGCGATGAAGAGATATTTTATAATCCATTTAAGAAGTGGACTCAAACTGGAGACTTGGTCTTCAGTTATACTTAGGTAACACAAAGACTTGTGATCTGACTCTGACTCCAGGATTGGGACTCAAGTCTTGTGAGCAACCTTTATTTCATACAGACAGGGGTAAGGTCAGCTGGTAAGTTAGCTACATGTCTGGCTCTTCAAAATAAAAAGCACTTCCTGTAAGTAACATTTTCTTACTTATTTCTCAGTAAGTAACATTTTCCATAAGAGATATTCCAGTCTAATCCATTAAAAAGTATTGGTTCAGGCTTTCTATCAAGTCATTTTTAAATGATCACTATTTAGTAGTCCAAGAGTTGGCTGGACTCCAGAAACCTGTTTTATGTGTACTGTCTGTGGTCATGTCAGCTTATGTGCAGCCTCATTTTTTGCAGACTGTTTTATTCACAGCCTATTTCCACGTGCGCAGCTTGGAAAACTAATATTTAATATCACAAATCTAGGTTTTCTGAAACAATTTTAGGGTTTTTCCAGCCTTTATGATAATGTTTCCAGGATCTCCCTCTCTGTGTGTTTCATTCTTCCTGCTGTCCTTGTAGGTAGGATGTGGCGGACGTGGGTGCAACACTAGTCATTAAATTTCTTAAAGTTCAAAGCAACTTTATGATTTTTTTATAATTTGTTTTGAGCAAAAAATTAACTGCAACCACATTGAAAGATGTTACAAGATGGTAGCTTTCCTAATTGTGTTGGAGCAACTATATGAGCCTGATCCACAGAAAGTTTTCCAGTGACTCAAATATTCAATACTGTCCAGAAAAACGGATAGAACAGACTGCAGTGTCCAGAAATTCATTGATAAGTGAGCTATTTGGGATGCAATCACAATACTGATGTAGTCAATGTCACTAATTAAATTTTTAGTGCCCTTTACACCTCGTTTAACAGTGTACTTGCACTGCTTTTCATAGTTTTAGTGTCAGACTTAGATTTACTATTCGCAAATGACTATCCTTAAATGACTTGACTGGGATATCTGTTGTGTCTGTACATGTTCTTTGGCATTGGGTATAGTTAATTAATTTACCTTTCTTGTTCAAAGGCCTTTTAGAAGATGTGCTACTTAGCTACATACCTACCTTTTGTAAAGCACAGTAATCTGTCTACAGCAACCCTGAAGCTACACAGTACAATGTTACTTGTAGTGGCTTACCTGCATGTTCCAGCCAAATACTTTAGAACTATCGACGGCCAGCAATCTTTCTGTTTATGCTGTGCTCGTATAAACTTCAGTCAAATATGCAAAGTAATTGTCAGAAAAGCTCTATTTAAAAAAAATATCTATGCTTTGAACCTAACAAAAGTTTTCTTTTTCTTTTGAAACATTGGCTGCTTTCTACACAAATTTTTTTTTAATATTATAATTGATGCATTTGACTTTTCCTGTCAGGTAAATATTATTAAGCACTACCATTTGTATACATTATAAAACACTTAGCACCTAAACAGCTTTTAATTCTTTTTTTTTAATGACATCACAGATCTTTTTCCTTTTCATTTTGCATTTTTATAGAGAAAGTGTTTTTCAGAAAAGTCCTAATTGTGTTAAAGAGGTAGATGTATTTGAAACACAGATTATACATTTGGCAGTATAGGGTAAAACGGCTTTAAAGATTATTGAGCATGAACTGTCTATTTGCAACATTACTGAAAGATATGCCTTACATAAATGAAGAGTCATGAAGCCGACTCTTGATTTAGGGAGAGCCATCCCTTCAGAAGGCTTTTGAAAACTGCTGCAAAGAAAACATCTATGAAATGTGGTAAAGAAGAGAGCTATGGCAAACTAATCCTGTTGTATTTTACGTAAAGGATGTTACAGACATCTGGAAATAATGCCAGCTTGTAAGAAAGAGTTTGATATCTCCTTTTCAGATATTTTTTATAACTTGGAGGCAGATACGCAGAATGAAGGACAGCGGTGCTCAGTAACAGACAAGTAGATATTTAGAAAGGCTGATGATGTGGAGCAGAACAGGCAGATTATACCATTCTGTCGTGCATTGTCACATATCTCTGAATTCAGGCACCGCACTCAGCTGCAAGATGCCTTCAAGATCACTTCCTCTGACAGCCATTGGACCAGACTGCTCACAGCAGTCAGCACACAGACGGCCTGACACCCAACAACCAGCAAAAGTGTTTGATCATAAAGTTCTGGATAAGCACTCAACAGGAAATCAGGTCAAAACAAATGATTTCTCACTCATTTTAAATTGATGCTGGAAGATGATGGAGTCTGACTTTAAGCTGTACTCTTAAGCAATAGAGAATTCAAGAGAGATGTAAATTAAAGTAAAATATTTTTCCTGTGCTTGCTGGCACCTCCAGAGCTTGATCTCTCTCTTCGAGATGACACCACATATAGAGTAAGGCAAGAGAAGAAGACACACTGGTCTGATGCCATCTCTGTGCTTTTAGCCATGCATCACGTTTTGTGAAGGCTAATTTTAACATACAATATTTTTCCTCTTAGCAATATTTACATGCATAAAGATGGATTCACTTTTACAAAGAAAGTTTTTGCATTGATCTTCCAATCAAGCCAATAAAGGACGAAATATGTTCCATGGGCTATCTTTACTAGCAACTACAAAACATTATTTATCATTATGTGTCTTGGAAGAGCATCACCAACACTGATTAACTGAGTGTCTAAATGTTGTCCTTTTCTTGACTTTAAAGTGAGAATATTAAACACTCAGATTTGTGCTTTTGTCTGTTTTTCTTTATCATAACTCAACATTGCTTCATATTAGTGTACAAAGTAGCTTCAAGAAGCAGCACGTGGTCATGGAAAAAAGAAGAGAGAGAAAATATTAAAGGCCTTGCTCCCCCTGTCAGCTTTCCCCTCCTTCCCCTCCTTGTTCATGTTTTCACAGCCCCTAATCCTGGCGGCTCTGATTCCAAGCGGTCACAGGTTTTGACAGCAGACTGTAATGACCTAAGCTGTTCTCTGCAGGAGGTAGTTGGGGTAAATAGTAGGGTGGGATGTGGGACAGAGGAGGAATGTCGAGTGCTGGGCTGCTCGGAATTCACTTTCAATGCAATGCTGTTTCATATTATAACCTTCACGGTTGGCCTATTCTGGAAGCCGACTTACTCCAGCATCTTGTGTCCTGCTTTGTCAGACATTATTATTTATTAGTATTTACTTCATATTGTTCAATAGGTAGTGCTGTCGAGAGTTGTAGTATTCTATGGTTTTGAGTTTGATGCTTGGTCCTCGAGAAATACTTACAATTAGTGTAATGCTTAAAATGTTTCATGTTACATCAATGGGCAGCAATGAGCCCACAGGCCCAGCAGGCAGCTGTCTAACCTGGAGCAGATCTAGCCATGGATCAAGAGACCCGGGACCCCAGAGCACATCACCCCCCAAGCAGAGGCCCTATAGCCAGGGGGCCCAAGCCCTGGCAAGCAGCACCGGGAGGGAGCCGGCACACACCAAAGCACCCAGCCCCAGCCCCAGCCCCAGACACCAAGAACCACCAACACACCAGGGTACAGAGACACCAGCCACCAGAAGGGAGTGTGGCGGGGCGGACGGACAGGTTGCCAGTCCATTGCAGAGCAACACAGAGACACACATGACAACCATGCACACACCCATTCATACCTAAGGGCAATTGAGAGAGACCAATTAACTGAACAGTCATGTCTTTGGACTTTGGGAGGAAGCCAGAGTATGCGGAGAGAACCCACACATGCATGGGGAGAACATGCAAACTCCATGCCCCACCCACTAAAAAGGACACATTCTTCACTTGGTTTTTTCACTTGGCCTAAATGTTGTGACCTCTGTGTGGAAGATGTCCATATGAATGATATTAACTATGTTTTATTTGACTTGATCTTAACTCCTGAGCCCGTGCCTCCTGAGATTAGGTCACAGAGGTGCATCATCACCGAAAACACGGCTGCTAAGTTCTCTGCCATGTTTAACTTTGAATTTCTTGTAGATCGTCATGATGTGGACAGTCTCGGAGACAGTTTTAACAGTCAATGTAAATCCATTTTGGATCAGGTTGCTCCTGTTAAATCTAATCTGCTGATTGAGAAGACCACATGTCCCTGGATTAATGAATGTATTTAGGATATGAGGAGACTTTGTCGGAAAACTGAACACCCGTGGAAGTCTACCAAACTTGAGGTCCATAGATTGCACCTCAGGGAACTTATGTCCTCCTTAAATAATGATAAAAAGTGCCACATCTAACTACTTCCATCAGCTGACCATTTTGAATGAGAAAAAACCCCAGGTGCTGTTTGACACTATCGGCTCTATTGTTTGTCCTGTTGCTCCTCTTGCATCTGCTTTTTGCAAATCAATTAGCAATGAATTTGTAAAGATTTCATTCGCAAAATTCAGGATATTAAGGCTAAACTTCCAAAGCGCTCGTTTTGTGACTTTGTTGTTGACCCTGCACCCTATATGTGGTATTTTTTTAATCCTGGAACACAGGGTGATATTTCAGCTCTGGTAACCAGAATGAAGCCATCTTTTTGTCCTTCTGATGCTCTGCCTTGCAGACTCTTTTTTAAAGTGTTTGATGTAATTATTCCATAGGTTACTGAACTGATTAATGTTTCATTTTCTGGTGTATTTCCCAGCTCTTTTAAAAATGATTTTGTGGAAGCACTTCTGGACCCAACAATTTGAAAAACCTCCGTTCCTGTCCAAAGTTTTAGAGAAGGTGCTCTCTGATCAATAAACATTCTTCTTAGGAAATCGCAAAATTTTTGACATTTTTCAATCTGGTTTCCTCAAGCGTCATTCTACGGAGACTGTCCTGCCTAAAGTGTCTAGTGACATTTTGATGTCTGCGGACTCTGGGAAATGCACAATTCTAGCCTTGTTGGATCTCTCCTTGGCATTTGACACTGGTTCATGAAATCGTGTTCAATAGATTGCGCAATTTGGTTTGTATGACAGGTCCTGTTTTAGCGTGGCTCTCCTCCTATTTGTCTGGTAGGAGTTTTAGTGTCTCTGCCAACCATATTATGTCTGACTCTGAAGATTTGCTGTGTGGAGTGCCTCAACGCTCAGTTTTGGGCCCAGTTTTGTTTTGGCTCTATATCTTCCCTTAGAAAAGATAATCCAGAAGTTTACTGATGTGTCCTATCATTTATATGCTGAGGCCTCTGAGCTCCAGAAGTTGAACTCCTTAATGAACTGCCTTGTAAAAATAAAACATTGGCTAGGCACAAACTCCCTGTAGTTAAATGTGGATAAAACTGAGGTGTTGGTGGTTGCCCTTGATAATGCCATTCCAGGGATCTACCAGTTTTTGGGTGATCGGAGCTTGTCTGCTAAATCAGGCCTTAGAAATCTTGGCGTTATCTTTCATAAAGGAATGTCATTGGAGCATCATTCAAAGCAGCTGACGAGAAACTGTTTCAACCAGTTGAGAAAAATTTCTAAATTAAGAACAATTGTCTCCAAAGGCAATCTTGAGCTGATTATTCATGCTTTTGTATCTTCACGTTTAGACTACTGTAAACATTCATTTTCTTGTTTAAACAAAAAGGAACTGTCTCGTCTGCAACAGGTCCAAAATTCTGCAGCTAGAGTGCTGACTCGCACCAACAGAAGAGCTCATTACTCCCATTCTAAAAGTCCTCCACTGGCTCAGTTTCTTTTTATATTAATTTCAAAATCTTTGTACTGACTTTCAGAGCTCTGCATGGTCAGAGACCTGTTATGCCTTCATACTCCCTCTCGGAGGCTGAGGTCATTGGATAGGAAACTTCTCATGGTCCTTCGCACCCATTTTAAGTCCCAAGGAGATCGCTCCTTCCAGGCCATCACGCCGACGCTCTGGATTGATCTCCAGTCCCCATTATGTTCTCTTAACTGTGTTGATGTCTTTAAGAGCAAACTTAAGACCCACTTGTTTTTCCAAGCTTTTTAAGTACAGCAGTGACAGGGTTGAATGACCTCCATGCAAATTTTTACTTAATTTTATCTCTGTTCTTATTTTTTACAGTGTTTTATTTTATTCCACTGATATGGCGAATCTATCTGTATTTTACTGTATTTTTGTGTACTTCCGTAAAGCACTTTTTGACCCACCCTTGTCTGTGAAAGGTGCTTTATAAATAAACTTTACTTACTTACTGACTTACTTACAATATTAGAGCTGTACCGTAATCAGTTAGAGGACAAGGGATTCATCTGTAAGATCAAAAGCATTTTGCTTGATCATTTGGCTCAGATGCTGTGAAGATGCTAATAGGCACAACAGTTAATTAACACAGATAAAACCAGAAGGAGAACAGTTTAGACTTTGCTGTGATTTAGTTTTTTCATCACACAATCTGTTAATTTCATCTGAACAGCCTATTAGAGGCTAAATTAACACATTGCTGCTGTGCATGCTTCTTCTTTGAAGTGACCGCACGTAACACAGAATTATGAAAATTGATGTGTACAGTATTAAGCCATGACCTCATGACAACAGACAGATATAAATGACTATTAGCTGAGAGGGACAGAACGAATAGCTAGCATTCTGGTGGGCAGTGAACATCTTCTAGTATTGCTTGTTATGCCACCTATTTATCCCCTGTTCAATTTCTGCTCTGCCACAGTGGCCTTTAGTTGTTAGTTTTGCTATTTTAGATTTAAAAGATAAATTCTGGAAGTCATCAGGTTTAAAAGTGGCCCATTAATTTTTATTCAGATTTATTGCTGTTTGTGAGTTTTATAAACAATCATTCATGTAAAATATTTTTGGTCCCTCATTTTAGAAAGTGAAACTCATATATTATATGAATTTATTACACATTGAGTATTTATTTCGAGCCTTTACTTCCTGTGGTTTTGATGAATATGGCTTACAGATGATGTGATAATGAAAACCCAGCATTCAGTCTCTCAGATAATTAGAATGTTGTGAAAAAAATAAATATTGAAAACTGATGGTGTCACACACTAATAGCTAATTAGCTCAAAACACCTGCAAAGGTTTCCTGAGACTCTAAATGGACAAAGCACTGGTGAACACTGGCTTTACCTGAGAAACATGAAAAGTGGGGTGGATGCGAAGACTAGGAGGCAACCGAAGACGAACTGCAGTGGAACCGACTAAAGAGTCAATCACATAGGGTCCAATAAAACGAGGAGAAAGTTTCTTAGAAATAGATTTTAGAGGAATGTCACGGGTGGATAACCAGACTTGTTGCCCTGGGCGGTAAACAGGAGCTGGTCGACGCCTTCTGTCAGCAAAACGTTTGTTGAGTACAGCAGTCCGCTGAAGGGCCCGGACAGTGGAGTTCCAAACAGCCCTGTAACGGCGAATATGGTGTTGAACAGAGGAGACGGAAACCTCACCCTGGTCGGCAGGAAAAATGGGAGGTTGATAGCCAACTGAAACCTCAAAAGGAGAAAAACCAGTAGCAGAGGACTTGTGAGCATTAATTGCATGCTCAACCCAAGGTAGGTGTTTACACCAGTCAGCAGGATTAGAGAATGAAAGGCAACGGAGAGTGGATCCGAGTTGTTGGTTCATTCGTTCCACCTGGCCATTGGACTGGGGATGAAATCCAGAAGTCAAGGAGACTTTAGCTCCAAGGGCTAAAGCAAACTGTTTCCAAACTCGTGAAGTGAACTGAGGACCACGATCGGACAGAATATCCTGAGGAATACCATGGAGCCGGAAGACATGTTTGATCAACAGCTGGGCGGTCTGAAAAGCAGTAGGCAACTTCTTCAGTGGGATCAGATGGCAGGCCTTAGAGAAGCTGTCCACAATAGTTAGAATGGTAGTCATTCCTTGAGAGGTAGGAAGGCCAGTAACAAAGTCTAAAGCAATATGTGACCAAGGACGACCAGGAATGCGTAAAGGCTGTAAAAGGCCTGCAGGCGGTTGGTTACAATGTTTATTTCGAGCACAGATAATACAGGCATGAACGTACTCCTTCACGTCCTTGTGGACAGTAGGCCACCAGAACCTTCTCAAAATAAGGGCCACGGTTCTACTAGTACCAGGATGAGCAGAAAACTTAGCAGAGTGGTGCCAATGGATGACACGAGAACGGGCAATGGTGGGAACAACAATCTTGTCTTGTGGACCAGTGCCTGGATCAGGTTCCTCCCGCTGAGCGCGGGTAACAAAGTCCTCAATCTCCCACCTAAGAGAACCCACCATCCAGCTAGAAGGCAGAATGGAGACCGGTTTAAGTTCAACCTCATCAGCAGAAAACTGACGGGACAGAGCATCAGGTTTAGTATTCTTAGACCCTGGGCGATAGGAAATAGCCAGATTAAAGCGGGAGAAAAGTAAGGACCAGCGAGACTGACGGGGATTGAGTCGCTTAGCAGCTTGTAAGTAGGCCAGGTTCTTATGATCGGTCCACACAATGACAGGTAAACAGGTTCCCTCAAGCCAATGATGCCACTCCTCCAGAGCCAATTTAATGGCTAACAGTTCCTTGTCACCGACATCATAATTGCGCTCTGCATCACTTAGACTGCGGGAAAAAAAGCACAAGGATGCAATTTACCATCAGAAGCAGCAGACTGGGACAGAACAGCTCCAACCCCTAAGTCAGAAGCATCAACCTCCATGGTAAACTGTCTGGTAGTGTCAGGGTGGATAAGGATTGGTGCACGGGAAAACTTCATTTTTAGAGCTTGAAAAGCTGAATCTGCCTCCGAAGTCCAGGTGTAATGCAACTTAGTGGAGGTCAGAGCCGTCAGAGGTGCTGCGGTCTGGCTGTAGTTCTGTATAAACCTCCTGTAAAAATTAGCAAATCCCAGGAAGCGTTGAAGTTGTTTTCTTGTCTCGGGAATTGGCCACTCCAGGACTGCCTTGATCTTATCAGGATCAGAACGAACCTGTCCACCCTCTAAGATGAGACCCAGGAATGTAACAGAGGACTGATGAAACTCACATTTCTCAGCCTTAATAAATAATCGGTTCTCCAGCAGCCGCTGAAGGACTAGTCGAACATGATGATGGTGTTCTTCAAGGTTTCTGGAGTAGATCAGAATATCGTCGAGGTACACAAAAACAAAGATGTTCAAAAAATCTCTTAACACATCATTAATCAGCGACTGGAAGACTGCTGGGGCATTGCAAAGTCCAAAAGGCATGACTAAATACTCAAAATGACCCAAAGGAGTCTGAAAAGCTGTCTTCCACTCGTCCCCCCGGCGGATTCTAACTAAATGATAAGCACTCCTAAGGTCAAGCTTAGTAAAAACAGTAGGACCCTGAACTGGTTCGAACGCAGAGGAAAGTAAAGAAAGTGGGTACCTATTCTTAACTGTAATCTGGTTCAAGCCCCGATAATCAATACCGGGACGAAGGGAACCATCCTTCTTTCCAACAAAAAAAACCCCTGCTCCCACTGGGGAGGAAGAGGGACGAATAATACCAGCAGCTAGGGAGTCATTAATGTAATCCTCCAAGACCTGTCGTTCAGGTCCAGAGATAGGATACAACCTACTGGTGGGTAGAGGAGCCCCAGGAAGAAGGTCAATGGCACAGTCATAGGGCCTATGGGGGGGTAGAGAGAGAGCGTTACTCTTGCTGAAGGCTAGTCCTAAATCATGGTATACTGTAGGAACCCTGTACCCTGCCTCTCGCCCATAGACTGCTGGAGATAGGCACCAGCTCCCCCGTGACCCACTATGGAATAAGCGGTAGAAAATGACTGACTGACTGTAGGAACCCCGGAAAGGTCGGGACAGTCATCACTAAAAGGACTAGGCACAATGGAGTTCCTAACAGGTAAGGCCGACTGAAGACAATTGGAACGACAATAATTAGACCAGGCCTCAATGCGGAGTTCGAACCAGTTTAAATGAGGGTTGTGTTTATGCAGCCAAGGAAAACCCAGAACTAAAGAAGACTGAGAAACCGGAAATACATAAAAAGAAATCATTTCCCTATGATTTCCAGAGAGAACCAGTTCAATCGGCATGGTCTTGTGAGTAACTCTATGCAGCCTCCGTCCATCTAAGGCAGAAACTAATCGTGGCGTATCAAGAAGTACAATCTCAATCTGGGCCAGTTCTACCAACTTGCTATCGATAAAATTCTGCTCACAGCCAGAATCAACGAGTGCTAAAAGATTCCTAGTCTGCTGACTACCAATCAAGGGTGCTGGTAGGGAAAATCTAGGGGCTTCAAAATCATTAAACTGGTCCGTTAGCTCCCCCGAAAAAACTAGCGGACCCTGTCTTTTGGCCGGGTAGGACAGGTTGGACAAGCTGCAATAAGGTGATTGGATGAACCACAGTAAAAACACTGGTTCCCCTGTCTACGACGTTGTCTCTCCTCAGGGGTAAGGCGAGTGCGACCTATCAACATGGGTTCAGGTCCAGGCAGAACTACTTGAGGAAGAGACCTAGCGTTGGGTGGTGATCTTGCAGAAAAAGAAGAACGAGCCCGGAAATGCTCAGAACGGGCTCTCCTTCTCTCACGCATACGACTGTCAATCCGTGTAGCTAACAAAATTAGCTCATTACGGGTCTTAGGTTCATCAATCAAGGTTAATTCATCCTTCAGTGGCTCATCTAGGGACTGGAAAAAAGCTGTTCTAAGAGCACTATCATTCCAGCCAGAAGCAGCTGCAAGAGTACAAAATTCTAGGGCTAAATCAGAGACTGGTCTATTTCTCTGATTTAAGGCCCACAACTGGCGAGAGACGCTAGTCTGGTCGGTCTCAGAGGAGAAAGCCAGCTTAAACTCAAGAATGAAGTCATCAAAAGAGCAATCAAACTGATTACAGTCAAAAAAACGAGCCTCAGCCCAACGTAAGGCCCTCCCTGTAAGTAATCCCAGTATATAAGAAATCTTAGCATCATCATGGGGAAACCTAGCAGGAGAGCGGTTAAAGACGAGAGTGCATTGTAACAAAAACCCCTTACAATGATCAATGTCACCGGAGAACTTCTCCGGAACAGGGGAAGTGACGTCGCGTGAGTGTGAAAGACGTTGAGAAGTAGAAGCTGCTTCAGCGCCCTCAGAGGAACCGGAGGTCTGAGGACTTAAAGAATGTTGGAGTAGCGAGACAATATGATCTAGCTGCTGATTATTCCGTTGGATCTGTTCAGAAAGAGAACGAAGAGCAGAGTCATGAGAGTGAATCTGGTGAGAGTGTTCAGATAGAGTTCTACTGAGACTCTCTGCTGGGTCTGTCTGGCCTGAGTGTTCTGACATCATTTTTGACACTGATCTGACCCACATGCAGAAAGAACACAAGTAGAGAGCATCAAACGGTGAAAAGAAGTTTATTATTTCTAAATTCTACACAGGGATGACAGGGATCTGGTCTCTCCAACTGTGCGAGAAAAATAACTGATAAGAAAACAGGACGGCAATGTATATATAAATATATAAATATCAATATCATGAATATAAATAAATGCTCTTACTAGAGAGTGAACGGAATCCGCCAGGGGAGACGGGGTTTAGGAGAACTGAAGTAGAGCTCACAGCGAAACGTGCTTTCTGTGGAAAGCGAGCGGAAGGTGAAGCAGGAGTTACGTAGGAGGGTGGACAGGTCTGCAGGAGAAGTACGCTTGTTGTAATGTAACACAGATCCAGTAAAAGGTGAAGATTGCTCAGTCCAGGAGTGTACGTAGAATTCCAGACAGGTAATCCAAAAGGTTCCAAGCGCTCGAGGAATAGTTAAGGGATCGATGGACATCAAGGTTACTAAGGCGAAAACACAAATGTCAGAAAGGAACAGAGCAGATCAAAACCCAAAAACTGGCTCGAGATGATTACCACATAGGCTCAACACTCAGGCGACGAGTAGCAGGCAGCCACGGCTTAAGTAGCGTACACGGCGATCAGAAGATGGGAAACACCTGTCCACATTCCTCCTGTAGCTCGACACCCTCTGCTGGACGAATAAGGTTAGCAGCAAGCAGAAAACAGACAGGCTCCCAGAACCCGACATGAGCGCGTTGTAGCGCATATTTAGTCAATGACATGTACACACAACAGTATATATTTGATCACTTGTTTTTTGACATTTTAGGGGAAGCTGAGCTTCTGCTGCATTCTTAGAGCAATCGCCACTAGCACCAGGTAAAATACAGAAATCTTTGCCGTGAGTGAATTAATCTTTTGTGTTTGTCATTTCCATCCAACCATTTGCTCCTCTAAGCTACATTTATTTAATGCTGTCTTTTAGAGATTTCATCCCTACACAGGACAACTTTCCCTTGTTATTATGAAACCCCAGTGCAACTATACCCCCAGTGGGACTGCTGTTCAGATTATAAAGAACTATTCTCCAGGGGATGAGGCTACTCAAGGCCCAATATGAGATAGGGAATTGTAGACTTAACCCTGTCCCTTCCTATATACCCATCAAGTAGATAAATAAAGGTTTAATTAAGATATGCTGCTCTGTTAGGCTTGGGGGTTGGCAGCTGAGTGGAGGAGGGGCAGAGGAAACACATTTTGAATATGAGAGGCTATACTCAAGCTGCACCAGTAGAATAAGGCACAATAAAGAGATATTTAATAAACATATCTGAGCCTGCAGGCTGTTGAATATAGCTTGCAACATAAAGCCACTCATAATGAAAAAAAAATCCATTACAAAGAGAAAACCATTCCAGCTTGGTCATTACAAAAATATGAATGAGTCAATTCAATTATTTTGCATTTTATCACCTCCTCCAAAGAGCAGAAAGTGTCTCATAGGTGTGGCATCAAGATTAATTGCTATGGAAATTAATTTAGAGAGTAATTCTCATCAAAAACAGAATTACCTTTGGCTTTATCAGGATGATTCACAGTGGCGGTGTTTGCTGCGTCCTCTCGCTGACTCCTCTGTCACGAGGCCAGAACAACTCGCAGACTGGATCCAATCTGTTATTAATTTTAGTGTTTGGAAATGCCAAGATGAAAAATTCATCCGAGCGGGGCAGTCATCACATGTACGTTAATCATTTAATGAAAATGCCTAAACAAAAAAAACAAACAGAGGTAGAGCACGTTTGTCTGCTCAAAGGGGGCAAAAGCCAAAACACAAATTAAATCGGTAACATAAAAATGTTAAAATATAGTAGGTAATTATATCCAGAGCTGTTTCTTGGTGATCCATGTTAGAACACACATTGCTTTCTACTGAAAAGCTGATATACTATCAAAACAGTGTTATGGACCTACAAGATACACATATATGACTATTCAGTCTGATTACATCACCAAATTCATGCGAAATAGATTATAAAATGTTGTGAACATATGAAAACATTGAATGTGTTAAACCTTCCTCATAAGGGTTAAATGATTTGATTGCTTCAGCCTGCTTTTAACAAAACACACAAGTCTTGAATTAACTTGTCCATGTTATCACTGATTAAATATTTTATTTTCTTGTTTACTTCTTTACTTTTTACGTCCATAAGGGTTAGCATGGCAACCATCCTCTCAGAACCTAATGGAGACTTCAACAACCCCTCTGCTGTTATACAGTACTTTCCATAAGTGGATGCTTTCTGCTCTATTGTGCTCAGTGATTACAGTGCCTGTGCAGTAATTTGCTGTTTCAAAGATGTACTTCTTTTATACCGATTTAACTACAGACTGCAGCAGCTCCAAATGGAACAAGCAAAAAGGGTTTCCAAATTAAAGATTTTTTCTTTTTCTTTTTCTGGGCACACAGTTTAACCCCAAAAAATGACATGCAGGTCAGAAGGCTGATCTGTTTTGGATCTGTCTATGCATGAAAGGTGAGAATGAATCGCTTCGTCACACAGCTATTTGAAAACCGCTTGGTGCTAGAAAATATATGAGTGAGCCCAGAAGTAACAAATGAGATGGTGCAGCCACTTGCAAACTCTCACACCTCATACACCACATGTCTGTTTTATTCTCTTGTCCTTCATAACTTTAATACGCATCCACAGATACACACACAGACACACACACACACACACACACACACACACACACACACACACACACACACACACACACACATGCACATTCATGCACCACACCCTGCATTCAGTAATTTAGATGAGTATTGTGTGGTTAGACCGTGCTGGAGTGTCACACAGTTTATGGGCCTGCTAGCTTTTAAGTGGCCTTTAAAGATGTTCTGCTAAGCCATTAGTTGCACTTCATCATAAAACTGCATCATTTAAGAAGCTGACTCGCTGACTTTTGCCTCTGTATTTTAAATGAAGTTGCAGAATGGGACTAAAAGGAACAAAGTGAGTTTCGGCCTAACAATGCCTCCTTTTTTCTCTGTATTTATGTACAAGAGCCTGTATTTCTTTGCAAAAACTGGTTAACAGTGTTTTGGAACCCCAGAAATCTGAACTTTTTGCACCCATATGTACACATTTTATATTCCAACCAAGACTGGAAAAAAGCCTTCATCATAACATTAGATTGAGATAAATATTTTTTTATTTTTGCCTATGGATAAACCAGGATCAGGAAATTGGGCCAGTTCGTCCTCCAACTTCTTGGAGATCTCAAACACAAGAACATAGAGTGGAGTCAAAGAAAGCAGAACAGGAGGTGTAGATTTAGAACTTCAACTTAGTCTAAAAACCTCATGTTTGACTTCCAGAGACAGAGAAAGAATAATAATACCTTTGATAAAGTTAGACCTTTTATCAGTGAATAATACTCTGAAGATTCCTTTTCAGTTTCCTTCACAATGTCTATTCATTTAGTTACATTTCATGTTTGTTGATGTTGTTCGGTGAGACCATGGAGAAGGACTACCGGTTGGCCTGGAAGCGATTCTGGCAAACTGTCCGGCGCCTCAAGAGGGGGGAGCAGTGCAAAGACAACACTTTTACAGTGGGTGTGGGGAGCTGCTGACCTCGACAGGGGACATTATCGGGCGGTGGAAAGAGTACTTTAACAATCTCCTCAATCCTGCCGTCACGCATTCCCTGGTGGAAGCAGAGACTGGGGACTCGGAGTCGGATATGTTCATCACCCAGGCTTAAGTCACAGAGGTGGTCAAAAAGCTCTGTGATGGCAATGCTTCGAAGGTGGATGAGGGTCTTGTGGGGGGTGCTCCATGAGTACGGAGTCCGGGGCCCTTCACTAGAGGCCATTCCGTCTCCTGTACAAGTGGAGCAGGAGTTTGTCCATATTGTCGGCACTAAGTCGGACCTGTTCCTGGTGCATGTTGGGCTCCGGCAGGGCTACCCTTTGTCACTGGTCCTGTTCATAACTTTCATGGACAGGATTTCTAGGTGCAGCCAAGGGCCAGACGGGGTCTGGTTGGGGACCAGTGGATTTCGTCTCTTCTTTTTGCAGACAACGTGGTCTTGCTCGCGCCCTCTAGCCAAGACCTACAGCATGCACTGGGGCGGTTGAGAGCAGAGTGTGAAGCGGCTGGGACGTCGATCAGCTCCTCCAAGTCCAAGGCCATGTTCTCAACTGGAAAAGGGTGGATTGTCCTCTTCAGGTTGGAGGGGAGTCCTGCCTTAAGTGGAGGAGTTCAGGTATCTTGGGGTCTTGCTCATGAGTGAGGGGAGACTGGAGCAGGAGATTGATAGATGGATAAGTGCGGTAGCCGCAGTAATTAGGATGCTGTGTCGGTCCGTTGTTGATAAGAGAGAGCTGAGCCAAAAAGTGAAGCTCTCGATTTTATTTTATGTTGGATTTATGCTCCTACCCTCACCAAAAGAAGGAGATACAAGCAGCTGATATGAGCTTCCTCTGCAGGGTGGCCGGGCACTCCATTAGAGATAGGACGAGGAGCTCAGCCCTCTGGGATCAGCTCAAAGTAGAGCCGCTGCTCCTCCACTTTAAGAAGAGTCAGTTGAGGTGGCTCGGCCATCTGTATTAGATGTCTCCTGGACACCTCCAGGGTACATGTACACAACCATCAAATCAAAATGACAAGAACTGCCAGACAGCAAACCAACAATATATCATTTTTTTTTACTGGTTTCTCAGACTCAACATTGTGAAATGCCATGCAGCTTCAGGGTGATTCTGGGTATCCCTGCATTCAGTAGCCCATAAGATTGATATTACATGTCGAACAAACACTTGTGCTGCTGCAAGAGTCTGGTTTATAGGCCTCCTTCAGTTCTTGCACTTTCTTCTCCTCAAAACAATTGCTTGTTGCAGTTTTAAAATAATTTTTAGCAGGAGGACTGCAAAAACAGCAACCGGTCCAGCCATTTTTGATGTTGCAGTTACAACACAGAGGTGCAAGAGGGACGTCTGGGTGTGGAAGATGTGGAAGACAACAAGTGCTAGTACGATGATGTGCTTTATTTAATTAGTTAATTAATCATAATATTTTAGTGTGAAGAATGGTTGATCTTGTTTTTGATAAGTGAGTAGTTATAATATAATTATTACATTACTTATTATAATTATAATTATTTTAACTGAAATATTAAGATTGTTATTCTTGATTTTTTTACTTTTATAATATATAAAATGCCATTTTTTCCAATAAAGTCTGAGGTGCACTGACTGAGGTTGCACTGGGGGGCTCAGTTGGTAGAACAGGTGCACCATGTTTAGAGGCTATAGTCTTCCTGGGTTCTCTCTCCACCCTCTTTCCTGTCTGTTTCATAAAGGCACTGGTAAAAAAGACTTGGGTACAAAATTATATCTTAGTAATGAAGTAAAATAATTTGCCCTTCAGAAATGATTATTGTTAGATTTGAGACCAATGATTTTGTAAATATAATTAAGTAGCCCTTTATTGTAATGGGCCGTCATTTATGAGACTATCATTTCTTACAGCAGGAAGAGAGAGAGAGTGTGTGTTTGTGTAAGAGAGAGGTGGGGGCTCCATTTTATCTTTTCATTTAGGAGAGGAGCTAAACAAATGTAGGACCCAGCCTTTGCCTCAGGTAATTATGGACCTCCATAGGTAGAAAACACATCTACTGGCCCCCTGGCCTGGCGTAATCTTCAGCAAGGACTCCTGGGATCCAAATGACCCATCTCCATCCTCCACCCTTTGCTCCTCCATCTCTGTCCACATCCATGCCACACGTAGCCCGCTGCTGCCTGCGGCCATTGCTGACTTTCTCTGAAGTTTGCAATGAGGTTGCATAGACAAGCCCTCTCCTTCATCCCCTCAGAGAGTGGGGCACTAAGGTTGACCGATTTAACAGCTGCTGGGTAATACATAGAAAGTAATTTGTTAAAATCTAATTGATCGCTCCATTTCCAGCTCTACACTTGATAGCTGTTTTGTCCGCTGTGTGAGCATGACTGGAAAACAGATGACATATGTCCAGATGAAATAGAAAAAAGAGAGAGAAATAGTAAGAGAGCAGAACAAAATGAGACCCTGGTAAGTCTGTGTGCCTTCATAGCATCTCATACATACTTGTGAAACACAGTCATTCAGAGCCTTTTCTTGCAGTTTTCTTGCACCAAAAGATAGGCCAGAGATCAATTTGTGGAGAAGTTTTTAATTAGGGTTAGGTCAAATCTAAACTGGACACCTAAACTGAAAGCAAGGCAAGGAAAGCATTAATCAGAGAAAAGCTGCAGAGATCCATAGCTCAGGTTGGAGAATCTGTACACAGCGCAACTCTAAGTGATGCACTCCACAAATCTCTCTTATTGGGAGTGTACGGCTTAAAGCTATCACTGCACAAAACTCTGAAAACAGCATCTCCATGGTGAAGCAAGGTAGTGGCAAGATTATGCTGTGGCAGGGCTTTTATTCTGCAGGGACAAGGACACTGCACAGAAGACAGGTGTAGCTAAATACAGGGCAATCCTGAAAGTAAACATGTTAGAGACAGCAAAAGACTTTCAGCAGGAAAACTCTGAAGCCCTCCCAGTCAGCCAACTCAAAGTTCTGATCTAAATCTGATTCAGATGCTCTCCATCAAATATGACTAGGTCTTAGCTGTTTTGCAGAAAATAATAGGCAAATGTTCTTTCTCTGGGTGTGCAAAGCTGGTAGAAAGATATCCCAAAAGGCAAAGAGCTGTAATAGCAATCAAAAAGCTGTTCTACAAAGGATTGAATCAGGAGGAGGTGAATGCATTTGCACGACACATTTTTCCGATGTTTGTAAAGATTTTGGAAACTATGTCTCCTTTTCTTTCTAATTTACAGTTATCTTGTTTAATGTCTAAATAAATTACACTGAGGTTTGAGACGGTAAGATGGCAGAAAAGAGAAAATGTTTAAGGAGTAAAGATATGTTCACAAAGAACTGTAGACATTAAGCTTGATGTAGTAAAAATACAGAATTTTAGCCATAATCTTCCATTTTCTTTGGTATTGCGGAAGTGTCTTTGCAAGCCTATGCTAGACAGAGCATGTCTCCCAGTTTCATTTACACCTCCTTGCATCTCTAGACATTTTCTAGAGACGCAGAAAGCAGCTAGATTCACACTCACTATATGATGCACATATTTACCAGCAGCTACACCTGCCCCAAGCCATAAACTCGGGTGACCATGTGGCTGTAAGACCAGAGCTATGGCTATCATCTTGTACCTCAGAGTCACTTTAAACACAATAATTTCACATCAAAGCAACCAGCCACCACACGAAGCACAATCCCAACCTGCAGAGCAGTAAGAAGGTAACTGCAACACATCTCTGCAATGTCACCCACCACCTTCTCTCGCCTCTTTCCTGTTTGCTACAGTGGCCTGAGACAATATATACCACAACATTTTCTCACAGGACCATCAGAGGCAGTGGTCTTGCACATATGAAGCCTCTGCCACCCACACACACTGAGAAGGGGGGCTTTTTGCTCCCTTTGCATTAGTGGCAGAGTACAAGCAGCTAATTATAAAACCACTATGGGTGCCTGGTTGTTCATAGGTATTGCTGCTGTGCTACCTCATGCAGAGTGGGGAAAATGAACCTGTCAGTCCACTCCCAAGTTGGTGTGATGAGTGCAAATGAGGTAAAGCCCTGGAATCCTCATGGGGAGCTCCGCGAGAGAAGGTGCAGCTGCAGGGTGTGTAAACACAAAGAAGCACACATACATTCTCAGTGCACGTGGACTGATGGCTGTGATATGTGAGCTGAGAGGTAATGTGGGTCAATATGTGGCAAACATGAGGAAGTCTGAAGTCTTCATGCCTGTCAGAGGAGTGCAATCGACCAGTAGGAATGTTATTCAAGGCGACTGGGTGCCCTGCAGACCTGCAGAAGATCAGATAGTTCCAGGTTTTATAGTGCAAATAAAAAAAAACCTGCAGGTGCATCAAAATGAAGTATATGCAGATTATAGAGAAATCCAACACAACATAAGTATACAATGTAGCAGAGCACCTACAGATAGGTAAAGACAACATCCAGATAGGCAGACCAATTAAAAGCTAGTGCATCATACTTGTTTTTTTAAAAGATAATTTTTAAATGTTTGGGGCTGCATTCGAAAAGGTCCTGTTCCCTTTGGTTTTTAGCCTGAACTTAGTAACATGTAAAAGTAGCTGGTTTGACCAGGTTGATCTCAATGCTCAGGTAAGGTGGAGAGTGGACGAATTTTGCAGAACTTGTTGTACAAAAAAGTTTAAGGAGTTACAGTAATCCAATATGGCTCAAAGTATTATATAATAGATAGTAACATAAGCTGAAAAAGCCAGTTATGACAGAGTTAGAGTAAAAACATCTGAATAAAAAGCAAGGTTTCTGGCTGTTTCTGGAAAGAAAGAAAAGATAGAAGGCCAATAAAAGAAATTCAGTTTGATTTATTCTTTAACACAAGGAAGCAGATCTCCATCCAAGATTATGTATGTGTCTTTAAGATGAATCTGTAGTGAATGAGCTGAAGCAGAACTATTAGCCTGAATTGGAAATAGTCCATAAAATATGGGTAATAAAGTGTAATGACGCAGAAAATCCATATTAAACACGTCCAAACAACAAAGAAGAATGGTTTGTTGTATCAAAACAAGATGTTGCTCAATATTTGTAGAGATATTAAACTTTCCTGCTAAATGCTGCCTCTGTTAATAAGGGATTTCTAGGAGAGTGGATGAAAATACGTTGTTCCACAAGGAGGAGCTGTTCGGTGTTGTGATGCTAAGGTAAAGCTTGTAATCTTAGTGGGGAGGCAAACATGACAGGACAGAGCGTACAGAGACTTAGCAACTCCGTCCTTCCTGTCAATAACCACAATCAGTGTTGGAGCTAATTTCACATTGATTGCCTGAGTTAAAGCAGGATCTAATCTGAACAGTTGATCTGCCTTTGATTCTACATTGCTTTATCAAGTCAGTACTTCCCTTTCCTTTATCCCTCTATTTTATCACATTCCTCCCCGGCAAGGTATTACCAGCGGCCATACAGAGTTTATTATTTAATTATGATGATTGACAGTCAAAACGATGCTTCCTGTCATTTGCATATTATGCTGTATACTCTCCATTCCTGCCACTAATGGTGGTGATTCCCAAACTGCTGCTCCTGAATTAGTATGTTCCAGCCTGGGAGTCATGGCTGCTAATCAGAGCTGGTGGTGAGAGGAGGAGAAAAACGGATTCAAATTACATCCTTCACAGTCAACAGGAGGTAGACATGAAAGTGTGACATCCATCCGAGCTGAGGAAGTTTGCAGATCGACAGTGACAGCACTGCATTTACCTTAGAGACACCCACAAGAGCATCTCCAATTAAAAGCCTCCCATGATTTCCTCTGTTAATAATAAATGTTTCAGTGCTCAGCTGAGAAATGATTGCTATGTGTCCATGAGGCTTTTTAGCACATGTGCACATGAGAAGCCCATTTGCTTGTAGCTGTTGTGCTTTTCTTTTCATGAAAGCGTCCATGTGTTGTGTCCTTTTATGTACAGTCATTGTAGCGTTCAGTTTCATGTGGTCTCTGCCTCCTGTTTGTGGTGGGGGTTACCTCATCATAACAAGTGAAAAGCCATGAAAGCGCCTTTCTGGAAACTGAAGATGACACATTGAATTTCAGCAGGAAATCCGAAGAGGTGGCTCTCTCCTCACTGCTGAGGTGGTTGCTGGGAAGGCAGAGACAGGTTTCCAGGAAAAAATGTGTTGCTGCAAACACACTCTGTCCCTTTGACTTTTGCACAATATTGATCTAGTTCCACCTGGACTGCAGGAGCTCTAGGTGAAAGACACAAGTGCTCTATTGTTGCCTTGATTACAGATTATAGACCTCATAACTACCTAACACTTACCAATATACAGCACGTGGAAAAAGTATATTTTTAACTTGTTCACATTTTGTCATATTACATCCACAAATCTTACAACCACAGTGCTGCATTTTAAAAAGATTTTCTGTGACAGACCAACATGGAGTAGAAAGGTAAGGTAAGGTAAGGTAAGGTAAGGTAAGGTAAGTTTATTTATATAGCGCTTTTCAGCAACAAGACACTCAAAGTGCTGTACATACAATTACAATACAATCACAAAGCAAATAAACAGATACAGACACAGAAAAACAAATCAAATGATAAAATCAAACAACAGAGGTAATTTAAAAAAGTTAAATAAAATAAAGAGAATAGAATGATGGACAAGAAAATGAAAGGAAAATTGGACTGAAAATGCAACTAATCATGCCTAAATGGCACAGTCAAAGGCCACTCTAAACAAATAAGTTTTTAATCTTGATTTAAAGCAACTTAGGGTTTCTGCGCTTGTACAGTTTTCTGGGAGTTTATTCCAGATTAGTGGAGCATAAGAACTAAAAGCTGCTTCTCCATGTTTGGTTCTGGTTTTGGGTATGCAGAGTAGATTTGAGCGAGATGACCTGAGAGGTCTGGGTGGTTGATACACTGACAACAAGTCTGTAATGTATTTTGGTGCTAAGCCATTCAGTGATTTATAGATTAACAGAAGTATTTTAAAGTCTATTATCTGAGCTACAGGGAGCCAGTGTAGGGACTTTAGAACCGGGGTGATGTGCTCCACTTTCTTAGTTCTAGTGAGGACGCGGGCAGCAGCGTTCTGCGTTAGTGCGTAATCGTATATACTTTATCTTATCTTAGTGGAAGGAAAATAATATATAGTTTCCAAAGATTTTTCAAATAAAAATCTGAAAAGTGTGGCTTTACTGTGACAACCTTAGATAAAATCCCCTGTAGTCCTCATCTCAACATGGTGTTGGTAGCTTCATGTTGCACCAGAGCACAATAAAAATCAATATCACACTTTTAAGATTTTTATTTTATTTTAAAAAAAGTTAGTTAGAAATTTCTTTCCTCTAACTTAACAATTCTCATAAAATAATAAATAAAAACATTAACGTTTGTGGTTGTAATGTTACAAAATGTGAAAATTTGACAAGTTATGCATTCTAGACTCAAGTCAGTTGTGTCCACCTAGGCATAAATGAAGCCAATGCAGTGAGACAAACTAAATAAATCTGGTAGATATCTTTTGCAGAGGACCTTGAGGCGTTCTGCCAAGGGCATGGCTTCAAAACAACACCTGCATTTGGTTGCACTGTTTCCTAATTAATACACAGTCCATCACCACAGTGTATCGTGACTGCTCAGGCTGACACTAATGCATCCTGATTGCTGGTTTATTTACATATCCTATCACTACAGCCCAGCCCTTTGCATTAAAATGTTTTTAATGTCTTTCAGCTACTGTGGCAGCAGCAGCCACTACCCGTCTTCTATTTGCAGTTCAACTGAATTTGTCCAAGTATGTCTTTATGACTTAATCAATAAGCATACCTCAGAGTGTCAGTTATCAACATTCGAGTGTTTTTTTGGAAAACACTATTTCTCTCTGATTCCTGTCTGAATAATGTCATCTATGGATAGATGGCGAGTGTTTTTTAGCAGGCAATCAGTGCACATTCAGCGTGGCTGTCTAGCTAACGGAGAACTTTGTCCCAGAGCACATGGGTGAAAAACACAGCACACAACATTGGGTAAGGACATATTTTACAAATGCATGTTAAAATGAAAAGCAATGACCTTGGAGGAGGTATTTCTTCACCTCTTTCTCTGAATTAATAACCCTTTTCTGCCTTTTCACATGTTCTGAAATAGCAAGTAGAAAATGTCTTTTGTGTTGCAAGCATTGCCTTGGGTGTAAAACTGATAAATTTTAAACTGAAATCAATAGTTCTTATGCTTTTAATCAAACAAAACCTTCATCTCCTGTTTTTTCTTAATACTTTCAAAACCAATTAAAAGCAAAAAAACAAATAAAGAAGATTTAATCAGATAGAAAATTAAACATTTTTTAATCTGTGTATTTGTGGATGTTTTTATTACAAAAACCTATGTTAGGGATAGATTATTATATACAATTAAGTGTGATATATTTAACAGAGTGGGATCTGCATACTGGAAGAATGTGGACATCAGGTGCAGCTTGGCAGGACAAAGATGCTGAATAATTTGCATCCCTCGTATTCACAGAGTGGAACATAAAGGACGCCTATTAGTTGTTATCTGATATGCGATTAAAAGTCTCAGCAAGCATTTTTATAACTATGCTTAAGGCTTAAGGTGATACGACATACATTTGTGATTAGGGTAGCATTATTCATTAATGCCTCCTCTCCTTTTCACTGATGATAATGCTGCATCGGTCATGGATATACTAATCACTGCCCGCTTATTGCATTGACCAGGCAAGTGAGCTTGAATTCTCCATGATTCTATTTAATAACAGGTAAGATGAAGCAAACATCCAAAAACCTGTCTACAGGTTCTCAACAAGGTCTTGGCAGATAATATGTGCATGTTTTAATACATACTTATTTACGTTATTGCTTAGGGAAGGTTATCTTTGACTTTTCTTATTTCCTTCCTTGTTCACATTCATTTTGCCCTGCAATCATTTACTTGATGAACAAAAAACATCAACGGTCATAGACTTGACAAATTTCATATGGAGGATGTTTCCCTCACGCTAAATTGCATATTTCATTAAATTCCAGAGCAACAAACTAGAACGAATATTTAGTAGTGGGTCTTACAACTGATTTTTAATTAATTAAGTTATACTCCTTTCTGACACAATATGTGCCTTTAAAGGTAGCTCTTTGTAAAACAGAATATACACCATCTTTACTCTAATAGTTAAAGAGACTTTTTGGCCAATACAAGTCCTCTGAATGATAAGATACATCTTTATAGTCATTGTACCAAAAAACAATGTGCAAACGTTCAACAAAATTGGTTTACTGATCTATCTAAGGGGCATATAGCAATGATGCATTGAAAAGTATGTACAGAATGAAATGAATAGTGTATAAATAGAGAAGCCATAAAACAGAAAAAAATAAAATATATAATATATGTATTACACGTGTATAGTGCAAATGGCCCACTTCATAGAAGAGGGGCATATCAGAGCTCTCAGAGAGCTCCTGCCTTAGCCTAAAAAGGAGTCTCAGCTTCAGAGTGATTCAGCTAGCTGCTAAGAGACACTCTGAGTGAGGAGACGACAGAAATTCCTATTTTTGTGAGGAGGTGTGGTTGACCCTGTTGCTAGGTGTGACACTGTCTTCAAAGATCAGTAATTGGTTGTTACAAAAAAAAAAAAAACACAAATGCGCTCCTAGACAGAAATTCACCAATCATACAATTTAGATTAAATTCCGAAATGTGTAAATCATGAGGATAAAACACAGCATCAAAATGTTTCAACATAGCTTATTTACATGCTCATCCTTATTTTGATTGGGTTATTATTATGTTTATTGGACATGCGGGTCATTTTCCTACTTCATCTATTTGATATTAACGAGGACACTCACCTGTCAGCATTTTACTTTCTTGTATAAAGAGGTTTGATTTGATAAAAGGACCAAAACAAAATAGAGAAAAAGGTTGAGAAAACCAAACTGGACAGAGGAGCAGAACCTACTGTTGGCACAACTGGTGGAGGAGAAACGAGGAATGTATTGTACAGTATCATGTACAATACAACAAATACTTGTTCACCTCATGTACATCTTCCTTCTATGTTTATGTTGTTTAGATTATTGTGCTTTATCTTGTATAGATTGTGTATTTATATATATACAGGTCCTTCTCAAAATATAAGCATATTGTGATAAAGTTCATTATTTTCCATAATGTCATGATGAAAATATAACATTCATATATTTTTGATTTATTGCACACTAACTGAAATATTTCAGGTCTTTTATTGTCTTAATACGGATGATTTTGGCATACAACTCATGAAAACCCAAAATTCCTATCTCACAAAATTAGCATATTTCATCCGACCAATAAAAAAAAAGTGTTTTTAATACAAAAAACGTCAACCTTCAAATAATCATGTACAGTTATGCACTCAATACTTGGTCGGGAATCCTTTTGCAGAAATGACTGCTTCAATGCGGCGTGGCATGGAGGCAATCAGCCTGTGGCACTGCTGAGGTCTTATGGAGGCCCAGGATGCTTCGATAGCGGCCTTTAGCTCATCCAGAGTGTTGGGTCTTGAGTCTCTCAATGTTCTCTTCACAATATGCCACAGATTCTCTATGGGGTTCAGGTCAGGAGAGTTGGCAGGCCAATTGAGCACAGTGATACCATGGTCAGTAAACCATTTACCAGTGGTTTTGGCACTGTGAGCAGGTGCCAGGTCGTGCTGAAAAATGAAATCTTCATCTCCATAAAGCTTTTCAGCAGATGGAAGCATGAAGTGCTCCAAAATCTCCTGATAGCTAGCTGCATTGACCCTGCCCTTGATAAAACACAGTGGACCAACACCAGCAGCTGACACGGCACCCCAGACCATCACTGACTGTGGGTACTTGACACTGGACTTCTGGCATTTTGGCATTTCCTTCTCCCCAGTCTTCCTCCAGACTCTGGCACCTTGATTTCCGAATGACATGCAGAATTTGCTTTCATCCGAAAAAAAGTACTTTGGACCACTGAGCAACAGTCCAGTGCTGCTTCTCTGTAGCCCAGGTCAGGCGCTTCTGCCGCTGTTTCTGGTTCAAAAGTAGCTTGACCTGGGGAATGCAGCACCTGTAGCCCATTTCCTGCACACGCCTGTGCACGGTGGCTCTGGCTGTTTCTACTCCAGACTCAGTCCACTGCTTCCGCAGGTCTCCCAAGGTCTGGAATCGGCCCTTCTCCACAATCTTCCTCAGGGTCCGGTCACCTCTTCTCGTTGTGCAGCGTTTTCTGCCACACTTTTTCCTTCCCACAGACTTCCCACTGAGGTGCCTTGATACAGCACTCTGGGAACAGCCTATTCGTTCAGAAATTTCTTTCTTTGTCTTACCCTCTTGCTTGAGGGTGTCAATAGTGGCCTTCTGGACAGCAGTCAGGTCGGCAGTCTTACCCATGATTGGGGTTTTGAGTGATGAACCAGGCTGGGAGTTTTAAAGGCCTCAGGAATCTTTTGCAGGTGTTTAGAGTTAACTCGTTGATTCAGATGATTAGGTTCATAGCTCGTTTAGAGACCCTTTTAATGATATGCTAATTTTGTGAGATAGGAATTTTGGGTTTTCATGAGCTGTATGCCAAAATCATCCGTATTAAGACAATAAAAGACCTGAAATATTTAAGTTAGTGTGCAATGAATCTAAAATATATGAATATTAAATTTTCATCATGACATTATGGAAAATAATTAACTTTATCACAATATGCTAATATTTTGAGAAGGACCTGTATATACGCATTTACTTTTTCACATTTTTTAGAAATGTTTATTTTTTAAAGCATTGTACAGTTTGTAAATAATTTACAAACTGTACAACTGTACTCGTACTCGTACTCATCGTCTTCCGCTTTATCCGGGACCGGGTCGCTAAACAGTAACACAGAAACTTCCTTGTTTAAACATGTAATCCAGGGTCAGGTTTAGATTTCTGTGTATGACAAAGCTCTGGTAATTTAGAACAAACAAAATGAACAAAACATTTATTGTGAGAGAAGCAATAATTTGATCTCCTGATGCGACCAGACACAGAACATGCTCATGGCACGGTTCTAACAGCTGCTCCTACAATAGAAACACCCTTCGTTCCTGCCTGTATCTGATCTGCAGGCATCATGTTCGCACCTCAAGGAGATTAGTGACTGATTTTACCACTTAGCTGTATTGATAAGTAATTAGATTAGTCCATTCTAGTACAATATCTATTTTATGGAGGTTAAATAAATAAATCATAGTAAAGAATGTACAATGTCTTCTATAGGCTTTCCAACACTAATATAAAATTTAACAAGCAAATGCTTTTGTCATTTTTAAACTGTTGTGTTTTCTTCATATTCAGACTTAAAGAAATTAAAGAAACAACAGAAGAATGACTGAGGTCAATAAAAAGTACCAGGGTTAAATCATGTCAATCTATCCCTGAATACGTAAGCTGCATTTAGTGGAGCCTTCACAATGCTTTGCCATGAGCCACAACAGATTAATGAAATCTATTTCATGTCTTAATTGGATTCATTTTTCTGTTCGTTCCCGTACGGTGTAATGCAAATGTCACATTTTAAAGTGTTGTGATTAATCTGAAGCTGTTCTGCAGTAAATACAAAAAGTACTTTGGTCATTGTTTTTATTATTCCCCATATGGCAATTTAAAACTTTATAATCTAATGTTTCTGTAAATCTATGAGTCTGATCTTTTATTGCTCTTTTTGTGGATCTTGCAGATAAAAACTAAAAACGTTTGGACAACTTATTCAATCAATAAATTTAAATCAATGAAATTACTTGGTTATAGATTTCTGTTTAATTTAAGTATTTAATGATGGTGCATCTTCCTGACATGTCAAGATATGATATGAAATATTTAAAACTTGAGCTTTATTTATTTTCATCTGTTAAATGAAAAAGTCTGATCCCTTGCAGTACTATATATCCATGATTTAGCCATCATCTAGTTCTTACAATAATTCTAGCTGAATATGTGCCTGCTCTGATAGTTTGTAGAGCTTATTGAATGGATGTAGGGATGATTTCATTTAGCTATTCAAACTAACCTGGTCCTATGTAAAAATGCATTCGGCCCTTCATCCTTGAATCATAAATTAACCTAGATCTAATTACTACCTGATCAACAGAAACAGGAAATCACTTACATAGAACCTTTCTGACAACATGAAGTAGGCTAAAAGATCTTAAAAAGTAACACATAGAGCCCCATTCTAGATCCGTTTAAGAAGGGAAACAAAGCTACTGACATGTTTTAGTCTGAAAAGGGTTATAAAGCTATTATTAGGACATTGGAACTCCAGTGAACAACAGTAGGAGCCATTATCAACAAATGGAGAAAACATGGAACAGTGGTGAACCTTCCTGGGAGCAGCTGACCAACCAAAACTACATTAGTAGTACATAAACAACTTCTTTAAGAAGTCCCCCAAAAAAACACAGAACAACATTAAAAGCAATGCGGGCATCCCTTGCCTTACTTAAGTTGTTTATGATTCAACAGTAAGAAAGAAATTGGACAAAAACAATTGTGCTGCTATGCTGCTTCAGTACGTGGACTCCTTGCCCTAATTGTTGGATTATTGCAGGAGCACCCCCACTGTGTCCTGTCCGGCATAGTTGCGGTCAAAATTTTTGTTTGAGTGCCAAGAAGAAGCCCAACAGATTTACTTTCACCAGTGGAACATTACAGCTAATGCTTTAATGCTCTGCTTGATATTTATAAAAATAAACTTTATTAGAAACTTCTTTGGGATTATTTTAAATGCAAAGGACAAGAAGACAGACATGAAAAGGAAAAAATAAGAACCATGAAAGAAAGAGAGGTGTGGCACAAAGGAAAAAGAGAGAGGAGGGAAAGAAAAAATCTGATTCTGATTGAAATGCTGGCGTGATCTCAAATTTCCGATTTATGATTGAAAACCCTCCAATGTTGCTGAATTCTGCAAACATCGACAGATAGTTCCCCTGCAGAGATAGTTCCCCCTCATCACAAATGCTTGATGGTAGTGGCTGCCAAAACAGATGACCCAACTAGCTTTGAGGTCTAGGGTGTAATTACTTTTCCATTTAGAGCCAGGTTGGTTTTAATTGTTTTTTTTTTTTCTTTACCTCAGTTTCTCATTTCTGTTTCTTTCTGGGTTCTAGTTTTCATGATAATTTCTTCTTATGTTTGTTTCCTTTTTTCATAAAAAAATCACAAACTTTTGTTGAAATTATTTGTATCGTTTCTGCTTTGCTTCATTTTAGCTCTTCAGCCATTCATACAGTTTGCGATCAGTGTCAAGGGTCTTTGTGGCACCCAGTGGGGCTCCCAATGAGCATAATGCCGTTATAAAACGTAAGCCATTACAACACTTTCACATTATCATTACTGAAATGAGACACCAAAATAGTCCCTAATAGCAGATATCCCCTTAGGTGCATATTTTGCTTTAGTATGCCTTAAGAAATCTATTAAATCAGTTAGATCATGACGTTACCTTTAAATAAAGTGCTCCGAAGATTTAAAGATACGGTTGTGGACTGTCATTATTTATTACGAAGACCTGAAGTGATTTTTAACATTTTAACTGCCTAAGGCCAAATCTTTCTCTTTGCACAACTCTTAGAGTGCTTACTGTAAATTAAGTATGACAGCATGTAATATATTATAAGTGGTCGCTGTTTTGGTCCTTGTTAAACAAATAACTGTCCCCTTCACAAAGAGCCCTTTGCCATATTTTTGTCTGCGGGAGAGTGTAGTGTGATGTGACCTTTAATGGCTGGCAAACCAGAGGAGAGCACAGGACTTATAAGAAATGGCAGATCTGCTGCTGACCTTTAAGAAAACCCCTCATACTGCTTTAAGACCATTTGATCAATTGGATTATCCACTGCTGTCTGGGACCTTGTTAGATTGCTTTGAGCTTCTAGCCAATATTGGGGTTGATAATAAAAAAAAAAGGCCAATGCCTCTTCCTCCCTTTGTTAAATAATTTAACTGTGCTGTGTCACATCTTTGGAAAGCTGAGTTCAATTTTTGTAGCCACACCCAGGCCTGATTACTGTCATACCTGTTCTCAATCAAGAAAACCCTTAACTACCTTAAATAAAGACATGGATGACAGTTTGGTATGGATGAGCTTGACTGCTCTGCACAAGGTCCTAACATCAAACCTGATAGAACACCGTTGGGATGAAATAGAGCAGAGACTGGGAGCCGGGCCTTCTGGTCCAATGTCAGTCTATGACCTCACAAAAGTGCTTGTGGAAGAATGGTCAAAGATTCCCATGAAGATGCTCCTAAACCTTGTGGACAGCCTTTCCGGAAGAGTTGAAGCTGTAAGAGCAGCAAAGGGTGGACCAACGTCCTATTGAACCCTATGGATTAAAAATGGGATGTCACTTAAGTTCATATGTTGGTCAAGGCAGGTGAGGAAATAAGGTGTAGATTAATTACAGACATACTAATGTTTTCAAGTCTTTTTTTCTGTTAATTATGATAATGTTCTGCTTGCAGCTAATGAAAACAACATTTAAGATTAGAATATTACAACAGACCAATAAAAGTACATTTTAATACAAAAAATGTGGACTATACTTTCCAATTTTTTAAGTTTTAAAACATAAAATCAAATTAATTTAAAAAATGAAAAAAGATTATTTGTTTACTGCAGACAAAGCAACAAAAAATAATACTTTCCTTGATTAAAGCATACTGAAAACATACCAAACCTGACTTTAAAACCAGAATGTGATTTATGTGTATCTATACAAACCCTAGTTTCTTTATATAAAAATTGTAGAAATGGCACTTTTTAATATGAAATTACACTTGGAAATCACCAAGAAAAACACTGTCATTTTTGCAACATAATGTTTTTGTTTTATATGAAATTGTGATAAATGACAGATAAAACAAAGAAAGTTATATAAAAACCTGTCAATGCAGCAGACAAGAAAATAGATTATAATGTTGTAAGGAATATGATTATTGATTAATTAATATTCATCAAGAATCATAATTTAATATAATAATTTGAAAAATATTAATTTCTCAACCAAAAATCATCACTTACGAATAGAAATCAGAGATATCCTCTGGTGTTGTGATTATGGGCTCAAAGCTCTTTAATAATTACAAATTATTAACCAAAACCACAAACTGTCACTGTTTATTCAACCGCTTTACCGAAGGTGGGGGAACTTCGACCTTGTTTTGACAGATAAATCACTCTTGCACGAAACAAACACAAACGCTTCTCTTAATTATATGTATGAAGATTTATTGAAGCCAAATAATCCTGATATACCATTATTCTGGTCCAAAATCCTTCACCTATCAAGCACTGTTCTACACAAACAATGACTACCTAACAATAATAATAAAAGAAAAATATATATATGCGCATTTAGTGTCTATGAAGATCAAACCAGCAGTTTTATGGACAAAATGTGTAATTTGGGTTAAATGGAAAGAAATCCTCCTGTCGTGTTGATGTCTCGATTGCAGCGATCAGCTGATGAAACGGTGGGGCCACGCCCCTTTAGCCACAACCAGCTGATTGTCCCAAATCTTGACAAAGAGTCATAAAACTCTGAGGCGGGAACTCAGTGGAAAATCTCCAGCAATAAAACTGGAACAAAGAATGGTCGGCGAGGCCCAGACCGCAGCTGCTTTGAATGAAAAACTTTTAAAAGTCCAACTTCTAAGGACAAAACATCAAAACACAGCTCAGCGTAAAACACTTCCATCAGTATCGCATGCAACAAGTTAATACCTTAGATTAACTACTGGTGATCCTACATCACCTTAACTGCCTCATCCTGCCCAGACCTCTAAATGCACCCATCCGTTTTACTATGAAAATAACGAAATTACTTTGAAGTTGATTTCTTATCTCCACCGGTTGAGGATGGGATCAGGTCTGAAGAAAAATGAGGGGAGGGGGATCATGCGTCCGTGATTGAATTAAAGAGGAAAAAAAACCCGGTAATTTCTCATCCGTCCAGGAGGGGAAAAGATGACGAACCGTTTAGTCGACTGCATACACAAGGAGGAAACTCTTCTCCTTGGACATGGAACCTCTGTAGGGTTTTTACCAGCGCCGAGTGTGGCGTGGTCTTCAATTGGCAAATAAATCCTCTGATCTTCTCGTATCAGACAGATTTCCAGCTTTCAAGCTCTTCCGGGAATGGCCTTGTGGAGCAAAAGTTCGCCTGCGAGCTTGTTTCTCCAGGTATGCGCCTCCTATACGCTGTCCTGTTAGACAGGCGGGAAATGGCCCCGAAACGCTGCATCTCAGCCGGTTTATACTTCTAGTGACGTCAGAGCTGCGACGTCTGTTGAGATGCGTGCGTCAAATTGTGCGACCAAAATGGATGGCCCCAACAATGTAAAAGCAAAGTTAAAGTTCAGTTTGTTTGTGACATTTCATCTGAATCACATAACATTTACGTTATCGATTCATTTAGACGTGAAATCTACCCAGCCTTCTCCCAGCAGCAAAGAACATGTCTGCCTTGACACTTAGCTTCATTTAGAATGAGAAGAATGTATCACGCAGATGTTATTTTAACGCCTACACAGTAATAAACTTCACAGAACAATCTGTGGTTGACAGGTAACGGTGTTTGCAACAACAGGAGACATGAATGGAGGACAGGGTTAATCTCTTTATTTTTGCTGCTAGTTCAATATTCATATATCATTTAAGTTGGCTCATATTTTTTACTGTCTGCCGGGAGAAACCTCTGACTCTTTTATGCCTTTAAAAAAATAATTTGCTGTGACCAACATTGACACATGTTTTGCTGACTTTGCCTGACAACTCTCTACATTTGCGTCAAATCACAATATTTTAATTCAACACACAGTATACTTAAAGGTGCATACTGCATTCTACATGACAAACCAACACCAAATACTTAAAGAAAATGATACATGGACTTTCAAAAGTTTAGTTATTTTTAAATTTTTGTTGTTATTTCTGCAAATCAAAATCTGGAAAGTGTGGCGTGCATATGGATGAGTAAAGAGTATGGCTCAACTGCAAACCTACCAAGATATGGCCATCCACCTAAACTGACTGGACACAAGCAAGTAGAAGCAGAGAAGCAGGCAGGTGGCCCATGCCATCTCCGAGTTCTGACCTCAACCCAACCAAAGAGATTTGGGAATGAAAGCAGAGACAGTGAGCCAGGCTTCCTCGTCCAACATCACTGTCTGACCTCACAAATGCGGCGCTGAATGAATTGTCAAAATTTATAATAACATGCTTCTGAAACTTGTGAAAAGCCTGACGTTGTTATAGTTGCAAAGGATGGGCCAACATCATATTGAAACGTATGGATGAAGATGGGTTTGAATTTTTTTGCACTGTTGCGCAGAATATAACCTTATATCTACGTACCACAAAAACTGCTTTCATGTTTGAAGAAGCTCATACATGCATAGCAGTAAAACTTAGAATTTCTTACTTAAATATATCTGACACAACTTTAAACCTACACCTATTGAAGTTTCCTGATATGCATGCAGCAAATCTGTCACTTACAGTCCAACTATGAGCTAAGAAATTATAATGTAGTGTATGGAATCTGAAGGTAAATGTTAAAGCAAGCTGGGATGTTTACCCAAACTTGACCTAAAGATTAAAATGTTCCAACCAAACAGAGATGAAAGTTAAAATAAAAATAAAAGAATGTTCAGATGTGAGTTTTATCCGTGATTACTGGGTTTTACATTAATACCTTATTCACCCACATGCTTCAGTTTCCATTTACCTGCGTTTATTTCTTTTGAACTTTTTAAAAAGATAAATGCTCATTTGATGAGAATTTGAAGACATGTTTGCAGACTCTCACAATGAAGAACGTCTAGAGATTTCACATTGAAAACTCTCCTTCTACGTGTGTGCTACAGTGTGAAAGAACATTTGTTGGCCAGATCAGTCCGAACTTGATCTTTTTGCCACTAGACAGATTGAGTTTACACAAACTTTTTTTGTTTCAAACATCATAGCATCATAGCAAACTCTAAGACCACAGAGTTCTGCGTCAGGAGGTACCCTTTTCATCCCCCTCTGCTTATTCTTTCCAGATCATCCAGAGTCCTGGGACCTCTCTTATGCTCTCTTCACTTCAGCTCACATAAGATTTAGCTCTGGGGGACTGTGATGACCATTGAAGAAGAGTGATTTTGTGTCTGGCGAATATTCCTTTGTTGATCTGAATATTTGTTTCGGACTAATATCCTGCTTAGGCCAAAAGCGTTCATGATGCCTTGCATTCTAACAAGATTTTCAGGGCCCTTGGAAGAGAAACTGGCCCACAGCTTTACAGATCCTCCACCATACCTTAAGCTTTGCATGAGGTGTATTTTTACATATTCATCCATTATTTTACTCCACACCCTCCGTGAGGGTTTGTTTCTGAAAAGTTCTTACTTTCAGTATGATTTTTCAAACTCCACGTTTACATTTCTGATGGCCAACAGGTTGGCAAGTAGATGCCATTTAATGTATGTTAAGCCAAAGATGCAACTTTTTGTTGTGGCTCTGTAGTAGTCTTTCCTTTACCTCTCTTATCATCCTGCTCACTGTGAGTGTGTGCAAGATTAATTCTGGTACTCATATAGTCTTATTTTTCAAACTTGCTTTAAAAACATGTTTTTAACCTTCCAAATATTGCTCTGACTGTAGCTATCAGCGTGTTTAGCTGAGAAGCTATATTTTTGTAACCATTTCTGGACTTATGGTTTACTTGAAAAATATGTTCCATTGTTGTTCTCATGGTGAAGTGTGGCTGAGAGAAATAGGTCATATCCAACAGGTCTTGGATTGTGAAATAGAGGTTCATAATCTCTTTTCTATAATAATGAATTCTAGCATAAATAAAAGGTATATTTATTTTAAAGCAGATATTATACCATACCATACCATACCAACTTTATTTATAAAGCACTTTATACACAGACAGGACCAAAGTGCTGTACACAATCATAAAAACAATGCAAAATGGAAAGACAATGAATATAAAATACATATTAATGTACAGACACAATAAATCAAGTAAAAACATCTCAGATTTTGCCAAACGCCAAAGAAAAAAGATGGGTTTTAAGGAGTGACTTAAAAACACTGAGGGAAGAGGCCTGTCTTATGCCCAAAGGAAGATCATTCCAAAGCTTGGGAGCTGCCACAGAAAAAGCACGGTCCCCTCTGAGTTTGCATTTTGTTTTTGGCACCTTCAGGAACAACTGATCAGCTGACCTGAGGGAACGTGACGGTGTGTAAGAATGTAACAGCTCAGACAGATAGGGAGGGGTAAGGCCATTAAGAGCTTTAAAAACAAATAAAAGGATTTTAAAATGAATCCTAAAATGTACTGGCAGCCAATGTAAGGAAGCTAAAATAGGGGAGATATGATCAAATTTCCCGGTGCCTGTTAAAAGACGAGCAGCAGCATTTTGTACCCTCTGGAGCTGGGAAACATATAAATCAGTGACTCCTATATAAAGTGCATTGCAGTGATCCAGCCGTGTGGTCACAAATGCATGGATTATTGTTTCGAAATGCTGTCTGGAAAGGATATGTTTTACTTTGGCTAGCTGCCTTAAGTGGAAGAAACTGGATTTTACAACGGCTCTAATATGTGCTTCCAACTTAAGACCAGCATCCATCTTGACCCCTAAATTTGTGATAACCGGCTTGACATACTGGGCCAGAGAGCAAAGATTAGTCAGGGAATCTGTAGTCGATCTGCCAAAAATCACTACCTCTGTCTTATCTTCATGTAGTTTCAAGAAATTTAGGGCCACCAAGGCCTTCAAATCATCCAGACATAATTGCAGAGACCGAAGAGAGGTGGAGTCTGCATTTTTTAGTGGTAAGTATATCTGTGTGTCATCTGCACAACAATGAAAAGCAATATAGGGCGCTAACAGTGTGGCACATGGGATTGGGTAAAATAATAACACTGGATTTTTTTTTTTACTGAATAAATATGACGAAAGGTTCATATGTTCAAAAAAAGTCAATATTTATCAAGCCTCATAATTATTGTATCATTATTATTATATAATTATTGTTCAGCAACTCTGCTCCATGTCTGTATTTAAAACCTTGAACTAAATGCTATTGAGCTGTTGGACACGACTGTGATGTTCTCTGTGGGTCTGAAGCTAATTATTGGAATCCCTGGAGATGCACGCCGTCGTTCTTGGACCAGGTGCTCCATCCTACATCTAATCTGAACCTGCTGCCAAAGTTATCAGAACCAGCACAACCCTGAGCCAGAGTCACTCAGGTGTTCATAAGTCTAGCCTTAAGGGACGCAGGATGGCTGAGACGACTCCTTTGATACGCTCTCCTCACTCTCATTCTTAACATCCAAATCACGGCTGTTCCATATGGTGGAGGTAATTGACTTGGTGATTTAGAGGCAATCTGACCATATCTATTCACTGCATGTGTCTTGAAGATAAAACATTAAAGATTTTTCTCTTAATCTGTTCATGGACCACTTCGCTTTCACTGCTACCCAGCAATTCTGGTTCACCATAATGCAAAATTCAGCTATAATTAATCTGTGTTACAAAGGTGCCTTTAAAATTTTAGCTGAAATAATGGCTTTTTGTATGAGTGTGAATTTTATGGGCCTGCATAATAAGTGTATTAAGTGAAAATTGACTGTTTTAGATGTTTGTGTTGTATTATTACTTGTTAAAGCTACTTTGAATGGATGTCAGCACCCGTGAACTTATCATCAAATAATTATCAAATCTTTCAACATATTAATGAAATAAAAAATTGTTTTACAGCTGGTAAATTCTTATTATAGCTCAGATAATTCTTAGACAAGAGGCAGATGCATGCAGTAATTTCAAACAACTGGCAACTTAAGTTATTGTGTGTACTTGGATCAGCCATACAATGATGACCACAATATATTTTTGCATAGGTCACTTCTTTAACCAATTCATTCAACCACGGACCAAGCATATGTAGGACTTCTCATGGTTCTTTGGTACTGGGTGATTTGAATCTGGATGTTTTTTTAGACTCTGAGTACTCTGTGGAGGGTTCTTTAAATCATTTCAATCAAGCATATTTGATAAATCATTCTATCTTATCCACTGAATTGAATCAGTCAATCATTCGGGTTTTATGAGCACTTTTTTATGCGGCACAATGTAAGAAAAGGGTTAAAACACATAGACAATTCAAATTCAATTCAATTCAAATTCAAAAATACTTTATTAATCCCAAAGGGAAATTAAAGACAAGCATGCAAACAACAATCACACAATAAAATGCTAAACAAAGTAACACAACAAGAGTAACTGACAGATAAATAGATTATAATCACCATAAAGAATAGAACTAATGAGAGGAAACACTAGAAACACTACAGTGCTGTGAAAAAGTAATCTTCTGTTTTTCCTTTCTTGTCATACTCAAATGCTTTATATCATCACACTAATACTAACCTTTAATATCAGACAAAGACCACATGAAGTTTTCAAATTATAATTTTTATATTTAATGGACAAAACACTGCAAACCAAAGTTGGTTTATGCAATGAATTAACTGTGATAAACAATATTATTTTGGCTTTGTGATACTTCCCACTGCAATGTGACTCTCAGCTCATTCAAACAGGAACATGCTGAGGACTGTTGACTGCAATAATAATGATCGAGTGATTAAACTTAATTATCTCATTCAGACAGTGTATGCATTTTAAAGAAAACTAAACCTTCGTATTAGTAGCGGTGTGACGTCAACAGCAGCGTATCAATACCCTCAAATATTTTAAGTCAGGTTTCTGACGTCTTTGCATAATTGAGCTGAAACTGTATAATTGTAGCCTCAAGAAGAAAATGTAATTAAACTATAAAGAAGTGTGCCACTTTAAATGAGTTTTTATAGTAGCTCTGGTGCAGCTTTTCCAAAATGCCTTTTTAGTGGTCAAGTTGGGCCTCATTGAATGGTCTTGGAGTGAAGAATTATTCTTCTCAAATGTTTTAAATGTTTTGTGCATGAAATGGTTTTTTTTTTTTTGTCACAGCATTTTAATCAGAAAATGTCTTCCCTTAAATTAAGAAAATTAGTTTTAATGTTAAATCTTCTCTTGTTCTTTGTGCACTGCATATAAGTTAAATATATAATTATCTTTTACTCTAAGTGCATTTCAAGTTGATCACTTTTTACTGTTACTTTATATTTTACTTGAAGATAATTTTAGTAGAGTTTTGATATTTTTATTTAGAATTTTCTATTGTTTGTCTTGTATTTATAAAGGGGCTATGTACACAGTGCCTGACAAAATGTATTAATACCTCACAAACTGTTCCACATTTTGTGTCACGTTAAACCCTGTTCCGGAGCACTCTGCTCCGTTATCAAGTCTTTTCCAGGCTCTAACTGGTTTTATTCCAGAAATGCCTTGAATTTACCTGCATCATCCATCCATCGTTTCATCAATTCTGACCGGCTTCCCTGTGCCTGTTTAGAGAAAAGCATCCCCTCAGCATCGTGCTGCCACTACCATGCTTCATTGTGGAAATGGTATCTTCAGGGTAACATACCAGACAAACAGTTGAGGTCTTAGATATTTAAAACTTCAGATTTTATACAGTAACAATTTTAAATAACAGAGCAAACTTTCAAATAAAGACAAAAAAAATAAGTAATTACAATTTACCTTGCACTTTAATTACCTCGTAGACATGGATCTGGTTATAAGTGTAAGACTTATGATTATTGATTAATTAATATTTATCAAGAATTATAATTTAAAATAATAATTAGAAAAATAATAATTTCTTAACCAACAATCTTTACTTACGAATCGAAATCAGAAATGACCTCTGGTGTTGTAATTGTGGCTCAAGGCCTTTGATAATTACAATTATTAAATTCTCAGTAATAATTGATAACTATTACTAGATGTCACTGTTTAATCAACCGTTTCACTGAACGTGGGGAACTTTGACCTTATTTTGACAGACAAATCACTCTTGCTCAAAATAAACACAAACGCTTTCTCTTTATCTACGTGAACATTTATTAAATCAACAGCCCTGATACACCTCGCTATTCCGATTCAATAATCTTCACCTAATCAAACATGCAAAATTCTACACAAAAGGGGTAAAATATCTAACTAAACAAAATAAAACAGCATTGAGTGTGTATGACATCAAACCAGCAGTTACGGCAAAACAAGACAGAATATGGTGCTGAACGAAGCTTTGGGTGTGGCCCCCACCAGGCGCAAAGTATCATAAAACCCCCAAAGTTGGGAGCTCAGTGAGCTAACAAAGGGTCATAAAACTTTTGGCGGCAACCAGTTAAAACACGAAGGTGAAGACAAAGAAAATGGTTGAGTTTCACCATGAGGTTATTATAGCAATTCAATTTTACAGTGCACCTGCGCTCAGGTTTTCACATAGTAAAACACAACTTGCGAAGCTCGGCGGCTTCAGAGTCCAGCAATAATCAAAATTCAATAACACTTGGCATGCACATACACTTCGAACACATCGGACTATAAGTGGCGATTCTAAATCGCCCTTAAAATCCTACTTTATCCTGCCCAAGCTATTTTAATAGAAACAAAAAAAAAAACTTGGTGTTGTCTCCTCCGGAGCAGAGGGAGGGAAGGAAAGAGAGGGGGAGTTAATTGCACATCCGCAATTAACTCCAAGAAGCGGTTGGCGTCGTCCTTGGCCTCCTTTGGCAAAAAGGAACAATATGACAGACCATCAACAGTCGACTGGAACAAAAACAAGGATGGCAATTCCGTCTCCTTGAAACCTCCGTGGGTTTTTTTTTGTCACGTGTTGAATTCACGTCTTCGATTGGTAAAGTGAAGTTTCTGGCCTTCCTATTCCAGGAACTTCTTTCATGAATTTTCTTCTTGTTGGCCAATGGGGGAGAATGAATGAAAGTCCACGTGGGATTTTGTTCTCCAGAATGATGCGCCTCAGATGCTGGTTCCGTTTCCAGTGTGAAAGCGAGGATTGAGAGCCCTCAGATCACTATATAGTCCACTGTGACATCAGAGCTGCGACACCACCTTCCTATCAGCCGCAATGCAGGTTGGGAGTTGTAGTAGCAGACTATCCTGGGGTACAAAATGGCTGATGATGCCAGAAGGCATAGTGGCGTACAAATGGTCCAACATAAGCAACCTGTTCAGTTGTTGTGTTTCTGGTCATTTTGCTTCATGCTTTCTTTGGTGATCAACTACAGTCAGCAGGGTGGGTTGCTGAGTTTCTGACTAGTTTCTCTTCTAATTGTCAGCTTCAGTCTTGGTCCATTGTTTGTTAATGTTTCCTAATTTGCCACATTTGCCACTAAGTCCTTTACAACAGAACAGCTGGATGGTAATGTGGAGCTGTTGCATGGTGTTAATTTGGTAAGAAAAACATATTGATGGGGGAGTAAGGATCTATGTAACACTGTAATGGGGCTATGAGTAAGTTGCTAAGCTACAGATACAGGACCATTACTGACCTTTTTAAATCCATCTCAAACATCAGAGAATCAGTTTTTGAGCTCCTTCCCTAGAGTTGTAGTTTTACTGGGGCTTTGTAGCCACCACTAGCGCTCAGGCCTTAACAGCTTCTTTTGGCTTTTCCTGTCAGGGCTAGGGCCGAAGAAGAGGAACATGCTTTTGCTTTTGCCATTTGACGAAAAAGAGGCGCAAAGCCTCTTCTTCAGATGTGCTAGTGTAGTTTTAAAGTTCCAGGAGCAGCTCACTAGTTTGATTCTCAGCCATCAGATGAACCTCTGTCTGGGAGGGAGACACTGGTGTCTGTGGTCTAGAGTGCTGCTGTGCAAAGTTGTGTGCCAACTCGTGCAGATAAAAATGGCTTGGTTTGTATTGATTTTGACGCAAGTGAGTATCTTAAAAGCATAACATTTTATCAGAATTAATTACATTGAAATATGGATTATTTTGAAAACCCTAATTAAGGGCTGCATGGTGACGCAGTTGGTAGCACTGTTGCCTCGCAGCAAGAATGTCCAGGGTTCGATTCCTAGCCGGCGGTCTTTTGTGCATGGAGTTTGCATGTTCTCCCCGTACATACGTGGTTTCTCACCGGGTACTCTGGCTTCCTCCCACAGTCCAAAGACATGCCTGTTAGGTTAATTGGTCTCTCTAAAAGGGGTATGAATGAGTGTGTGCATGGCTGTTTGTGTGTTGCCCTGCGATGGACTGACGACCTGTCCAGGGTGTACCCTGCCTCTTGCACATAGACTGCTGGAGATAGGCACCAGCTCCCCCGTGACCCACTATGGAACAAGTGGTAGAAAATGACTGACTGACTGACCCTAATTTACAATGAGATCAAATTGCACATAGGTGGAATTAACCTACTAATTAGGTGAAGTTTTAAGACAACTTGTTTCAATGAGTTTTATTTTGGGGTAACAGAAAAGGGGCTGAACACAAATGCAAGCCAAACTTATCAGAGTTCGTTTTGAAAAGTAAAAATGTAAACCATGTTCTGTTTTTCTGTTCCAGTTCAAACCTGAAGGTCTTGGTTGTGATATGATAAAATGTGGAAAAGTTAAAAGGGTATACAGTAAGTACATTTGCAATTGTAATTAATTTTGTTTCATCAAACAAAGGGTTGTTAAAATTTCTAAAAACAACACTCCGTCATAAAAAGAGAAAAGCATCTTTAATTCCAAGAAAACACAGCAAAATATAACCATATTTTATGCAGTTGGTTATGGAAGCATCATTTCTTATACGTGTTATAGAGAAAATATTAAAATATCTAAATCTGAACCCAGCCTGGATCCAGTCAGCAGGACCGTCTCACCGTGTCAGACTTGTTGTTATGTGTTGCTGATGGTGACCCACCACCTGTGAGATTCTGCCAAACACATGAAAATAAAGCTGCCAGTAAGCTGTTAATATATCTCCCTCCTGCTCACAGATTCTTCTGGAAGGATATAACCCCAGTGGATAGTGAGCGATCCAGCCAGGAGGAAATCTCTGCCTCGACTGTTAATGACACTGCTCAGATCAAACCCCCATGGATCTAAGAATTTCTCCTCCTGGTTCATTCTGTGCTCCTGTCTTTCTTACATTTCTCCTTGCACTCACCTAAATCTTGATTTATCTGCAGCAACTGTGTCCAGTGTCCAGCTGACTTGTGCTGTCCTTTTCGCTGTTTTCAGTTACTTACAATTACACTGGGAATTTCTCCAAGCAAATCGAATTGGACCAGCTTGTCTCTGACTATGTGCAGCACAGACCAATCGATGGGCATCACAGTTAATACCCTGTCTTGTTTTTGTTGAGTTGTGGAATGTTTGTTCCTAATGGACACGCCCTTAGGCTGCTTTCCTGTCTGTAAGATCGAGGTTTTGCTCTGCCTGGGGATGGTTTGTCAATCCTGGCCTGTTCAAAGTGTTCAGAATCCCTGTTAAAAAAACATCTATAGGCTTTTTCCAACTAATCCACCCTCCTCCCCTCTTCCCCAGTTACTACCACCTCACAAGACTCTTCAAACTTTTACTGTGTCACTAAGAAGGGATCAATAAATCAGATAATCATTGGTCTCTGAGGGGCAGCAAGTTACAACTTGCTGGAACTCAAGAGTCAATACTGGACATGCATCTATTTGCTAGATCATTACAGATAATAATGATCTAGCATTATTATCTAGATGCTGTTTGCCTTTTTTCAACTAAAATGTTTTGGCACAAAACTATGTATGCAGCTAATATTATACAAAAGAGCTCATATATTTTATGCTGTTTAAAACTATGAAAAATAACAAAGTGAAATAAAAATAGTGTGTACATTAAGTAAAGTAAGAATGCACAATCTGATTGTTGATTTATGCATATTCCAAAGAAACCAAATTCCTTACTTGGTTACAAATATTGCCCATATTGATAAATCATCTCTTTAGGCATTTGATTTTTATTGACCTGCAGTATGTCTTTATTTACTTTCTTTCAAACAAGTCCTTATAATGCATTTAGGGGAAATTCTCCCCATATTTATGTGAACTACAGACAGAGCAAACAGTGTTGTGTTTTCAAAGAACAGAGTTGTTTGAGTTTGTCAGATTGTGTGAGAAAAAAATACCTTCTGCTAAAAGCTGGTAGTAGTTTTGACACACAGATGGTAAATGGTAAATGGCCTGTACTTGTATAGCGCTTCACTATACAATCAGTCATTTACCTATTCATCCACACATTCACAAATTGACAGTGGTAGATTACGTTGTAGCCACAGCTGCTCTGGGGCAGACTGACAGATGCAAGGCTGCCATACAATTGGCCCCACTGGGCCCTTAGACTACCATCAGCAGGTGAAGTGTCTTGCCCGGCAACCCACTGGGGATTACAGGACGGTCTCCTACCACCTGAGCCTATATAGGTAGAAAAATGGACAGAAGTGAGCTGCTGGCTTTACAAAAACAAAAGCTATGGATGTCAAAGAACGTAGAATTGATCAGGTTTTCCGTAGTTGTCAGCATTAGATTCCTGCAAAGAATATATGTAATCAACTGAAACATCTAAACTGTGTTTAAAATCTGGTTGTTTCTTTTCATTCAAAGTACAAACCTTATCATTGTGAAACATTCCAACAAATGGGGCTTTAGCTGCAGAGGTTAACAGACCAAACTAAAAATTACCTCTAAAAAGACGATACGTTTCCCTAATGCACCTAATGTTTCCTTAATGCAATTTAGGTGCACTGAGTGAGCCCTGGTCAACTGTTATGTTGAAAAGGAGAAGAGAGAGCAAAGGAAGAAAAGCAGGTGAAAAGATTTTTATATTTAATAAATGAATAAAACAGAAAGTAATTACAGTCAATAAAGCACAAGTGTTTGCTTTTAATTAATATAAAACAAAAAAAATATTTCCATACATATATAGACTTCATGTAATGTCACAACCAAATACATTTATAACTTTAATAAATGCTTTAATCCATAAATTGAACAGTCTTAATACATCTGAAGTTATCACTTTTTAATATAGAAATGCCATTTTATGCAAAAACTGGTTCAAATGACTCACATCTCCTGGACTTGATGGGTGTGTTTGCATCTGCATACATTTAGAGCAATCTGCATTGTGAATCCGGTGCGGAAATAAAGCAGACAGCAGGTGCTAAAAAGTGGCTTCGCGAACTAAACACTTGGGTATTTTGCACTGAAAATACCCAGCAATTTCACAAATAATTTTATTTTGTTTGTAACATTATTAACTACAACATTATTAAATAAAGGTTAGTGCTGTTTTGTTATAATTTATTGTGTTGGGTTTTTTATTTAACATTTTGATTGTTTAACTATTTTGTTTCTGAGAGATTAAACTACATTTTAATATTATAACAAAGTAAGGTTACACATTTTTGTTTCTGTACTTTCTAGCTATCAATTTCTTTGAAATTAATCAATATAATACTGCATTTTTCAGTTATCTATCGTTATTATCGGTGCGGTATCCAATTCAAATCCTGATTAGATGTGCAAACGAAGGACTTTTTTTCTTATAAAAAAAGTCTGTAATTTCTAAACACAAGCACTGAAGATATTCTGGTAAATGATGATGTTAAGGGTTTTAAGTGTATTGTGTATTTATATTTTTATTGTTAACTTAGAGAGTGCTTACATTAGCACCAGAAGCCTGCAGCCATGGTTTCTCTGACAACTCCTCAGAGAAAAGGAGAGGTTTATTTCCTCTGGCCTTTAAGGCTGCAGTGTTGTTAGGAGTGAAAGTCTTAAGCAAACAAAGGAGCAATGCGTAACCTTTCTAGATAAAGAGTTATGTTTTACTAAAATCACTGCTTTGATGCAGTGGAATTTGTTTTTCATTGGTAAAGAAATGCACCTCATACTAGTTTATTGTACAAGAAAAAAAAATCTCAGCCATTGGTTGGTCATTGTGATGAGACTGTCTGCAGTGCTGCCATTCTGTGCTGATGTGCTGCTTGTTACAGGATGATGAAATCCAGTTAAATCACATTCAGGTTGATGGAAGCTGCTAATCAAACCATGACATGTGGTAGAAATGCTGCAAACATATAAACTGTCCTCCTGAGACCCTGGTAGAAACTGTTTTGAGTGTAAAGGTTATTGCTAGACGGTGCATTTCTATTCTTTATGGAGCCATAGGGTCCGCTGCACCTTCAACATCTATTGCTACCAAAACAGCGTGGGAGGACAGTCTTGGCATCCAGTTGACAGACCAGCAATGGGATTCAGCCTTATCTCTGGTTCATCATAAATATGTGCTTGACATAGTTTGATTCAGTGCAAAGTTCTATATAGCGTCCACTATACAAATGCCAGGCTTGCAAAAAATCTTTTTTTTTTACGTTAGTGAGGCCTGTCCCACATGTCACTCATCTCCAGCCAATCATGCTCGTATGTTTTGGTCTTGTACAAATCTAAGGTCCTTTTGGCCAAATATTTTCACCATGTTGGGCATGGCCTATGACAGCACCATTGATCCAAACCCTCTGTCTGCTATTTTTGGCTGGCCCCCCCAATATAGACTTGCCCAGAACTTTTAAGTGTGTTATTTCATTTTCAACTGTGCTGGCCTGCAGGTTAATTCTGCTTAGTTGGAAGCAGGCATGTCCCCCTTCACACTTCTGGTGGGTTTCAGAAAGTGCTCTACAATCTGAAGCTTGAGAAGCTTAGGTTCTCTCTCAGGGGCTCAGTGGAAGTATTCAATTCCACATGGAACCCCTTCCTAATGCATGCACAGCTTCTTGTCTATACCTCTGATAGGCAGGTTGATGGAAGAGAGTTTTCTTCTCCCTCCCCCAGCTTATTTATTTAATTACTTTTTATTTATTTATTTCCATTCCTCCCTGCTTTTTTTTATTTTATTTTTTTTATTTTTTTAATCATGCCAGTTTGTTTGGGGTGGGTGGCTTATTAGGGTGGTGGGGTGGGTAATGTGGGATGTTCACATGCAGTAGTATGTTTCACTAACTTGCTTCCTTTTATTTTGTGTTATGTTATCTACTGTATGTCTGTTAATGTGTGCAAAAAAGCGTTCAATAAATAAAGTGGAAAAAAGAAGAAACACTGCAAACATTAATTTTATCATTAATTTCAGAGTTGTGCAACAAAACTGAAGACTCCCTATCATCAGCCCCAGTGTGTGTCTTTCTCTATGCAACTTTGCTGTCAGTCACAATAAACATTATATTGCTTCTTTTCTCACGAAGACACTAAACCACTGTTTGACTGAAACAAAATAACTGCTGTCAGCTTTGGTGAACCTCTACTGAGTTTGTGAGGTTCATGTCATTTGTTACAGAATTCACTCCACACAGTTTTACCAACCAGGTTTTTGAATAATCTCAGGGTGCTTGTATGCCTCGACACAGTGCAAATGGTGGAACACAGCTGATTGTCAAGGTATAATTCATACCCCAGTTTCAAATGGCTCGGCTTCTTTCTCAACCAGCATTTTATGAAGCACTCTTCAGACTTTACCAGCTGAATCGTTTGGTATTTGTCTTGACAAGTGGAACAATTTTCCATCAGATCATTATGAAGTAGACATGTAGAGCATCCTGATACCAAGAATCTGCACAGCTCATTCACTTTCTTGTGCTTTGTTACATAAAGGGCTGAATTTGAAAAGTCCTCTGAACCTCAGAGCCTTGACAACAACACAAGCTCGCCGTGTCCTTATTAGAATGAAGTAAGGATCACTAATGCATCAGATTAAGAAAACCAGTGAAGCTTGCAAATGCTGAAGGATTTAGGAAACACACTGAACCCCGCTCAGCAAACAAGCAGCAAAGCAACATTATCCACATCAGCTTTTCCTCAAGGATTTTCTGAGGAAACTCTTTGATCCCTTTATTGGACTTTTACATCTGAGCAACTTAAAAAAAAAAACAACAAAAAACAGATCTGTCAATGATGTTTTTGGATATGAAAAGCAATATGGTTCATACAGCTTACCTTGCTGCTATCTTTTCAACAATAAAACATTACTCATGCTAAAAGCAGCTTAGAGAAATTAAATCACCATGTGTCCTGACAGCTCAATAGATTTGTGTCTCCATGCGGGTACACAGGAAGACACAATTAATCCGCTGGTGCTCAAAACGCACATCTAGCGCAAATCTAAATCACAATAATTACTATCATATATGCCAATTTGCACAACATTATAATGGAAAAGAAAAAAAGGCAAGTAATCAGGCACACTGGTCTTTATGCATCATTATGTTTAAATAGTTGGGCATGTGATGAGCTGTTTTTCAGGCTTGTGTCTGTGTGATTTTTCAGTCCCCCTCCCTTAGAGAAAGTATCAGTGTCAGTGTTGTAGTCATTCTGACTGCATCCAGTGCATCCAGTCGCTGCACTGGATTTACTGGCAACATGCTCCCATCCCTGCCTGGCCAGCTCTTTAATTACCCTGGACTATTGATCCTGCAGGGACACGGCCACTCTGGAGCTGGAGCTGAAGCTGGGCGTGGACCAGTTAACGACTGATTATTCCTTCATGGGCCCTTTGGGAATCGGCAGGCAGTGTGGGGCCCTCAAGGAATCTGAGAGCGTCAGGCCTTGTTCGGCAGAAATGTTTACATTTTCCATCAGCTCACATACAGTATATATCCAAAGGCTCATTTTAGGTAGATTCAATATGTTGTGACTATGAATCTGAATATATGATTTAATATTTAATATTAATACTTTAATATTTTATCAAATAATATTTCGGTCTGTTAAGGGTTGTCCTATGAATACCAGCCCAGTAAGGCGGTGGTATTAGGACAAAATAGAAAAGGGTAAGCCGAGCTCTGACATTATGGAACAGCAAAACTCTGCACACACATCAAATGAATTCACACAATTTCTTAAAATACAAGAATTTATTAACAAAAATAAGTCAACTCAAAGTCAAACATATTTCAATCAACAAACTCTTTACTATGCTAAAACAATCCAACTAACTACCAAGCAGAAGGAAAGAATAACGAAGACTAATGGACTATGTACAATATAAACAAGTTGATTAAAGATGATTGAAAACCATGACCAAAAGAGTGATGCAACATTACCATGCAATGTTTATGTTTGAGAACCAAGGATTATCTTGAAGAATCTGGAAATGAAGTTAAGTTAGTCTTGGAACCAACTTAGGCGATAATCAGCATACCTTTAGACAACCACTCACAATGCAAGATCAGATAAAATATTATTTTAATAAAATAATGTTTTAAAGAATGATCTGCTGAATAAAACCAATCTTCTGGATGGCTAATTCTCAACGGTGTCTCATTAGCTGCCTTTATTTATTAAAATAATATTTAAAGAAATATTATTAAAGAAATAGTAAAATATTTAAGGAAATATTTTGGAAAAGACCCAAATCTTTCTGGATAAATGGTGTTTACTTAGTTATCAAGTTTAGTAAAATAATGTTAAGGAAAATATTATTTGCTGGATTGAAAACTAACAACCTTTCTGGGTAAATATTCTTTAGCAGCAAGCACGTGTTCTTAGCTGTTAGCAGTTAAAGCTAACAAAAGAAGCTGATAGCTTAGCTCCAGATTCAAAAACACACCTTTTAAATACCATTAATAAAAGGGTTAAAATGCATAAGTGTGGACGGCGTGTTATGGCCAATCTTCTGTGTTTAAAATCACCTTTTAAATAAAGTTTGTCTTAACTTTCAAAACACACAAACACAGAACACAAAACTGAGCACGTGTGCTGCAGATAGCCAGCTAGCACTAAGATAGCAGAGTTTCACAAACAAAACAAAACTTCATAAAATGAAAAACATTTAGATCATTTCATTCTAAATCATTTCTCTCTGCCCAAACCCCTAACCTTTCATGAACCGTGCTGAGGAGAAGTTGTCCGGACGACGATGTTTGAAGAAAGCTCTGTGGACAAAAGGTTAGCTTCAGCTAACCTCCACAGCTGTGGTGAAGGACGGCTCGCTCTGTCCGCCAACCAACTGCACAGTTACTGTCACCACGGTGATGCGGTCCCTGTGTCCTCCTTTCAAACCGGAAAACTGCTTCACTCGGCGTTGTAGAGGCAGCGTCTCAGCTGGGAAACTCACTGGAAACAAAATTTGATCTGTAGGCCTCAGAGAGAGTCAAGCAACGCTTGTACCTTAATTATCCTGTTCATGAATGAGTCTACTGGATACACGAACAGTAATTCATTTGTACTTAACTTGATCGATGATCGTATGACACTCTTGGATCCAGTTTGAAGAGTTTATGTCTGTTTGCCTGCAAAGAGACATTAGCGTGCAGTGTCCCCCTGTCAGCTCCGCAGCGGGATCCGGGTGGAAGAGATCGATTCCTTGGAAAGGGTGCTTTTATACAGACAGTGGCATCATGGGAAGTACCCCTTTTCCTGGCAGCGCCGGAAGTAGGTTAATGCAATTTATTTTGAAAGTTCCAAAAAAGTCTGTACCGCATCTTGATGTTGTAATCCATGGCTGTGGTCCCAACATAATAACTTGAACAAATTTTTGTTTCTCACAAATACACATCCCACATTTTGTCCCATTACAACCTTGAATTTCAGTGTATTTTATTTAGGACAGACCAACACAAAGCAGCCCATAATATGAAGCATTAATCAGATCTAGGACCATGGTAACTCTGGGGAAGCTGCAAACATCCACAGAATCTGTTGACCAGAGAGTTAAGGAGAAAGGAATCATTGAAAGAAAACCATGATAAGTCCTGTTTTCGGATTCCCACAAACCATGAAGTGGAAACCGCAAACATGTAGAAGAAGGCTTTCTGGTCAGATGAGACCAAAGTTGGACTTTTTTGATGTTTATGTAAAAAGCAGCACTGAAAATATCATCCCCACTGTGAAACATGGCAGCAGCAGTATCATGGTACAGGGATACTCAAGATTGATGAAAACATGGAGAACACTACTGGAAGAACACCAGCAGGAGATTTGAGACAGGGGCGGAGGTTTACCTTCTAACATCCAGCCAGTGCTACAATGGAATGGTTTAGATCAAAGTGCATTTATGCATTTAAACGGCCCAGTCAAAGTCCAGATATCAAGTCAATTGAGAATCTTGGGCAAGAGTTGAAAAATGCAGTTTACAGATATTTTCCATTTATTCTGACTGACATGGAGCTATTTTACAAAGAAGAATGGGCAAATATTTTTATCCTCCAGATGTGCAAAGCTAGCATAAAAACACCCCTAAATGCTTACAGCAGTGTTGGGACCAACAGCCATGGTAACAACAAGAAATGCGGTACGGACATTTCTGGAACTTTCAAAATAAATTGCATTAACCTACTTCCGGCACAACTTAGGAATTGGGGGTAACAGCGAACTTCCCATGTTGCCACTGGCCGTATAAATCCACCACCTTTCCAAGGAATCGATCTCTTCCACGCCGGTGATGACCGGGACAGGAGGGACACAGCGCGCTAATGTCCGTTTGCTGGCAAAGAGACATAAACTCTTCAAACTGGATACAAGAGTGTCATACGATCATCGATCATATGCACTAAGTTAAGTACCAATGAATTGCTGTTTGTGTATCCGGTATTCATTCATAAAAGGGGATAATTAAGGTACAAGCGTTGCTTGACTTTCTCTCTGTGGTCTACAGAGATTAACTGTTTGCAGAGTTCCCAGCACGATGCCGAGTGAAGCAGTTTCCCAAGGAAGGACAACGGCATCGCATCACCGTGGTTACGGCAGTTAACGTGCAGTGTGGTCAGCGGACAGAGCTAGCCGCCCAGCCACAGCTACAGAGGTTAGCTGTAGCTAACCTTTTGTTCGCAGAGTTTCTTCAAACTCCGTCGTTGCCCGGACATCTTTTCCTCAGCACGGTTCACATACGAGGTTAGGGTTTGGGCAGAGTGATAGAAGTGATTTAGAATTAAATAATCTAAACGTTTTCCATTTTACGAAGTTTGGTTTTGTTTCTGTTGAACTCAGCTATCTTGGTGCTAGCAGGCTATCTGCTCAGCACATGCTCAGTTTTGTGTTCTGTGTTTGTGTGTTTCTTTTTAAAGTCAAGACAAACTTTATTTAAAGGGTGATTTTAAACATAGAAGATTGATCATAACACGCCGTCCGCGGTTATGCATTTTAACTATTAACCCTGGTATTTTAATGGTATGTGTTTGATTCTGGTGCTAAGCTATAAGCTTCTTTTGTTAGCTTTAACTGCTAACAGCTAAGAACACGTGCTTGCATACTTAAGCCCATTTCTCCAGAAAGATTTCATTCTTTTCCAAAATATTTCCCTAAATATTTTACTATTTCCTTAATAATATTTCGTTGAATATTATTTTAATTAATAAAGGCAGCTAATGAGACACCGCTGAGGATTAGTCATCCAGAAGGTTGGTTTTATTCAGCAGACATTTAAAACATTATTTTATTAAAAAAATATTTTATCTGATCTTGCATTGTGAATGGCTGACTAAATGTTTGCTGATTATTGCCTAAGTTGTTCCAAGACTAACTTAACTTCATTTCCAGATTCTTCAAGATAATCCTTGGTTCTCAAACATAAACATTGCATAGTAATGTTTCATCACTTTTTTGGTCATGGTTTCAACCATCTTTAATCAACTTGTTTATATTGTACATAGCCCATTAGTCCTCCTTATTCTTTCATTCTGCTTGGTAGTTTGGTTGGATTGTTTTTGCATAGTAAAGAGTTTGTTGATTGAAATATGTTTGACTTTGAGTTGACTTATTTTTGTTAATAAATTCTTGTATTTTAAGAAATTGTGTGAATTCATTTGATGTGTGTGCAGAGTTTTGCTGTTCAATAATGTCAGAGCTCGGCTTATCCTTTTCGGTTTTGTCCTAATACCACCGCCTTACTGGGCTGGTATTCATAGGACAACCCATCACAGACCGAAATATTATTTGATAAAATATTAAAGTATTAATATTAGGTATTAAATAATATATTCAGATTCATAGTCACAACAGCAGTAATTAAAGCAAAACAGGATCAACAATGTATTATTGAGTGACTACAAATGCACTCCACACTTTTAATACTGTTAAAATATTTAAAGGAAATTAAAAACAAGATATAATTTTCCTTCCACTTCCTAACTCTATGCTACTTTGTGTTAGTCTATTGCATAAAATCTCAATAAAATACATTAAGGTTTGAAGTTGTAACCTGACAAAATGTGCCACAAGTTCTGTGAATGCTATTGCAAGGTTCTTTAATACAGCTTATTTATTAGGGATTTTAAGAGTAACCTCCAATGTGTAGGAAATGCTTGTTCCAAGCATTCAAGATGAAAGTGATTTTATTCATCTGCCCACATGTGCCACCACACAGAGCATGTTAATATGGTTTGTCTAGAAAATGGATTTAAAAAGCAACTTGAAGTTTAAAAATTGATAACATTCATAAAAAAAAAAGTTAAATATGCCACTGACACAGGATAAATGCTCCACTTTTTACCTAGTCTAATCCCAGTTGACTCTCACACATATTCCTGCTATATGACTCCTTTGGGGAAAACAGGTGAGAAAAAAACACATTGAAGCTAATGATAACAGGCAGGCATGTGAAAATGAGAGGATGTGAGATCGGGAGGTGTGGATATAACAGTATAGACTACGGTGAAGCCACAATGTTAATTATTTTCTTTATAATCATCTCACTTTATGTTAGCACAGTGACACCTCAAACTTATCTCTCTCTTTGTGGCACAGAGCTGCATAAACTCTTCCTGGAAGCAGACAGAGGACTAATCACCAGCAAGAATTTTAATGCTCAGTGGTTTTGGGGATCTTTATTTTAAGTTCTTGACATAACCTGTTTTTGCTTTTGATGAGTCATATTAGTCTGATGTCTCTTCAGAAAAGAGTTGGAGTTTTAAAATGAAAGGATTAGTTCTTCTTTATTAAAAAAAAAAAAACAATCACGGGTGGTCAGCGAAGAGTTTTCAAAGAAGAAATCACATTAAAATGCTTCATTATGTTCTTATGCTTATTTATGTAATATGGTTTTATATTGCTACCAACGGTGGCGCAGTTGGTAGCACTGTTGCCTTGCAGCAAGAAGGTCCTGGGTTCGATTCCTGGCCTGGGGTCTTTCTGCATGGAGTTTGCATGTTCTCCCCGTGCATGCGTGGGTTCTCACCGGGTACTCCAGCTTCCTCCCACAGTCCAAAGACATGCCTGTTAGGTTAATTGGTCTCTCTAAATTGACCTTAGGTGTATGAATGAGTGTGTGCATGGTTGTTTGTGTGTTTCCCTGCGATGGACTGGCGATCTGTCCAGGGTGTACCCTGCCTCTCGCCCATAGACTGCTGGAGATAGGCACCAGCTCCCCTGCAACCCACTATGGAATAAGTGGTAGAAAATGACTGACTGACTGGTTTTATATTTGATTGATTGAAAAATTAAACCCCTCTTTATACTTGGGAAACAAAACAACAGTCACTTTAATCCCCCTCTGTCATTAAGACACACCTAACATTTTCCAGGCTGCGTTTTTGGATGGAACATCAATGTAGATATATGATGCATGAGGTTTGATTTGTTATATTTCACATCTACGGAGTCCTTAAATCCTGCCGCGTTTAGAAAAAAATAAAACATGTTGAACTTTCTGGTAAAGACAAGTAAAGAGCCTGAAAATAAATCCATTTTTTACTCTAGCCAGCAGTGGCATCCTGAGGTTAGCAAGTCTCCATAACAACCATTAGATACTATCTATATCTCAGATAGTTGTTTGGAAGCCATGCATGTCTTTTCTGTCCTATGATCACAAGTGTAAGCAATTGGAGTTTACACATTTTTTCTGGGATCTTACTTGGAGCTGTGTGCTTTGGTTAAATTTTTTTCTTCTGCAAAAAAAAGAACAATGTTAAAGGTAGAAAGGATGTCAGGATTTCCTTAATGGCCATTATAAAGCATGGTGGAGATTCCTACCTGAATCCTGAGATCCTACCTGAAACTGCTAGCTAAGGATAAGCGTAAATACAGTAAGATTGTTATTCACGCTGGCGGTAATGACACCTGGTTACGTCAACCGGAGGTCACCAAAGTTAGTGTTGCTTCAGTGTGTAAGTTTGCCAAAACAATGTCGGACTCTGTAATTTTCTCTGCTCCCCACCTCGATCTGACCAGTGACGACATGTTTAGCCGCATGCTGTCATTCAACCGCTGGCTGTCTAGGTGGTGTCCAGAAAACAATGTGGGCTACATTGATAACTGGCGAACATTTTGGGGAAAACCTGGTCTGATCCAGAGAGACGGCATCCATCCCACTTTGGATGGAGCAGCTCTTCTTTCTAGGAATCTGGCCGAATTAATTAGTTCTCCAAACCTCTGACAACCCAGCGTTCAGACCAGGAAGCAGGGTCGTAGTTTAATACTCCTCTCTGCAGCTTCTGTACTGCTACCCACCCATTACCCTATTAAGACAGTGTCTTGCCCACAGCCAAAATTTAATAGATTAAAAAAATAATCTAAAAACGAGGAAATAAGGAAAATTGAATAAAAATAAACAAAAATAAACTCAGACCGAAAATAAAAATAAAACAATTAAATGTGGCTTACTGAACATAAGATCTCTCTCTTCAAAGACATTGCTAGTTAGTGACCTGATTTATGACAATCCGATTGATTTATTTTGCCTAACAGAAACCTGGCTGCAGCAAGAGGATTATGTTACTACAAATGAGTCAACTCCTTTTAATTATTAAAATGTTCACATTCCTCAAAATACTGAGCGAGGAGGAGGAGTAGCAACCATCTTTCAGTCCGATTTATTGATTAGTCCCAGACCAATCAATAGCTACAACTCTTTTGAATATTTAATCCTTAGTTTTCCTCATCCAAATTGCAAAGCACTAAAACCTCTTCTGTATGTTGTTTTGTACCGTCCACCAGGCCCTTTCTCTCAATTTTTAGATCAGTTTTCAGACCTTTTATCCGATTTAGTGTTAAATACCGATAAAGTTATTATAATGGGAATTTTAACATTCATGTTGACGCTGAAAGTGATTGCCTAAATATAGCGTTTAATGCTATCTTAGACTCAATTGGCTTTGCTCAAAACATTAACAAACCTACCCACCTTTGTCTTCATTCTCTGGACCTTGTGCTGACATATGGCATTGAGTGTAAAGACATAACAATATTTTCTCATAACCCTGTCCTGTCTGATCATTTCTTAATAACCTTTGAGTTTAATTTAACCGAGTACTCCACACCTGAAAGAAAATTTCATTATAGTAGATCATTATCAGACGATGCTGCAACAACCTTTAAAGAATCGGTTCCACTTTTAATTTCCTCATTATCACTGAAAGGCACAGTGGAGGGCAATAATACTGTTTCTGCCCCTTCACAAATTGATTCTCTTGTTCATAGTGTTACTTCATCATTGCGTGATGCATTAGACAATGCAGCCCCCTTGAAAAAGAAGGTAATTATTCATAGGAGGCTAGCTCCTTGGTTTAATTCAGAGCTGCATACTTTAAAGCACAATGTTAGAAAATTGGAGAGAAAATGGTGCTCTGCACACCTAGAGGATTCCTACTTAATCTGGAAAAATAGCCTACTGTTGTATAAAAAGACACTTCGCCAAGCCAGAACAGCTTATTTCTCATCATTAATAGAAGAGAACAAGAATAATCCTAGGTTTCTCTTTAGTACAGTTGCTAAACTTACACAGAGTCATAGCTCTGTTGAGCCATCCATTCCCTTAGCTCTTAGCAGTCATGACTTTATGGGATTCTTCTTAAATAAAATTGATTCTATTAAAAAGAAAATCTTTGACATACTCCTGAAGATGATTACTTCAGCCTCAGCAAGTGAGACAACATTGGAAGTAACTGTAGAACCTGATTTGTGTTTGGACTGTTTTGATCCTGTGAAGCTTCCTGAGTTTTCAGAAATATTAGCTTCATCTAAACCTTCAACTTGTATGTTAGACCCAATCCCAACCAAATTATTTAAGGAAGTGTTCCCTCTGATTACCAGCCCCATTTTAGATATGATTAATCTACCTTTAGTAAATGGATATGTACCACAGGCTTTTAAGTTAGCTGTAATTAAACCTTTACTTAAAAAACCTTCGCTTGATCGAGATGACTTGTAAAATTACAGACCTATATCCAATCTTCCATTCTTATCTAAAATTCCTGAGAAAATAGTTGCTAATCAAATATGTGAGCATTTACACAGCAATGACCTGTTTGAAGAGTTTCAGTCAGGCTTCAGAGCTCATCATAGCACTGAAACAGCTCTGCTGAAAGTCACTAATGATATTCTTATGGCCTCAGATAATGGACTTGTGTCTGTACTGGTTCTGTTAGATCTCAGTGCTGCATTTGATACAGTCGACCATAATATTCTCTTAAAAAGGCAGGAATATGCTGTAGGGATGAGCGGAACAGCGCTAGGCTGATTTAAATCTTATCTGTCTGACAGATTCCAGTTTGTTCAATGATATGATAAATCATCTTTGAACTACAGGGTTAATTGTGGAGAACCACAGGGTTCAGTACTTGGGCCAATTCTCTTTACTATATATATGTTTCCAATAGGTCAAATTATCTGGCAACATGGATACATTTTCAATGTTACGCTGATGATACTCAGCTTTACTTATCCATAAATTGTGATGAACCCAACCAGTTAGATAGACTACAAGCATGTCTTGAAGATATAAAAACTTGGATGACTTTAAATTTTTTGCTTCTAAATTCAGACAAGACAGAAGTTGTCATCTTTGGACCAGAGTCTTTGAAAAATAAACTGCTTAGTCAATCACTTAACCTGGATGGCATTAAATTGACCTCCGGTAATAAAGAAAAAAACCTTGGTGTTACTTTTGACCAGGACATGTAATTTAAATCACATATTAAACAGGTTTCTAGGATTTCCTTCTTTCACCTCCGGAACATTGCCAAAATTAGAAATATCCTATCCAGGAGTGATGCTGAAAAACTAGTCCATGCATTTGTTACTTCCAGGCTGGACTATTGTAATTCTTTACTATCAGGATGTCCACAAAATGCAGTTAAAAGCCATCAGTTGATTCAAAATGCTGCAGCAAGTGTTGTGATGAAAATTAAAAAGAGAGATCATATTTCTCCTATTTTAGCTTCCCTTCATTGGCTCCCTGTTAAATCCAGAATAGAATTTAAAATTCTCCTCCTCACATATAAAGCCCTTAATGATCTAGCTCCATCATACATCAGAGATCTTATTGGTCCATATATTCCTAACAGGGCACTTCATTCTCAGACTGCAGGTTTACTGGTGGTTCCTAGAGTCTCTAGAAGTAGAATGGGAGGCAGATCCTTTAGTTATCAGGCTCCTCTTCTGTGGAACCAGCTCCCAGTTTTAGTCTGTGAGGCAGACACCCTGTCTACTGTTAAGGCTAGGCTTAAAACTTTCCTTTTTGATAAAGCTTATAGTTAAAGTGGCTTAGGTTACCAGGGAGGGAGCCTTCCTCCCACCCTGTTGGATGGAGTAAGGGGGAGTCAGGTTTAGCCAAAACCGGCTCAGTTATGGTTGAGGTGCAAACACACCCTCCATTTCTGCTACCTGTATGACCCCTTCTCTTTTCCAATGGTTATAATTAGCCTGACAGAGGGAGGTATCCCAATCCTTGTGGTTTTTAGTATAACAATGACCATCAGTGGGACCCTTTGTGAGGTGCCTTGAGACGACATTGTTGTAAATAAACGCCGTTTAACTAAATAATCTGAACTGAAACTTTCTGTGTAGTTATGCTGCTATAGGCTTAGGCTGCTGGAGGACATAATGACCACTTTCACCCTCTTCGCTACATTCTCACACTACTCTCCAATTTGGCATTATTTGCTGTTATTTCAGCTTTTAACCTTGTTCTCTCTCTTTTGTCTTCCTAGAAGCTACACCAGGCCTGTGTCTACCTGTGACACCTTTCTGGAGAGGGGCATCGTCCGAGCTTCTGCTGGCAACAACTTAATGCTGTAGGATCTCTGCTCCTCCCCTTCTGGTTGGTTCTGGCAGCTCATTGTCTGCAGCTGCAACGCATTCTCCTAATGAGCTCATGGGCTTCTTAAGGTAGCTGCTGATACAGACCTTTGCTGGAACATAACCTCAGTTATGTGGACTCCTGTCTGTCTGCCTATCCGTCTGCCTGCCTGTCTGCCTGTCGACCTGCCTATCTGCCTACCTGCCTGCCAACATCTGGTAATACTCCCTCCTAAGGACTGCATTGTAAATATTCTCATCACCAGTACTCTCTCTCTCTCTCCTTGGATTCCTGGGTTTACCTCCTCCTCCTCTGGCTTCTGGACAACTCCAGCTCAAGATTCCTTAAACAAAGTCTACAGTAGAAATAAACCTCATTTACCCTCTTATCCTGGGTGCTGAGTCTGTTTCATCCTCTGGTTTTGTTCTACTTCAACTATCTAAGCAATTCATGATAGAATGTTCCAGCCATCTAACATGTCAAAGAACAATTCAGATGATGAACAGACTTCCTTAAAGGAACGCCTACAATCTACTGAAACCATGCTTCAACAGCTACTGCAACAACAAAGGACTACGGATTCTCATCTCACAGAACTTGGTGGTATGGTTCATGCTTTAAGCAAAATCATAACGAAACTCTCACCTGCCTCTTCCAATCCTCCAGCTCGTTTAGAGAATCCTCAGCCACCCACAATTCTATCTTCTGGGATCCGAGAGCCTGACTTCCGTCCGTCTGAACTGTTTGATGGTAATCCTAATAACTTTGGTGGTTTTTCTCTCCAGTGTGAATTAGCATTTAGTCGTTCCCCCTCCCTTTTCCCTACTGCTGCCTCCAAGATTACTTATATTGTTACCTCGCTAAAGGGATCTGCTCTGCGCTGGGCGCACGCCTATTTGGCATCTAACCTTGTTGAGTCTCTTAGTTATGCAATTTTTTTCAGTCACTTCAAGAGAGTCTTTGATCAACCACTCCAGCAGGAGGCAGCGGCTAAGAAGATACTCACCCTCAAACAGGGAAGGAGAGCGTTGGCTGAGTTCGCCATCGACTTCCGGGTGGCAGCGCAGGAAGTGGATTGGGATGAAGCGGCACTCAAGGGTATTTTTGTTAATTCCCTTGCAGATCAAGTAAAGGACCAGTTGGTTTTGAGAGATGAACCCGAAAGACTGGATGAATTAATCAATCGATCTGCATTGACAACCATCTAAGAGAGAGACAAACAGAAAGGAACTACAATTCACAGTGGCAGCACTCTCTGGCGCCTCGAACCACTTTCCTCGATGCACCCACTTCCTCTTCAGAGGGATCTGCGGAACCGGAACTGATGCAAATTGGTCACACTCGACTCTCCCCAGAGGAACGACATCGTCACTTTGAGGGTGGTCTTTGCCTATATTGTGGACAAGAAGGACATTTTATCACAAGATGCCCAAAGAAGGGAAAAGAGAGGGCTCGTCAATAGGTCAGGGGACTTTGATGAGCATATCCCATTCTTCCCCTGTCTCTCGTCTGTGTTTTCCAGTCACTATTATTGTTGGCCAAGAGAAGTTTCCTGTTGACGCTTTTATTGATTCTGGTGCTGAACAGAATCTTATTTCCTCGGATCTGGTTGATAAACTTCAAATACCCTCTCAGCCTCTCAACCATTCCCTTTTTGTCACTGGCATCACTGGTCAAACCATGTCTCAAGTGAGATTTAAAGTGCCTCAGCTTCACATCATCACCTCTGGTACATTCAAAATGCCAAGAGACTTAACCCCAGACAAGCCCGTTGGTCTCTGTTTTTTGCTCGTTTTCATTTTTCTATCTCCTACAGACCCGGTTCCAAGAACATTAAGCCTGACGCTCTCTCTCTCGCCAGTTCTCTCATTCTGACCAACTCAAGACTGAAGCTTCCATCTTACCGGATTCTTGTATTGTGGGCGCCCTCACCTGGGCCATTGAAAAGGACATCAGGGAGGCACAGAGGTCCGAACCTGACCCAGGTAGTGGCCCAGTGGGCAAGCTGTTCGTCAATTGTATCCTGTATGTTCGGCGTAGGGGCCGTGGTTTTCAATATCTTGTGGATTGGGCAGGATATGGACCTGAAGAGAGAACCTGGGTTCCCCGTTCTCACATCCTGGACCCTGCTCTCATCACGTCCTTTTACAAACGCCATCCTGAAAAGCGTTCTGGATTGCCTGGAGGCAATTGTTGAGGGGAGGGTACTGTAGGATCTCTGCTCCTCCCCTTCTGGTTGGTTCTGGCAGCTCATTGTCTACAGCTGTAACGCATTCTCCTAATGAGCTCATGGGCTTCTTAAGGTAGCTGCTGATACAGACCTTTGCTGGAACATAACCTCAGTTATGTGGACTCCTGTCTGTCTGCCTATCCGTCTGCCTGCCTGTCTGCCTGTCGACCTGCCTATCTGCCTACCTGCCTGCCAACATCTTACTTAGATACTTAGATACTTAGAGTCTATGCATCATGTCTTATACTAGGACATATTAAGTAAAATATGTCCCCAACCCATTAAAGATGGGTGGGGGAACATTTAGTGAGAGCACAAGAAGTACAAGGAGCCCTGATTATCAGTCTGCAAGTAACAACAATCTGGCATTTATGCTCTTTCTGATTGGCCTGAATAAGCTCCAGCTGAGGGGACACACCAGCCAGTCACACCCTGCAATCAGAGAAGGAAAGGCACACACACACACACACACAAACCTGCACACAGCCCTGTGGATATGACACCTGTGGGCTGAAGTGAGGAGGGCTTAAGAGAGGATCCAGAACCCTGGACAATCTAGACAACTATTGTACAAATTTGTGTCATGCAGGCCAGCATCAAGTTCAAGGTACTGGCGGGACATTCTTCAAATGTATTGTGAAATTTTTGAATTTTTACCTGCTCAAAATTTTATTTCATTAACACATAATAGTTAAGAAAATAAAACAAAGTCATAAATTTTTATTTTAGCTTTTGAAAATGGATCCATAAATCACTGTCTTGTATGTTTGCCCTATTATACAGAAGGCATACACCGTCTTAAATGTTTTGGGTACATTGGTTTCTATTTCTTTGTCTCCAACTTTGCAAAATTAAGACGTATAACAGAAATGCTGATGATGCCGCATTGAATGACAGAAAAAACAAAATAAGTAAAACAACTGGATATAAACGAGTGCTTGAATAAATACAAATAAAAACACACAGTCCTGTTTTCAGTGACACACAACCAATTATTCCAGTAAACACCGCAAATCCTCTTACTTTACCCTCGACAAAGAGATGTTGAGAATTAGACCTTTGTTAAATTCATATACAGCCTGTCAAAACTTAGCCAAAACAGTCTTTGTTTGCTAGCCAGCCTTTTTTAGCCAATTTGATCACTAACAACTTTTCAACTACATTAAGACATAAACTGACATCTTTATGCTGATATCTTTTGAACCAGTTTTCATGTTCTGAAGAACATCATATTTTTTGTCTTTAAACTGAATATTATACTTTCCTCTCTGCCTGCTGTCTGTTTTCCTCCATGCAGTCTGAAAAACCTTTGAAAGGCATTTCAGTCTAAAATGTGATCATGTCTTAAAAATCTCACATCTCAAATCTCTAAAATGTCTGCTTTGTTCTCTTCAGCAATTCAAGAAGTTGGGTATTGTTTTTGCCAAGGACTAAACATCATCATATAAAGTCACTTTCCAATTCTCCGTTTTTTTCCCTGCCTTAAGTCTGTGATGTTTTCTCAAGCTAACAGGGATTTGAAATCCCACTCCAGGCATTAGTAGTGCTTTAAATTCCTCAGTCAGCTCTTCTTGCATATGAAGCACTCTCACATGGGCATAGTTTCTAATCACAACAGATGTTAAAAAGTCTTAGTACCAGCAGCTAAAAAGGAAGCTGGGCAGCAAGCTGGCAGTCAAGAACAAAACTCTCAAAAAAATTGGATTGGAAGCCATGAATAAGACTATTCAGGGAAAAAGAAGAAAAATATAAATAGAGCAACTAGAACAAGCTATCACTATTGTTGCATTATTCTGTAAATATAATGCTGTTTGATTTATGCCTAATGGCATGCCTAAAGGATTACTTCTTGCTGTGTGAAGATACTAATGCTCTTACAAATCATACACCACAGATTTCCTCTGCAGGGCCCTTACTGCCTTATTGTGTGCAGTAACAGGACAACTGCACATGCATGTTTGAGCATTTAGCGTCTTTTTTAATGGTAGCAGAATCTTTACTCCAAAAAATAACAAAGAGAAAAACTTTGACCTATTGTAGGAATTAAAATAAAACCCAGAGCCAAAAAACTCACAAATCTTAATTTGGGTCTTGGCTCTTCCCAAGGTTTTAGTCTGCTGAGAGCTTGAGCAAACAGGGGTGCAAAATAATTATACAACAAAAGATAATCCTCACAAAGTCTTTTACACTATAGTTTGTTATTCGACCAGATCCACAATAAATTCAAACTTGGTTGTTTGTTGTTTAATTATTCCGGCGTAACAGCAGTCCTTATAACCATTTAAAAGCCCATTGTTTAGACCATGATAAGTGTCTGTGAACCTCTCAGCAGAACTGTATTTTGATGGAGTCTAGTTAAGGCTTTCAAACCTTAAGACACTACTCTAACTGTCAGGCATGGCAGTGGCTGCATCATGGTGTGGGGTGATTTCACTGCCAAGGGAACTGGTGCATTGCTGAAAGTGGATGTAATAATGAAGTTAAGGAGGAATACTTCCAAATCCTTCCACTTAAAATCAAATAAACAAACAAAATCATCAAATACATGTCAAAATGCCTTTTAGGAATTATGAATGAAGCAGTATAAAATTTAGGTTCTAAAATAATCATCCCAAAGCCTGAACATCAACAGCTATGCTTCAAAGCCAGGCCAGGAATCCAATCAGTTTAAATGAACTCTGCCAAGAAAAGCAAGGCGTTATCCATAAATATGTCAGACGTTTTGTGATAGCTCCAAAAATATGGGGTCAGTTTATAGGAATATATTTTCACATAATGAGATTATTTTTAAACCCATATGCTATATGGGTTTAAAAACCGAATTTATTAGCTGTCTAAACCTGACCAACAGCAAGTAAAACTGTAAGAACAACCCTACAAAAACAAGCATTTAACTTACACAAGTCCTGAATTAAATTGATCTTTTCAATCACTTATGTTTAGTTTTATGATTTTTGACTTTTTTGAATGCATAATGAGATCATGCTTAAATTTATTTAGCAAGAAATGTATTAGGATAAAGTTTTCATTGGCCATCTGAGGTGAAAATGTTTTATTCTCCTGTATGTATAACGTTGTAAGCTGTGTGGTTTAGAGAAAATTATAATGGTAATATAACATCTATGCCTAACAGTGTATGTAAACGTCTTAGACCCACATTCAGTAATGTGATATTTATTAATATGATGTCCAAGTGCTGATGTAATTGTTTGCATTTATTTTACTGTCTTTTTCCCATAATGCATTTCTTTGCCTTTGTAAAGTCATTTGAATTGCCTTTATATACAAATTCTGCCATACATCTAGCCATTTCTGCTTCATTTAGGTTAAATATTCTGTTTTATGCATGATATGAACAGAGTAGTGTGATAAAAACTATGTGTGAGCATCATTTGGGCATTAATGTTCTTCTGCAGCATTTGTTAATACCTCAAAAAAAAACATCGGTGAAAACAATATGGAGATTTGTTGCAAAGAGTAATATCTGGACCACCTTTACGTACCTGAGAAAATGTAAATTTTTCCCTACTCACATCTTTATCTTTAACAGGGAATCCAGTCTCCTCTCTCTGCAAAAATCTATGTCTGCTGGATTCAGAAACTCATAATTCTCACATTGGGTGAATGAGTTAGCCTTGATCAGTATTATGTCACTGTCAGTTTTGGGCAACTTTTGGTTGCTCTTTAACATAGAAATCATCCATCTTATGTTTGAGAGACTCACTGCCCTAAATGCAGAAATAAAATAAAGGTGGAAGCATAAATGCAGAAATTGCTAACAAGAGCTCCAATACAAAAAATAAATAAATAAATCACTGCTGCTGGTATATTTTAAATAAAATTTGTTGTGTGATTACTGTCCACATATTTTAAGACTGCTGAATTGTGTTACTTTTGGTAAGATGCTAGAACATTAAAATGTTTACAAATAAATTAACTTATAACTGGTGTTTAGGGATATTCAGAAATGTTGCAGAGAGTACAAAAGTTAACAACAGTAATGGCTTCATCAATACCTTAATCCTGGAAAAAGACAGAAGCAGTGGGAAAGGAGTACTCTCTATAATAAAGAAAAATAAGAAGAGAACACAAAGGTGATTGCAGCAATAGCACGATCAATGGCTCTGGCTCTTTTCAGGAAAGAGACATTGCTAAACACTGAAGTTCTGAGCAAAGGTTACTTTCTATGGCAAATAAAAATAAAGAAATAATACAGTTAAGAGCAGCAATGGCTTTATAAATAACTCAGTTCAGGATGGAGATACCTCAAAAGCGCTGAGAAATGAGCACTTATATAGAAAGCATAACAAAGAAAATACGGACAGAGGCAACAATTGCTTCGCCAATGGCTCCCCACAGAAAAGAGATCCGGCTAAACAAAAGTAATGAAGGAGTACTTTCTATTGTAAAGTAAGATATAGAGTAAACATAGTTAATGGTAACTATAGTTGTGTTAATGGCCTTGTCCAGGTAAGAGATACCGTAAAGCACAGGATCTCAGATAAAAGAATAATTTCCATGGTAAAGATAAAGGAAGCACATTAAGTCAGTGGCAGCAATATCTTTGTCAGAAGCTTGAGTCCAGAAAGGAGACGCAGCTAAACACAGAAGCACTGATTCAGTAATACTTTCTGCGGGAAGGACAAACGCCAGCCATGTTAATGAGTCAGACTGGAAAGAGACGCAGCTAAACAGTCCATCAAACGTTTCCCAGTTACTGTTTTTCATAACAGCTTCACACTATTGCATATATTTCAGTTTGTCTTTCATTTCATGGGGATTGGAAAATAATGATGAAAATATTGCTCTCATATTGTGTACGCTTTAACACAGAAGTATACATAGTTTAAACACCAGCTAAGCCAGGCTACGACAGGTACTGTAGTATGAGCATTGCTGCTCTCACACAGCATGTACAAGGCATCTGCAACAAAATGTGCCTCAAATATCACAGCAATTGCCCAATAATAATACTCATACCCAAGCAACATCATGTAAATGTTTTATTTACCTTGGCAAGTGGATTTTTGAGCTAAGAGGACACCTAGCTTACTTTCCCATTTATTTGCTAATAATAACCACTCACTGCTTTGGGACCCTCATGGAGCACTGATGTTTGTTTTCCAAATAGAAGAAAAAACTAAATTATTTGGTGACATGCATGGAGAAGTCATGCACCTGTTCATGATGCGACAGTTTATTGAAATCAACCGCATTGATCCCAGTATACATGCACTATTCAGAGTGAGAGTGCTTCAAAGCTAGACTTATACTATAAAGATTTGATGTTCCACAAAACGCGGGTCAGTCACTTAGACCAACACCTACCTCTCAACAGCTACACACTTCTTCTAGAGATAATACAGACTGTAAAAATTTGATGGTGACTTCAAAAACTAAATGGACTTTTAACTATAGCAATAGGTAACAGTACTTTTCTTTTTTTGTTGCACTTCTGCTGTGTGTGTCTCAAAAGTAAAAGTAAAGCAGACACAGCAGCCTTGCAGGACAGGAACATTTTGCAAACACATGCATATGATGAATGTTACCATATATATCATCCATCTCAGCCTGCTATGGCTGTTTGCTGGATTACCAGAAAAACAAGCCCCGTAAGATGGAGCATTCTGTAGAGGAAATACATCCCTGAGTCATACACCGAAAGAAATTAATAAAATGAATTACAACCCTTAATAATTAAGTGAGGATATCCAGTGTTTTTAATCAGACATTATGAAGTGAATGTTATTTTCCTTCGTTAACATTTTTTCACCAGTGCATTAGATAGTAATGTGAATTATTTGATAAGCAGTGGTTCGGTGTGCCGTTAATTGTTGATAACAAGATATTTCCTGCTCTGTTAATATGGTTTGTTTTTTCCTGTTTTTGTGAATGAGTAATTAATGTGTGATATTCCCCCATTTTTGTTAGTCACAAACAACAATAGAGATGAAATAAATAGTACTGTACTCTTGCTTTTCTTCTCTATCTGCTCTTCATGCTCACCTCTTCTCTTCTTTTTTTGCCTTTTCCACATGAAATATTCATCAAAACAATTTATCTACTGTCAGTTCTGCCAACTATTTTCAGTGTTTATTCTCACAACTCCCTAAATAGGGTAACTGCTTCATTTAGAAGTGACAGTGTAGGGACTAAAACATTTGCTAAACTGAAAATTTGATGAAAAACTTGTCAAGACATGCTAGGCTACATGAGATGTGCAATCTATTTTCCAGCCCGAAAAAAAAAAAAAAAAGGATTGCTCTGTTTTATCCTTACATCTTTAATCATTTCACTAGTGTATATACAAAAAGCCCTTGCATCATATTATTGTGTGTTTAAATGTAGCAAAAATAAATAAAAATGCAGGGTTATTTTTTTCTATAATGCAAGGTATTAAACTTTACTGTAGGACTTTTAGTCAAAGAGCAGAAAAATAGACAAGACAATATGTTCCTGTGTGTTTTTATTTCATTTGCAAAGCTTAAGAATTGCGTTTTATTTTATTGCATTTCAATGAGTTAAAAAAACAAAGAAATCACAACATTAATTCATTTTATTTCATACAATAAAAGAAATTCAAATTAATAAAAGTTTCTCATCATCACTAAATGCAAAACGTTTTTAATTTGTAAAATAAATCTTTGGTATTGGAAAATCATTCCTGAATCAGGCCTATTTGTTTGGTCTCAGCATGTCAGTTTATTTATATACATCTAACACAACATTAGGATTAATTAGGCACCCTGTTGCATCAGACAGAGTTTGTTAATGTTACCTCTGTAGGTAGTTACTGTAGTTGACTGACTTGATTGAACAGTTAAGGGAATGTTACAAAATGTCTGAAGTCCTAATCCCAGTTAATCCCAAGACACTTGTAAACCCATGTATTGGAGTCCCTTTGCCTCTTTGCCTCCCCACTTTTTGCGTACTGTCTGAGTTTTTATGTGAGACCCTCTGCAAATGCTTTAAAAATCACAGACTATTTTTGTGTGCTCTCATGGAAGGACTAACTAACCGTCGCTCCTGGTTAGCAAGCAGAGAATGATGATTGTCATCAACTAGCACTTTTTTTGATTTTTTCAAGAACGAGAAGAGAGAGCAAACATGTACCACCAGTGCTCAGTCACTATCCTTATACCAGTATTATCTGTAGGGGTGTCACACCACAGTATCTCAACAGAGGTCTAGGAAAACAGCCTGACTTGGACATTCATTGTAACTCTTTGAAAGAATGTTTACAAAGATTGAACCTTGAATCTTATGGGAGATTTCCGTCCTTATCTGTATGCGGTACCTCCTGACATCTCTGAACCCTCCCTAAGGCCTGGCAGAATGAAATATAATGAGCTCTAACATAAATCTGACTCTGCACCTGGAGCCGGCAGAGTGAATACTTATTTTAGGTTATACAAACAGTTAGCGAGGAGCTACTTTCTGAAATTCACATAACAGTGAATTGCTTGAAATACTATATAACAGAACATGCACATTGTTTGGTTAATCTAACAATCTAGGTTCTCACAATCTATGTCACATTTACCTGATGCAGTCTGTTGCTTCTCTCTGTCTGTCTATATGAGGTAGAGCTACTTAGAGCTGCAGAACCCTGAAACTAACCGCTTCATTTTCTGACATTTAAAGCAAAACGCTGAGTTTATAAGGGAGGTGAACAAGATTGGTGTAAGCTTTTACTACACAATTAACTGGAACCACTTTGCAGATTGTCGCAAGCCCAATTATCAATGAGTCCAGTGAAAACAGGGTAAATATGTTTTCGTATGTCAAAACATTATAATAGCTGTCTTATGCTAGTTAAGGTGATGTTGGAGCAACATTTTTAGACCACCCTGCAGAAACTCAGGTTGGGGCAACATTTATGTCACTGTCCAGAAAAATAGATACTGCAGCATTCTAAACATTACTGGTGAGTGAGTTAAGTGGAACATAATCAAAATACGCAGAACAATGCATAATTACCTTAGTCCTGGTAGTGCTGCTGTTGGATTGAGTGTGTTAATAACTTGGGGTAAAATAGCAGCAGCAGCAAAGCATTTTATTTTTGTAACTATTTGTATGTAGAGGGTTGTCTCTTTTGAGAAACTGGTTTGTGATTAAGCTTAATTTCTTCATTTTTCATCTGTTTTGATAATCACACACAATGTGAAGCGTGGACGTAAGACAAACATAAAACAAACAAACACAGAAACCTCAGTGTTCTAACAGATTATTATTGTTTCTGCTACAGAATTATATCTGCTTCAGAGTGGTTGTCTGTCCCTATTTTATTATTATGTTTCAGTGCTCAGAAGATAGAGATGTCTCATAAGCATATTTCATTCCATAAGAGCTATTTGATTGTGATGTATTGCCTTATTTTAGGGTTATTTAGCAGGAATATAGCTATTTTCTGTGCCTTCGTGTTGGATCAAAGGCTATCTTAACTGGATGTGTTAGCCCTCGCTCTGAGGTGAGCTCTCTTAGTTCCTCTAGTTAGAAATATGCACTCAGTCATTTTCCATTCAGAAATTTCAGAAATTACTGATAAATAAGACTTACACCACCAAATAAATTCACCCCAATGCCTTTATTTTGAAGTCCCACCTGCTTCCTCCGACTGCAAGCTTACACAGAAGAAACAGCAAAAATGTACAGGCATAAAGACACTTACTTCAATCATTAAAGGGGACTTTAATTTGATCATATGTTCTCACCAAGCTTCATTTTTGAATACTCTGACTTAACTAGACTTATTTTTATTATCTTTCAAATTTATTGTTCTGTGCATTCCTGTCCTTCCTCAGAAAGTTGCACCGTCCTGTGGTAAACTCGATAGACAGTCCGTGCAGATGGACGGATGTTTTAACAGTGCTGTCTGTCTGCATCCTGAGGATTGATGTACAGCTTGACAGTTTTTGCAGATGACCTTACTGAGACTAAGTGGAAAGGCGTGGGACACCATATACGTCAGTGTTCAGTGACAGCTGTCAGCCTGTTGTGGGGTCACCAGAGTTTTACAGTCAAGCAGAAATAATGAAGAAATTCAGCATTACTCACTTCCGTGTTTTGGTGAACTTTGTTTTTTGTTCAAACTGAACTCATTTGTGTCATTGTTTTACTCGTTGCACCCAGGACAAAGGGACAAACTTTGTCATCTGCTTAAATAATAAAAGGACAAAAAAATCAATTCAACATTTATAGACTACAGTATTTGCAAATTTTTCACAATTGTAGGCTGCTTCTTTTGGCATGTTCTGAATAACCAATATTGCTCATCTTTCTTTATCTGTGATTTGCTCTTATCTTTATAAGCTCCCACTTTTTCTCCCCACCAGAATTAATGGATTTCAAAGAATTCAGCCAAGAATCTATTTTAACACGACAGCAAGTTTCAAAAACCTCAACAAAGTCTCCATGACATATGTTTAATATGGTGGGTTGAGGTGTAAAATTTCAAAATGAGTAATTTATGTCCTCAGATCTCATGACATATTAGCAGAGCTGGAAATAGCAGCTTTCTTCCCAATAAATTAAAGGCTGCAACAGCTTTGTATTTCCAAAGACTAAAATCTTTGACCATTCTTTGTAAAATAGCTCAAGCTCAGTCAGATTCGCTAGAGAGCACATTTGAAAATCAGTTTTCCATTCTTGCTACAGATTTTCAATTTGATTTAGGTTCGGACTTTGACTGATTCATTAGCTTCATTCATCTCTCCAATTTTACATTGTTTCACTGTGGGGATGGTGTGTTTAGAGTGATCTTTGCATATTGAGTGGCGCACGCAGGCCTAAAAGTTATATTTTGGTCAGATTTGACCAAAGATTCTTCTTCTGTGTTTTCCTCTACGTGGATCTTGCCAAAATTTAAACGGGCTTCTCAGCGCTTTCTTTCAAAAATTGCTTTCTTCTTGCCAATCTGTCATACAGTCCAGATTTGTGGAGGGCATGACAATACCTGTCTTATAGATGGATTCTCCCACCTGAGCTGTGGATCTCTGCAGCTCCTCCAGTTACCATAGGCTGAGCATGTCAGTAAAGGTGGATGTGCTTGATAGTTTTGCAGTTGTGCCATAACAGATTGAACAGTGACCCGTGAGATGTTCAAAGCTTAGCATTTTATCTAGTCACCTGCTTAAAACTTCTCTACATTTTTATCGCTGACCGTTCTGCTGTTTCCCTTGGTCTTTATTATGTTATTTGTTAGCAAATGTCCTCTAACAAGCCTCTCAGGCCTTCACTGAACAGCTGTATTGATACTGAATTTAAATGTGAGTTTCTGTATTCTGCTTGTCCCTACAGCGACACATCTAGGATGATGCCTTTAACAGGAAATTAAATAACTCAAGGTTTGTAATCAGACAGTAACTGAATATGCTTGTAATAGTAATTTCACTTTAAAACAATTATCTTAACCATACTTCTACTATGATCACTGAATCAGTAAGCATTTTATGCCTGAAGCAAAGAGAGAAAAATGAAACCGATGTGTCTGACCAAGAGCATAGAACAGCAATGCACATTTTATGCATTGCTATCATTGTTTTGGTTGAGCAGCACCTTTTAGTCCATCCATTTTCTATACCTGCTTCTTCTGTATTGGGTCATGGGAGAGCTGGTGCCTATCTTCAGCAGTCTATGGACGAGAGGCAGGGAACACCCTGGACAGGTAACCAGTCCATCACAGGGCAACACAAGAAAAACAACTATGCACACACCTATGGGAAATTTAGAGAGACCAATTTACCTAACAGTCATGTTTTTGGACTGTGGGAGGAGGCCGAAGTACCCAGAGAGAACCCACACAGGAGAACATGCAAACTCCATGTAGAAAGACCCCCAGCCAGGAGTTGAACCCAGGACCTTCTTGAGGCAAGGCAACAGTTCTACCAACTGCGCCACCATGCAGCCCACCTTTTAATCCAGTAGGGTCTATTGTTATTTCACCAACCCTTATCTGAAGGCAATTCCCTGCAATTGATTTTTTCATTGATATTGATATTTATTTGTCAGAAATTTGTCCTTTCTTTGACAAATATGCATTACTTTGTGTTTGTCTAACACATAAAATCTCAATAAAATATATTGAGGTTTGTTTCCCTAATGTGGCAACATATGGAAAGTTTAAAGGGGTGTGAAAACTTTTGCAAGGCACTGTTTGTGAACAGTTAGGGGATAGAGCAGAGTACGAGGTCTTCAACAAAAAAGAAAGTACATTTTATTTAATAGTTTATTTTTTTGTGTAAAGTACTGGGAAACAATCCACTGTACAAGGCAGACATTATGAAGCTCCTGTAAAGCTGGATCCTGATCAAAAGTTACAAGGAACTAAATCTCCTGAATAATTTTTCACCTTAATTTCATCCTAAAGAGAGTTAAGTTGTTCTTTAATCCATAGTGTCTGCTGCCGAGCAGTAATAGTACGGAAAGCTATCAGCTGGGGACCATTAGTTCTTATGATTGCTCTGCATGAATACATCACAGTAAAGGAACATGGAGCTATTTTACATGACCAGTAACACCCTGTGGTGCTAATGCTGCTCTTCCGTGATGTTCTCATATACCAAAGTGATCACACCATGATGTAAGCTACAAACAAACAAAAATGGCTTTGTGTAATTGAGGAAGGTATCACTTCTCTGTTTGCTTGACATTTCTAAAAGCAGTGTGACTGTTAGAGTTTTACTTCTTTCAATTAAGCTTACAGCCCTCTTAAAGCTAGCTTTCTGTCTGAAATTGTTTTACTGCCATTTAGTGTTTTTCATTTATTCCTTGTATTTTGATAAGTTATATGTAGTGCTCACTCAGTCTATGTCTACCCCCTCCTTATTTCAGGGCTGTCTGCTATAGGTGTTATGATTAATGATAGTAAAGTCTCATTTGTGCTCTCTATGCAGAACAGGAACATTGTGTTTGTTGCTCTTTCAATGAACTGCCATTCTGCCTACAGAAAGCTGCAAGTCACTGAAGCGCTGTGTGTTTCTGTCTATGCCTTTAGCAAAAGTTGTGGCTTTTAGAGATGAAAACCCCCTCTACCATCTGTAACCTGTGAGGACTGGTGGATGCTAAAGTAATCTCTTTATTTTCAATTCTTTTGTTACTAAACGTTGTCAGTTACATGTATAATGTTTGGTGTTTCCGATCTTGTGAGTAAAATAACTGAGCCACATGTTCAACTGACCTAAAAGTGTTCGACATTGTTTTTTCTTCTCAACTCAAAACAAATGAAAATGGACTAAAGTGTAAAAAGTAAATATATTCAGTGATGTGAAATAGTACTGGGCCCTATTTGATATTTCTTTTGTTTTGGCTCTTTTGTCACACTGAATGGGTTTAAATCATCAAGGAAATTGTATTATCAGTGATAATAAAATCAGAGTAACTACAGAAAGCAGTTTTGATGATTTTGTTTATTAATAGAAAAAAAACATCCCAAGCCAATGTGACCCTATGAGAAAAATCGGTTGCCTACTAAACCTGATTGTGCCCTCCTTTGCTGCAAGAAATGCCCGCAGTAACTGGAAATGAGTCTTTCACATGGCTGTGGAGGAATTTAGGCTCACTCTTCCTTGCAGAACAGGTTTAACTCAGCCAAGCTGTAGGGTTTTGAAGCTAAAACAACCTTTTTAAGATCAAGATACATCATCTCAGTTGGATTTAACTTCACATTTTTCGTAGGCCCTCCAAGACCTATAACCTGTCACAGGTGGAATCGCAGGAGTGTTTTGGATCATTGTCCTGTTTAATAAACCAAATAACGCTTGAGTATAGGGTCACAAACAGCTACACATTCTCCTTCAGGATTATCTGCTTGGAAAACCATTCATGGTTCTGTCAATTATGGCACATCATCCAGATCCTAAAGCAGCAAAGGAGTCCCAGGCCATCACACTACCACCGCCATCTTTGATTGTCAGTTTGGCCATCTTTTTCTGAAATACTGTGTTCGTCTTACGGCACATGTAACTAGAGGGACACTTTTGTTTAGAGAATATTTTACCAAGCATCTGTGCATTGATGTGATACTAGCAGTAGTGGTCTTCACCTAAGGGTTCTCCCATGTATGCCATTTTTGCCTAGTCTCTTTCTTATTGGTGCATTATGAATGCTGACCCTGAATGGAAAAAGTGAGGCCTTCTGCACTTTAGGTGTTGTTCTGGGTTCTGTTGTGACAACCTAGACGAGTGGTCCATGTGCTCTTGAAGTAATTTTGTTAGGCCAGCCAGTCCTAGGAAGATTCACCACCGTTCCATGTTTTCTCCATTTGTAAATAATGTCTGTTTCGCTGGAATCCAAAAGCCTTAGAGCTCAGAAATTATAAAGGACTTAAACATGTGATTTAGTTCAAGCTTGATATGGCATTAAGTTGTGTCACACTGCTCAATGGAAGATGCCAGATTGCATGACCTATTGCTTCAGTAAACTGTATTCAAGTTAAACAGATCTGAGTATGGGTGTTAATCCACTTAATATTAGAGCTGGACCTGAAAATAGGATGATTGAACTCACACAGATCACAGATTTAAAGATGACCAGAGATTTGTTTTTCATGCTGAAAGATTTTGTTGAAGACAGCTGCTAACTGCACAATCATTTAAAAATGGCTTTCTCTCTCCACACTCACTCCAGAGATCTCAGCGACTTTCTAATCTGTTTGGGTTTTTTATAGACCTCTGAATATGTTGGGGTCTGGAGATCCTGTGTTGTTGTTTTTTCTTTTTACCTGCTATTAATATGGCTTCCTCAGCTTCAGGGTGGAGGAACGTAGGTGTCACCCATCACTACAATCAAAGGAGGAGTATAAAAGATGTTGGCTGTCAGTACTTTGACGCCTGAGTGTTTGCCATAGTAGTTCCATCTGAGCTCTGGCTCCCATTGCCTCGTTCCAGTCTCTCCGAAAGCCCAGAAGATTTGAACCTCCAAGCGAGATTCCTCGGTTCAGTTTCCAACTGACAGCTACATGTTTTGGGTTCCTCCCAAATGCCTGCAACGAATCCTGCTCACCCTCCACCAAACTCACACACCCCAGTGCCCGTGGGGCCCCACTATCCTCAAGGACACTTTCAGGTGCAATAACCCGGCCAACAGAGCCACACTTCAAACTCACCCCACTTACCCAGACTCTGAAGCCTTCCTGGATCTCCTCTCCGAACTTCAACGTACCTCTCCTCCGTTGGACCAGCTACCAAAACCTGTAAGCAAAATAACTACTCAGGATCTTTATCTGTCACTTGAAAGAAAAGGAACCCAACTCACCTGCTGTCCTTCCCTTTCAGTTGTGGAGTCTCTTGTTTCCAGTCCGACCATGAACGCCACTGTAAAAGGAAGGAAATAAACTGAATAATTTTTACCTGTCTCCTGAGTGTTGTCTGCATGTGGGTCAGAGCCATTAAAGAAAAAATGGTAAATGGACTGAACTTATATAGCGCTTTTCCAGTCATGCAGACCACACAAAGCACTTTACACAAGAGCCACATTCACCCAATCACACTCACTAACGCTCCAACATTCACACACCGATACGCAGATCGGTAGGCAACTTGAGGTTAAGTGCCTTGCTCAGGGGCACATCGACATATGGCAAGAGGAAGCTGGAATCGAACCCACAACCTTCTGATTGCAAGACAACTACTCTTCCTACTGTCGCCTGTGGTGACAGAATACTTCATATTGCCAGACAGGTTCTATTTAAGTGATTTCTTGATTCAACAGGTCTGGTAGTAACCAGGTCCACGTGCAATAACTGATATTGTGTTCTAAATATGGTTAATCATGATTTAACAAGGTAGGCATTTACTTTTTCACGCAGGCCTGGTTGGTTTGCATGTTTTTTTTTTTCACGCGTTTCAAACAAATAAAATCATCATTTCAAAACTCATTTTTGTATTTACTTTGTCTGGTAAAAATTGTTTGATGCTTTGAAACATTTAAGTGTGACAAATGTTAAAAAATAAGAGGAATCTGTAAGGGAGCAGATCATTTTTTTCAGCACTTTACCTGTTTTATATTGTACCCCACCACTGACTCAGAGCCAGTTTTCCAGCCTCCATCTCCAAGCACATTTTGTCTCTTCCTGCACAGTCAGCTGGCTTTCTCAACAGCAGTTGGCCATGCCTCGCCTCTATGATAACAATAACTCTGTAACCCTAATGTCCATTAAAAACATAGGAATCTAAGTCATAGAACAAGAAAAAAAGTGACACAGCATGCCAATCTGGATAGGCAACACATAACTGTGTTTAAGTTTTCTTCATCATTGTAAAAGCTGTGTATATATCCTTCCGATATTCTGAACTGCTGCTGCAGAACTCTTCCTCACTTTATGGATTGCAGAAAATCTATTTGACAGCAGTGTTTACCTCTGGGCCTGCATTCCTAGCACAACATCATCAGCCTTTGGCAACCTTCAGTTTTTGCAATTTCTTCATTCTTTGTTTCTTATTTTTTTAAATAAAAATATAACTAAATGTTCAGCAAGTGGTCAAGAATGCAATCCATTTTCAACAAGCCCAGCCAAAGAGTCGCTTTTCCAGAATGCTTGGTTTTAACTTAATCATATGAAACTTAAGTCACCATACAGATGCAAAGTTAGATATGAGTCTTAGTTAGTGTTCTAAAGAGAAAGGTATCTGTGGAGTATCATAGAACTCAATGTGGTCCTCTTCCAGCGGTCATTGTGTGAGAAGCAGTGTGACTCTTGGACAAGTTAGCTGCTCCATCACAAACACAACACTAAGACACACAACAGAGCATGCATGGAAACACCTAATGTAAAAGCTAGAGTTATAAATTAACCACTTAACATTTGGATTATTTGGGGCTGAAAAGGGAAGCAGGAGTGGCAGCAAATATTCAAAGTGGAGACCTTCTTGGTGTGAAGAAAAAGGAGCTAATGACCACCCTAACGTGCTGTGAAGGTATGATAATTATTTCCACAGTAGTTAATACTGTCTCCAGTCTTCACAGACATTTTTAACACCTCACTGGAGACATGTCATGTGCCAGCCTGCTTCAAGTCCTCCACCATCGTCCCTGTTCCCAAGAAGCCAAGGACCACAGGGCTTAATGACTTCAGACCCGTCGCCCTGACCTCTGTGGTGATGAAGTCCTTTGAGCGCCTTGTGCTCTCACACCTAAAAGACATCACCGACCCCCTCCTGGACCCCCTGCAGTTTGCCTACAGAGCCAACAGGTCTGTAGATGATGCAGTCAACCTAGCCCTTCACTTCATCCTCCGGCACCTGGACTCCACAGGAACCTATGCCAGGATCCTGTTTGTGGATTTCAGCTCTGCCTTCAACACCATTGTCCCAGTTCTGCTACAGGAGAAGCTCTCCCAGCTGAGTGCGCCCGACTCCACCTGCAGGTGGATTACTGACTTCCTGTCTGACAGGAAGCAGCGCGTGAGGCTGGGGAAGCACGTCTCTGACTCCCTGACCATCAGCACCGGTTCCCCCCAAGGCTGTGTTCTCTCTCCTCTGCTCTTCTCCCTGTACACCAACAGCTGCACCTCCAGTCACCAGTCTGTCAAGCTTCTGAAGTTTGCGGATGACACCACCCTGATCGGACTCATCTCTGATGGTGACGAGTCCGCGTACAGATGGGAGGTGGACCATCTGTTGGACTGGTGCAGCCAGAACAACCTTGAGCTCAACGCTCTAAAGACAGTGGAGATGGTTGTGGACTTCAGGCAGAACCCAGCACCACCTGCCCCCATCACCCTCTGTGACTCCACAATTGACACTGTGGAATCTTTCCGCTTTCTGGGAACCATCATCTCCCAGGATCTCAAGTGGGAGCCAAACATCAGCTCCCTCATCAAGAAAGCCCAGCAGAGGATGTTCTTCCTGCGGCAGCTGAAGAAATTCAACCTGCCAAAGACTATGATGGTGCACTTCTACACAGCCATCATTGAGTCCATCCTCACCTCCTCCATCACCATCTGGTACGCCACTGCTACAGCCAAGGATAAGGGCAGGCTGCAGCGTGTCATTCGGTCTGCTGAGAAGGTGATTGGCTGCAGTCTACTGTCGCTCCAGGAACTGTACACCTCCAGGACCCTGAAGCGGGCAGGGAAGATTCTGGCTGATCCCTCCCACCCCGGTCACAGACTCTTTGAAACTCTCCCCTCTGGCAGGAGGCTGCGGTCCATCCGGACCAAAACCTCACGCCACAAGAACAGTTTTTTCCCATCTGCCACCAGCCTTGTTAGCAAAGCCCGGAAACCACCCTGACATTCTGATTCTGATTTTGTTACAGATCTAGTACTATACAGTCACCTGTGGGCACTCTGAGAAATGCTGCAGGTCTCTGCTGCAAATCACAGGGAGGTACGGGTTCCACGACAGTATCACTGCCTCTTTACAGTAGCATTTCATACTCAGACAAAGTGCAGCTGACAGGAGGTTCAGAATATTTCATGAATGCCTCCCATTGAGACACAGAGCACCGCAATGCCAGCCCCATATTTCCGCCATTCTGCACATCGCTCTCTGATTGGCTGCCGGGGAGGTGAGCTCACAAAGCTTCAACACTGAGCAGTGTGGGCACGGTATGGGCTCTGGATGGGGAGGGTGTAGGGGGTTGATGTTTGGAGTTGACATAATTAGGCTGTTGGGAGCCATGGTGATAATGGCCATGCTCAGGGCTCGGGAGCTCGGGGGAAAACACTTTAATTGAGATATGGACTACGTAGCTCCAAGGGTGCTTCACAAGAAAAGAAATGCCAGCAACAAATGCTTGCTCAGTGTAAACACCAAACAATGACACAGAACCCGTGTTCATAATACACACTGTGTAATTAGTGGCTAACAACAAATTCTAACTCTGTTAATGTTTCAATGGGCGACGCAGGCAGAGAACAGGATTAATCAGGGCCTGTTTACATAAACATTTGCATTCCTTCTCAATCAAAATTACTTCTGCAAATTTAATAAAAACTAATCCCTTGTAAAGGATGCCAACGACAAGTGAACCATTGTGAAAAGGTGACCCAATCAGGGCTTGCTTGTTGTTCCAGGAGTTGCAGGAGGCAGCAGGTCAGACGTAGCACAAAGTACAATGTATATACTTCCCATTCGTTACGCCACAGATGGGCTCAGTGACAATGAGCCGTGACATCATTAAGCCGCCATAGGCAGGTACCATCAGCAGGTGCAGGCATTCAAAATACATTCAAATCAAACTACACTGCAGATTCTACTGACAAATATTTGCCTGTTTAGTTTTAGATTTTTGCATTTGTCTTCAGGCCGAGTGAGAAGAATCATTATCGAGCTGCTGCTTAGCATTTTCTGCAACTGTTGTTTTGCCTGAATTTGCATACAAATATTGTCTTGTCCTGCCTCGGCACAGTTTCTGCTAATCAAAGCCTAATATTGCCTAATTCCTGAAGTAAATGTTTGTTAGTCTGGTGTATTCCAGCTGACTTCATTTGGATATCAAAACACAGTGGACTAATACAGCTGTACAGAGCAGAGACTGGCGTGAATTTAGATGGAGATTGGCCCTGAACACAAACACAGCTTTAAAATACAGTTGTGTCTCAAAACATTTGTATGTTATCAAAACATTTCAATTTCGAAAAGTAAAACTCTTATATAGATTAATTACACACAGTGTGTCATATTTTAGGTGTGTATTTTTTTTTATTTTCAACTAATGAAAACCCCAAATTCCATTTCTCTCGAAATTTTACTATTACAAGGCAAAAGCAATTTTTTATACATAAATATCTCTACTCAAGTTATGGTATGTACTGTATATAACACTATATTTGCTCAGTACTTTGGGGATCCTTTTGCATCTAGCATTGATGCAACCAGCGTGTGGCACTTCTGAAGTTTTAACTCTGTGAAGGCCATTGTTTCATTTTTGATACAGATATTTCTGGGGCATCTACCTCCATAACAAAGTTGGTACTTTCCTCAAAAACCTACTGCATCTAATCCTATGCCTGTGTTCTACCCTTCAGTGGAACATTTATGTCCAAGATGGCTACACACACCTTCTACAAAGCAGAGTTTTGAAGTGGTCACAGGAAGTAGAATATTAAGATAATTATTAGTTAAGTATTATTTTTTTGGCACAGTCAAGCAAAACAAACATAATTTAGAAAGTTCTTAAATCTTTTACAGAAACATTGTATGTGTACATGTGATACCTTAGTGATTAAGGCATATTATGAGTTAATGCATCAGTTGTTTTTTGATAGATTTAAATGCATACAGTCCACGTCAATTTTGGGTTTGTGGGTAGAAAGCGAAAATCTTGGTTCCATTAATTACAGCAAGTCGTCCAGACCATCACGCTACCACCACCATGTTAGACTGTCAGTATCATGGTCATTTTCTAAAATGTTTGTGTTAGTTTTACAGCACATGAAACAGGATGCACACCTTGCAAAAAGCTTCATTTTGTCTCATCTATCTATCTATCTATCTATCTATCTATCTATCTATCTATCTATCTATCTATCTATCTATCTATCTATCTATCTATCTATCTATCTATCTATCTATCTATCTATCTATCTATCTATCTATCTATCTATCTATCTATCTATCTATCTATCTATCTATCTATCTATCTATCTATCTATCTATCTATCTATCTATCTATCTATCTATCTATCTATCTATCTATCTATCTATCTATCTATCTATCTATCTATCTATCTATCTATCTATCTATCTATCTATCTATCTATCTATCTATCTATCTATCTATCTATCTATCTATCTATCTATCTATCTATCTATCTATCTATCTATCTATCTATCTATCTATCTATCTATCTATCTATCTATCTATCTATCTATCTATCTATCTATCTATCTATCTATCTACAATTGTAATACAATATAATCAAATTGACAGACTAGTCCTGTTTCTCTCTGCACCCATGTGTCTTTCTTTTACACCCTGAACACCTCTAATGTGAGCATTAAACATGCAATCACAAGTTCCCCCCTCATTTCTCTAGATGTCTTTCACACACATACACAGTCACTTACCCTCACTTTGGTTGGAGTCACTTTGGTTCGAGACTTTGTTATTTCATCGACCAAACAAGAACGTCAATAGCTTTCAGATACAGCAACCTGTCTGAAGAGGAGCTGTGGAGCATGAACGGCGGCACCTCAAAAGATTTCTTGCTAATTCGCTCCTTCCCTGGGTAGCCAAAGCGCTCTGCTATTATTTCCAGTCCTTTGCCTTTGGCGATTTCTCTCTGTTCTGAGGTTAGAGGGCTTTGTCACAACATGAATGCAGAGCCACCAAGACACCTTGCAGTCAAGGTAGAAATGTTTCCATGGTACCAGAGCTCAAGGTCATCTGGACAACAATATAAAATTAGCTCTCCAGGGAGTGAACCACTCTGACAGCGCCGTGCACAAGTCCCATTTCACCACTGGTGCTCTTTCACATGTCTGCCCCTGCATCCGTACACACAAACGGGGCTGACTGGATAGGTTTTCTTTCTTTAAAGGTGCTCCAGTGGGATCTGGCTGAGCAGAAGGGCTGGCACCTGCAGGGGTGATAACAGAAGAGGGATGGTGACGAACACAGTAGTCTGAAGCTTGAAGGAGAATAGAGCAACTTTGCTATGGTGACTGCAGGTCACTCCCAGGTTGGGTCTAAGGGCCCCTCATGGCCCAACCTACTGCTGCTGGTCAGATGGCCTGCTCTGCTTTAACGCAACAGAGCCAGGAGCACACTTTTATATTCTCTTTATTCTGTCTTTGTCAAAGTCTCTCAATGACTTTCCAAAAATAGGCAAATGGGAATTTAACACAGGGGTGCCAAAGTGAGAAAAAGGGTGAAATAAAAGCCAGCCATGAGTGCAGAGGTGGAAAGAAGCAGCATATGTTGTTTTAATGCTGTCATTATGGATCGCCCTCTTTTCTCTTCCCGGTGTCCTCAGAAGGTTTAATTCAGTTTAAAATAAAAGAGAGGGCTTACTTTGTGTGGATGGTGAAAGCAAGTGTTTACCTTTGTGTTCAACAGCCGAATCTCTGACCCAAATTGTGGCCCAGGATGCAGAGAAACCAACAAAAGGAGATAAGCAGCAGTGTTTTAAAAACAAAATAATCAATGCCATGTCTCAAACTGTGCTTTTTTAACAGCGCATCTGAGACTTCTTATGTTTTGCGATTCTTCCCGGCAGGCTGCATTTATCTGGATGTGGCAGACCACTGTTTGAGATGAAGACATTATCCATGGCCCCCATTCCTCCTCTGCTTCGAGACCCCTTGTCC